>NW_028074549.1:1038040-1427862 GCF_014824575.4 Sturnira hondurensis
AAAAAAAAAAAAAAAACACATGCCTGCTTTATGACCTGTATATAAGGACTTAGCTGTAAGCGCTAGGCGCGAATCCCTGACGAGCCCCCAGTGGGCACAGTGTCTCTGGAGGGATCGCCCCTGCGCAGGTTAAACTTGGCCAATAAATTAACATCTTTGAATCCCTGAAAGTCTCCGATATTTGTTCTCGTGGTTGGTGGATCTAACAATATCACTTCCTTCTCTTCAACTGAGTGAACAGATGAATAGGTCACATTCATCTTTCAAGTAGAATAAGCTACAGCCAAATAGTTTCCTCCAAAGTATTTTTTCTTGTAAAAAAGCATACATGAGCTAAGACATGCATATACGGGTTAGAATATGACCTGTATATGCATGCCTGGTCTAGGTAGCAGGTAGGTTTGTCTCTTTATGCTACCTGTTCAGCATAAAATCTGTTTTGGTGTGGGTGAAGATATGAATCAGCAGAATAGTCTACTTTATCCAGGGCTAAGATTCTTGTTTATTTATTTAAAGTATTTGCATGGTGAACAAAGAAAAATACTTCTGGTTCTTGTGGTGAAGGGAAAAAAGAAATAAGACTAAAAATTTCCAAAAAAAGGGATCAAAATTCTTTTTCAGTTGTCCATTACCACTTTTTTCAATATATTTCGACATCTTATGCCATGTTTATTTATTCCAACTATAGGAACAGAAATTATCCCCAAAGTAAATCAATAATGATTAAAGTTGTAAAACTTATTGTGACTGGTCATGTTTACCCTGTTTGGTTTAGCTAATTGAAAATCAACGTGGAATCTCCCTCTAGATAGGTTCTGTATTTTATTACATTTGCAGAATCCTAAAAAATTTATGTACTCTTCAGTTTTCAAAATTATTGTTTTTGAGACTGAGAGAACAAGTATCCTGACTGTATTACAAAAACAGGTAAACAATCCTAAATAGTGATCTAATTAAAATTATTTCATAATTAATTAATGTTCCCTATTTAGCCATTGTTTCTCTTAATCTTTACCAACCCCAAGAGGAGAAAACGAGCAGACAACAAAGGTAAAGATAATCTGGGTACTCCCAGTTGTTTCTCTTGGAAGGAGTTATATTCAAGTCTTTGAAGAAGTAACTGTAATCTCTTTTACTGTTGCTTGCCTAATATCAAGAACTTTGCAATGGCCTATGCAAAACAAATGTCCACTTAAGGGACCTTTAGAAGATTTTCTTAGCAAAGAAAATTGTGTAAAAGTTGTACTTAATCAGGGGTTAGATAGTCCAGCTGAAGGAAGTAGGGCTTAGGATTGGCTTTTAGGATTGGCTGACCCACAGCAACCTAAATTGATACTCACAGAAGAGCACAGTGGAAGAAAGGGAGCAAAAGCAAGACAATGGTTTAATTTTCCATTCACTGAGATTAATTTTTGAAATGTAATTCCAAAGCCCCCAAGAATGATTAAAATTATTCTTCTATGTCTCATTCCAACTTAAACCTTAAATGAATTGTATTTCATTAGGTTCTTGGTAGATACTTTTTTACCAGGATAGCCATCTATTAGTGTGAACATCAATAGTCTCCCCCCACCTCTGCAGGTGGAGCCCAGTTTCTTCTTTAAAGCACTACTTGTAAATTGAGTTATTTTGCTCCATAGAAAGAGTTTAGAGTGCTGTCAAATAATTTTTTGGAACAAGTAATTTTTGTTATTTTTATATAGCAATTATAGAAAGCTTTAGGAAGTAAAAAAAAAAAGGAGGTAAAAAGTCACCTAGTATGAGTCCACAGGCCAATGTTAGGTGAAGAATGTATGATTTGTCTGACGGAAGTTAGTTCGATACATAATACTAATAAATATGTCATTCTAATGCTGATGAGTGCACCAACATTAACTAATTAGGCTTCCTTTGTCCCAGAGGTAAGGGAGGTCACTAAGTCCAGCCATACAATATTACTTGCTTTTCCTAAAGAAATAATACTGATTCGTGCCTCCCTACCTTTGAACATACTGCTCTCTTTCCTGGAAGGTCTTTTCCTCCCTTCTTAATTTACCTACTACTTCTTCTATCAACTATTTGATGACTCAAACCCTAAGCTCCCACTTTCCCCCCACAAAAGTATTGATCAGGTTGTAGCCTAAAGAAACTGACTGGATCAAAAAACTATGGTACATTTACACAATGGAATTCTATGCTGCAGAAAGGAAGAAGGAGCTCCTACCCTTTGCAACATCATGGATGGAGCTGGAAAGCATTATGCTGAGCGAAATAAGCCAGGCAGTGAAAGACAAATACCATATGCTATCACCTTTAACAGGAATGTAAACAACAAAACAAACAAGCAAGCAAAATGTAACCAAAGACACTGAAATACAGAAAGTGCTGACAGGGTCCAGAGGGTAGAGGGGAGAGAAGCACAGAGTAAAAGGGGATGGACTCACATGAATAAGTATGAAGGACACATGGACAATAACTAAGACGGGGGGGGGGCGGAGATGGGAGGGGGTGGGGAGCACTGCTGGGGTGCAGGGCTGGGAATACAAGAAAGAAAACTGTACTTGCACAAAAGTTAAATAAATAAATAAATAAATAAAAAGAAACTGACTTCAGTTTCTTTGAGGAAAGTAGGCTTTTAAAAATAAATTCACTGAACCACTATGACCTTGGTGAAGGCACTTTTAATGGATATCCAGGGCACTGTACCAAGCTCAGAAGTTCTGTTTCAAATTGTTTATAAGCTAGGGAAGACAACAGTGATAAATAATGTACCTCTTACAGGAAATGCACAATACATTTTTGGACAATGTGAGATTTATATAACAGACTATGTACAGTGTCCTAAAAATCAGGGAAGAAATTACAGTTGACAGTATCTGAGTGAACCTCAATTCCTGATGCTGCTGAATCAGGAATGAGGAAACAGGGCAGGAAGACAAGAGTAAGTGGTATTTGACCTAGATTCTGAAAGACAAGACTGATATGTATGTACCTCGGGGCAATGTTAAAAGTAACTAAGCCTGTCCATGCCAGTGTGGCTCAGTTGGTTTGAGCATCATCCTGTAACTGAAAGGTTGTGGGTTCAATTACTGGTCAGGGCACATACCTGGGTTGCGGGTTCTTAGCCCAGGTTCAGGCACAGACCATCCAGGGTCTTGGTGCATATGGGAGACAACCAACTGATGTTTCTCTCTCTAAAAG
Source organism: Sturnira hondurensis (assembly GCF_014824575.4). Lineage (NCBI taxonomy): Eukaryota > Metazoa > Chordata > Mammalia > Chiroptera > Phyllostomidae > Sturnira > Sturnira hondurensis. The sequence goes on from NW_028074549.1 coordinate 1,041,221, forward strand.
CAATAAAAAAAAGTCCTTGGTTAAGGAAAAAAAAGATAACCAGAGCAGAGCCTGACAGTGGTTAAAGCTGTAAAAAGATTTTATTAAGAAACTATTGCAATAGGAGAAAACAGCCTGCCTCAATTCTCCCGTTGCAATACTTTCTGATAAAATCTATTTTTACATTTCTAACAATTGTTTAGCCCCTGTTTTCTTTAAGGAGGGAGAAGGTAGTGAGTGATTCAGGGCATTTCAGACAGAGGCAAAAGAATGAACAAATGCAAAAAGGAGTAAAGATACTTAGGAAGTAGTAATCCCAAGAAAGTTGAGTAGTTAAAGAAAACAGGAATTCTCTGTAATCAGAGATAGAATACTGTTGAGGAAGTGCTGGAAAATGAAGGAAAGGAGGCTTCTTTTAGTAAATAGTGAAGCTATTTGGTGATAATTAGAAAATAAAGTTTTCACTCATGGGAGCTCAAACGGGAAAAGTTTGAACAAGACTGCTTGGAAAGTTATGAAAGGAAGTTTGGACTTCATCCTGTAGAACCAATTAGGACTTTTTCGTACAATATTTTATGAGTGATTTCGTCTCCGTAGATAACAGGCTGGAATGGCATGAAGCATCCCCTTTCCAGGCCCTAGTTTACTCGTTTATATTAAGAAAAGGCTTGGGCATCTTAGGTCTCTCCCAACCCTGACAGCTCCCCGGGTACCTCTGACCTCCTACAATCACCTGAGCCCTGTGCCTCACTCCCTTCTTATCTTGGTGCAGTTGCCACCTTCTCTACCCTCCAGTATTACTCAGGTGCTTTTCAGGTGAGTGTGGGTACACGAGGGAACGTCTCCGCAGTAAATCGAGTCTCTCCTTCGAGGTCCTCCACCGCAGGCAGCACCACATGGGTAGCCCGCCATGGTGCAGGGAAAGAAGTTGTCAGACGCTTTTCTGCCCTAGGCCGACTCCCCGCTGCCAAGTCATCCCGGGAGAACAGCAGAACTTCCCTCGCGCGTCTACCCAACAAAAACCTGTCAGCCTCCGCAGCCACCAAGCTCCACCATGACGCTTCGTAGGGCTGGAAGGCTGGACTTAGACAGATACTATGCTTCTACAGATACCGAAGACCCATGGTCCCACCGCCACAAAACAAGCGAAGCCCAAAAGGCGGGTTTCAGCGGGAGCTAGTTGGGGAGCACTGCGCCAGCGTCACGTGAGGCTGCCGGGAACACGTGATGCGGAAGGCCCGCCCCTTGCTCCTCATTTCCCTCACCTCCTCTAGGCTGGTCGGGGCGCTGCGGCTAGCTTGCGTTTCTTCCGCCAACAAATCTTCAGAGGTTTCCGAGGTGCTCCCGGCGGCTGGGCTCGGCAGGCGGCAAGGGGCAGTGGCTGGCCTCCCAGGTGGCCGGTGAGTGAGGGCGCGGGCGCGAGCTCGCAAAGGTCGCTTTCATCTCTTCCCTTTTCTGCTTCCCATTTCCCGCGGGCCGGGCCCGCGTGCCCGGTTGCTTTTGCTCCCTCCATCCCGCTTTTCCTCAGGCTGCGGGTTCCGGTCGGTCGACCCTCGCATAGTTAGCACCTCAGCTAGCGTTTGTTTCTTCCTCCTAGGAGGAGGAAACGGGGGGGAATGGGCTAGGGGAAGTTTTCCGTGCTTCTTTTCTTTTTTGAGCTGCAGGGACACGGTTTTGCTTCTAGCTCAAGTTGGTCGCTGCTCTAGGCGTTGTTTTGCTGAGAGAAACCTTCTCTGGCCCTCCTGATCTGCGCTCGCCTTTCCTCTAGACATTAGCACAGCCTCCTTCGCCTCCGCAGGGGAGAGGAGTGGTATCGCACACCGAATTCTTTAGTTTCCCATTTCCCCACAGCGTGGAACTCCATAAAAGGCTCCTCACAGAGTAGGCATCTTTATCCAGGAGTGCGGTTAACTGAGTGAAATGACATTTTTCTTGTCCTGCCTCAGATAAACTACCTGTTGTGTTTAAGATAACCATCGAGGTACGGTCCTTCAGCTTTTGTAAGTGGCTTTTTGCTTATGTTTATTTGCGTGGGAGACACTCCGAAGTCATCTGCTGCAGAAGTCTTTGCAGTTAGGGATCACAATTTTATAAAGCAATATTATAATAATGCTTTTAGAACAACAAATTTATTCTTATTTGTCTTTGGCTTATTCTTTTGGGGGGCAGGATTGTAGCCTTTGGAAGCAAAAACTGAGTTTCTGAAACTGATGTGCATTGTGGAATCATAACATGAAAACATCAAAGTATATAATGCTGAAAGGGATGGAAAAATGATTTAACCCTGATGGTAGTTTATTTTGTGGTTTAAACTGTACAAAGTATCCATTTGAAGTGAGTACTGGGTGAATTTCACCTCTTTGAACTGCCTTCAGGGTTGGGTATATAGCTGTGTGTTAGATTCTATTAATATAGCAGTTACTCTGTGGGATGGAGGGGTTTTTTTTTAATCCTTACCCAAGGACATTTTTTTCATTGCTTTCAGAGAGAGAGGAAGGGAGAAGGAGGGAGGGAGGGAGGGGGGAAGGGGGGAGGGAGGGGGGAAGGGGGTAGAGAGGGGGGAAGAAACATCAATTGGTTGCCTTCTATGCTCCCTGACACTGGGGATCCAACCAGCAACCTGGTATGTGCCCAGATGGGAATCGAACCCTCAATCTTTGGTCTCCGGACAATCCTCCAACGAACTGAGTCACATCAGCCAGGACTGATATCTTTAAATCTATTTTATGAATACAAGTCAATCAGTCTATCCTTGTAGTCTTTTTTTTATAGAGGAAAGATATTAGTCATTAAAAAAATTCTTCCACAGTGATTATTGTGTGATCCAAATGATCAAGTTCAGGGAGCTTCAGAAAATAGCCATAAAAACCAAAGCTATGAAGTTTTCAGCTTTAAAAAAATTCTTTAAAAATTTTAGAATTAAAGAGTACCTTCATGTTCCAACCAGAATTTGACTCCATCTTAATCAGCAGCTCAAGCTGGAAAGTCTGAGACACTGTCCTACTTTATCTGAAAGTCACAGTGGTGATAAAACTGAAGGGAAGTCAAAGATCTTTATTATTATTATACTATTCCTTCTTTGTGTACTACATTCAGTAAGTCAAGCTTTGGGCTTGGAGGCTTGAGCTTAGATGAAGAGTGAGACCACCAGGAGAGACCCTAGTTAAGTTCCCCCAGTGCCTATGACCTCATGACTAACCCCAGCTGTATCCAGGTAAAACACAATTGAGAGAAACAATGTATTGCTGTTGTTTTAAGCCACTGAGTTTTGGGGTATTATATTACTCAGCAAAAGATAAGTGAAGCAACTAGTGCTTTGTGCCACAAAGTCCTTAGTTTAATTCTGGCTCATAGATAAGTCAATTCCAAGATGGGATCCCTGGTATGCAGCAGTGTGCTTTAATGATAAATCTCTAAATTAATTAAATGTATAAGGATATACTTATTGAATTAGTTAAACTAAACTGGCTGTATCTCATACCCTACAAGGTAACTGACAGTAAAAAATAATTTTCTTTTGTATAACTGGTTATTATTTGTATACATGATTGTTACTATCAGTGTTAAATTGTTAACAGTTTGTGATATTCTCTGACATGTCTTAAAGGAATAACCTATTTTTAAAAGATTTTATATACTTATATTTTAGAGAGAGGGAAAGGGAGGGATAAAGAGAGGAAGAGAAACATTGTGAGAAATAACATGGATCAGTTGCCTCTCTCACACCCCCAACTGGGGACCCGGCCTACAACCCAGATGTGTGCCCTGACTGGGAATCCAAGTCTTTTGGTTCCCAGGCCAGCACTCAATCCACTGAGCCACACCAGCCAGGGCAGAATTACCCATTATTTGAGTGATGGATATGTGATGTTTGTTGCAGTTTGTCATTTGATGAATTTAGCACCTGATGATTGTAGTTTAAGTCCTTACAGTAACATGATGCAGTGAACACATGTGCTTTGTTCTCAAAGGTTAAGGATAGTGAATCTGATGCAAACTGTCATTTCTAATGTGTATGTTGTAGGATTTTTAAACACAAAAACAGTGGATTTTTCAGGAGTACTTCTGTCATTGCCTTTAAATGAAAAAAATCCTCAGAGAACCTTCCCATTCCAATTCTGGTCAGATCAGTTTAAAACAAAACAAAAGAAAACTCTTTCCCAGAGAAGAAAATTTCACAGGAGGTCAGATGAATAGGATTCTCACACTTCCAGTTTCCACTGGGCTGCCTCAGCATCTTTTTAGGTTTCCCTGGTGAGAACTCTTTCTCATACTCTGGGTGGCTGTTTTAGACTTCTCTACCTTTTTATGATTCATTCCACTTTCTATTGCTATCTCCCCTCTTACTTTTAACAGGAAACTTTTTTTCTTTCTTCACAGGGACTATAGGTGATCTCAAAAGACAATGTGCCCAAATGCAAATCAAACTACAATGAGCTATCACTGCATACCCACTAAAATGACTATAATAAAAGGAAAGATAATAGTAAGGGTTGGTCATGTTATGGAGAAATTGGAACCCTCATAAATTGTTGGTAGAAATAAAAAATGCAGACTTAGCAGAGTGTGTGTGTGTGTGGAGAGCGTGAGAGAGAGAGAGAGAGAGAAAGAGAGAGGGGGGAGGAATTGCCTTCAACTTCTGGCTCCCTAATTATTAAAGCCACTTTCATCCATTTCTATCCTTTCTTTCTTCTCTTGTGTTTTAATAGAAGATTTTCCCCCTTTCTATGGCTTACCTACATTTTGCTTCAGATCTCATTTCCTATTACTTTTTCAGAAACCTCAGTATGCCTTCTTCTCTGTCTTTCTATTGGCTTCTTCCCATTAACATTTAAACATTTTTACATCTAACATGTTTAAAATAAAAAGACCACCCAAAATGTGCCCTTCAACTCCCGCCTGTTTTACAATTACTACCCTATTTCACTTTTTGCCTTCATAGTCAAACTTCTTGAACAAGTTGTTAATACCCATTATTTCCTCTTCACATGCTCCTCATCCTGCCTGCCTCAATCTGCCCTCGCCCACCCAGAACCTCTCTGAAACTATCGTAAAGGTTGCCAGTAAGTCTTATTAAATCCAATGGACATTCCTTAGTCTTTATTTTATTTGGTCTCTCAGGAACATTCTACACTGTCACTACCTTTGTGTGTTGCTCACGTCCCTAGGCTTCCATGACATTCTTCTCCTGGTTTTCTTCCTACTATGCCTGTTTCTTCAGTCTCTTCCATGGAGTATCTGTCCTTGTTCCTTTGCTGTTGGAGTTTCTTAGACTCCAAGATCTTCTTCTCTTCTTACTCCATAAACTTTCCTTTGGATGATCTCATGCCAGATTTCCAAATCTCCAATCCAGATCTCTTTTTGGACATATCTACTTTGATATCCTACAGGTAGCTAAACTGAAAATGTCCAGAGTATAATTCCCCCCCCCCCGAAACTTGCTGTATTCTCTGTTGTAGTGAGCAGCATCGTTGCAGTTTACTCAGTTAATTAAGCCAAGCAGCTGTGTCTAATCCTTGGCTCTGCCTTTCCCTTAACTAGCTCCTTTCTCCCATTCAGTCAGTTATCAGTTATAGAATCCTCTTGACTTGTCTCTTGTTCAGTTTTCTACATTTCCACTTCCTTGGTGTATAGGCTTCCATTCTTTCCTGGCTTACTGCAGCCACCTGAGGGTCCCTCTATCAACTCTTTCATCCCCATCTAGTCTCTATATTCAGCCAGAATAATCTTTTAACATACATCTGATTATACCACTTCCCTGCTTAAGCTCCTTCAGTGATTACATGTTGCTCTTAGGATAAAATCTAAGCTTTTTGGCTACAGTCATGGTGAATTTCTTTCAGTTCCTCCACCAGACCTTTACCTGGATGTAAGTTCACTATTCCAGGTGCCAGCCTTATTTTCACGTAGTTGACACTTCTCAATTCTGATGCTACTCAAGCATCCAAACCTCACCATTAGAGTACTGGCCTCATTGTGGTGAGCATCTGTTTGTGTGTCTAGACCCCCTGACCCCATGTAAGTTCTACTGGGGATTCAGGCTGTATTGGCTGGTAGTATTGGCTCTATGTTCTGTTTAACTGGAGGAGGGTCACTCAGTAAACATTTATCAAAATGAATACAGTATGGTTCTGCATGTCCATTGATGAATTTTAATTTGGCTTAGGCCATCACAGGTTATGTTTGATACTTTGCAAACAGCAGAGACTAGAGACATTTATGTAGAAAAGTTTCATGAGAATATAATAAAAGCTCTTGGCCGAGCTGTGAACCCGATCAAGACAGAGGTGTGGGTGGAAACACTGTGCCTCCTCGCACAACCATAATTAAGGACAACAAAGATTTAGAAACAAAACCACAACCAGAACAGACAGAAAATTGAACTCTGTGGAAGTCTGACAACCATTCAACCGGATCTGTAAGAGGGGCAGAGTCCGCCTCTGGTGGGGAGGGATCCTGGGAGAAAAGGCGTTGGCTGCCAGACCAGGGAGCACAGGCATCGTGGGGCTGACAGCAGTCACACATTCCCACGCAGATAAACTAGGCAAAAATGGGCAGCAAGACAGACCACCAATAACAACCCAGGGCCCCAGCAATGGGAAATAAAGCCTAAAAGCACCGATTGAAAAGGTGCAGGGAGAGACTCCCAGCCTCACAGGAGAGTTCGTTGGAGAGACCCACAGTGTCCTAGAATGTACACAAGCCCATCCACTTGGGGAACTAGCACCAGAAGGGCCCAATTTGCTTGTGGGAAGCGGCAGAGGGGACTGAGAGAGAGTGGAACAAGCATCATTGTTTCCTCTCCGACTCCGCCCCCACATACAGCATCACAACCCAGTGACGTGGGTTGCCCTGGCCTGGTGAACATGTAAGGCTCTGCCACTCATGTGTAACAGGTGCGACCTGACCAAAAATGGCTCAAACAGAACAAATCAAAGCTCCAGAGCCAACACTTTTAAGCACCCAAGAGGTAGCCAACTTATCCGATTGCACAGTTCAAAATACTGGTGATCAGGATGCTCACAGAATTGGTTGATTTTAGTCACAAATTAGATTAAAAAAAATGAAGGTTGCACTAAGTGAAATGAAGGAAAATACACGGGGAACCAACAGTAATGAGAAGAAAACTGGGACTAAAATCAATGGAGTGGACCAGAAGGAAGAAAGAAACAACCAAACAGAAAAGACTGAAGAAACAAGAATTCAAAAAATGAGGAGACTTAGGAACCTCTAGGACATCTTTAAACGTTCCAACATGTGAATTAGAGAGGTACCAGAAGGGGAAGGGGAACAGCAACAAGTGGAAAAGTTATTTGAACAAATAATAAAGGAGAACTTCCCCAATGTGGCAAAGGAAATAGACTTCTAGGAAGTCTAGGAAGCGAGAGTCCCAAAGTCTAGAGTCCCAAAGAAGGTGGACCCAAAGAGGAACACACCAAGGCACATCATAATCACATTACCCAAGATTAAAATGAGAGAATTCTAGAAGCAGCAAGAAATAAGGGGACTGTCACCTACAAAGGAGTTCCCATCAGACTGTCAACTGATTTCTCAAGAGACCTTACAGGCAAGAAGGGGCTGGAAAGAAATATTCCAGGTCATGAAATTCAAGGACTTACATCCAGGATTGCTCTATCCAGCAAAGCTTTCATTTAGAATGGGAGGACAGATGAAGTGCTTCTCAGTTAAGGTCAAGTTCAAGGAGTTCATCATCACCAAGCCCTTATATGAAATGTTAAAGGGACTTATCTAAGAAAATGAAGATAAAAAAGTATGAACAGTGAAAGGACAGCACACTCACAGTTATTAACAGCCACACCTAAAATAAAAGCAAACTAAGCACACACCTAAAACAGGAGCGGGGCCACAGAAATGGAGATCGCATGGAAGGTTAGCAGCAGGGAAGTGGGAGGAGGAGAGGGGGAAGAACGTACAGAGAGTAAGTAGCATGGTCGATGGGGAAAAAAATAGAAGGGGAGGGCAAGAGTAGTGTGGGAAATGTAGAAGCTAAAAGAACTCTGACACATGGACATGAATGAAAGGGGGGGAATACAGGTGGGAGGGGGTGTTCAGGGTGGAGGGGAATGAAGGGGAGAAATGGGACAACTGTAATGGCATAATCAGTAAAATATATTTTAAAAAGAGAAATTTTAGCCCTGGCTGGTGTGGCTCAGTGGATTGAGCACAGGCTGCGAACCAAGGGGTCGCTGGTTTGATTCCCAGTCAGGGCACATGCCTGGGTGGCAGGCCAGGTCCCCAGTGGGGGCCACATGAGAGGCAATCACACATTGATGTTTCTCTAACTCTCCTTCCCTTTCCCTCTTTCTTAAAATAAATAAATAAAATCTTAAAAAAAAAAAAAGAAAAGAAATTTTACACCTTAACCTCCTCAGAGGCAAGGGCTGTGGTTGTATTGTTCTTTATGACTTCCCCCCAACATTTTTGGTATTTGGGGTCATCGTCAGAAAAAGAATTAATATGCTATTATTTTATTCACATTATGCATTTGTCTTATTGTTCATAGAGATTTTCTATCTCTGTGAATTTGACTAGGTACCTCATATAAATGAAATCATACATTTTTTGTCCTTTTGTGTCTGGCTTATTTCACTTAGCATAATGTCTTCAAGGTTTATCCCTGTTGTAGCATGTGTCATAATTTCATTTATAAGGCTGAATAATATTCTGTTGTATGTAGATAGCACATTTTGTTTATCCATGTGCTGTCTACATACAATAGAATATTAGTCAGGTGCTGTTCATCTGTCAGTAGATATTTGGGTTTTCCACCTTTTGGCTATTATGAATAATGTTGATGTACAGCTATATGATCGTGTCCCTGCTTTCAATTCTTTTGGGTATATAGTAGAAGTGAAATTGCTGGATCACAGTAGTCTTATGTTTATCTTTTGAGGAACTGTGGTAATGTCTTCTACATTGGCTGCATCATTTTACATTCCCGTTTTCTTCATTTAATTTTATATTAATAGTTTATTTTTGCAGATTTGCCTGGAACACTTTGCCACCGTAGATTGTGAATTTTATGCAAGAATACTTTTTAAAACTTTTTAAAAGTATTTTGTATTGATTATGCTTTCCCACTTTATCCCCTCTCCACCCTGCTCTCCCAACCCTCCAGCATTCCCTACTCCTTAGTTTATGTCCATGGGTTGTACATATAAGTTCTTTAAGTCCTCTGTTTCCTATACCATTTTTATCTGTCTCTGACTATTTTATGCCTACTAATTATGCTTCTTCCCTGTACCTTTTTCTCCTATTCCTCCCTTCCCCCTCCCCACTGAAATCCTTCCATGTGATATCCATTTCTCTGATTCTGTTTGTATTCTATTGTTAGCTTAGTTTTTGTTTCATTGCTTTTCTTTTCTTTTAGGTTCATTTGTTGATAGTTGTGAGTTCGTTGTCATTTTATTGTTCATATTTTTGATCTTTATTTCTTAGATAAGTCCCTTTAACGTTTCATATAATAAGGGCTTGGTCATGATTACCTCCTTTAACTTGACCTTATCTAGGAAACACTTTATTTGCCCTTCCATTCTAAATGAAAGCTTTGCTGGATAAAGTAATCTTGGATATAGGTCCTTGCCTTTCCTGACTTCAAATGCTTCTTTCCAGGCCCCTTCTTGCCTACAAGGTTTGTTTTGAGACATCAGCTCATAGCCTTATGGGAACTCCTTTGTAGGTAACTGTCTCCTTTTCTCTTGCTGCTTTAAGATTCTCTCCTTATATTTAATCTTGGGTAACTTGATGCTGTACCTTGGTGTGTCCCTCTTTGGGTCCAACTTCTCTGGGAATTTCTGGGCTTCCTGGACTTACTGGAAATCTATTTCTTTTTCTAGATATGGGAAATTCTGCATTATGTATTCAAATAAGTTTTCAATTTCTTGCTGTTTTTCTTCTCCTTCTGGCACCCATATAATTAGGATATTGGAATGTTTCAGGTTGTCCCAGAGGTTCATAAGTCTCTCTTCACTTCTTTTAAAATTTTTATTTATTTAGAAGAGAAGGGAGGGAGAGAAGGAGAGAAATATCAATGTATGGTTGCTTCTGGTGCATCCCCTGCTGGGAACTGGCCCCTGCTGGGAACTGGCCTGCAACCCAGTCATGTGCCATGACGGGGAATCGAACCGCGACAGTTGGTTCCCTGAATATTTTGCTTTATTTCATTTTGGATATCTTCCATTTGTTTTTTGACCAAGCTCAATTAGTTTTGATTACGAGGGCTCAATTAGCATTTGATTACCAAGCTCAATTAGCATTTTGATTACGAGGGCTTTAAATTCTCTACCAGATAGGTTGGCTATCTCCTCATCGCTTAGCTCTCTTTATGAAGTTTTTCTCTGTTCTTTCACTTGTGCCATATTTCTTTGTCTTAGTGCACCTGATAAGTTGTAAGGGGGCGAGGCCTTAGGTATTCCTCCAGGCAGGACAACTCTCTTTGCTGGGCTTTGGCACTGCCTGTGGGGGAGGGGCCAGAGAGGGAACAATGCAGCTCTCTAAGTGGGTCTCTAGTCCGCTTTCCAATGTACTCTCCTGTGAGACTGGAAGTGTCTCCCACCATGGCAACTGCTTTAGGCCACAGTCAGCTCTGAGTCTCAGTTTTGCCTTCAGCCAGTCCTTCCTATGTGGTCCACCACCTCGCCAAAGTCCACGGCCTAGCCATGTTTTTCTCAGCTGGCCTTGCCCACATGGTCTGGGGGTGGATCCTTAGGGTCTGGTTATTCTGGTTGTTTTTTCCTTTAATTCCTTGGTTGTTGGAGTTCCACGCAGTTTGATATTCTGGCACTTCTGGTTGTTTATTGATTTTAGATTGGTTGTTATCCTCATTTTGGTTGTGTGAGGAAGCAAAGGGCTTCTGCCTATGCCTCCATCTTGGCCAGAACTCCCCTTTTAAAACTTACAACAGCTTAGGGTAAACATCATTCAAATAACCAAACTTTTATTTTCATTTTAAATATTTGTTTATTTTTTGGTCACAAAATATTTGTTGTAGAAATTTGGAATATATTTAAAGAATACAGAGAAAGAACATGTCACCTCTAATCTCTCCAGAGAAATACATTTTGGTTTTATATATACTTTTTCTGTATATATTATAGTTTAAAATATTGTAGTTGTGTTGTACATACTATTTTATAACATAGGTAAGCCTTACAGGGAATATTTGGTTTTTTGTGGAATGTTTTGCTTTTAACATGAGAATAACACGTTGTTTAGCTTTTTGTTAGCATTTTTTCTCGGGATGCAAGTGGTGCACAGAAACTTGGGAAGGAAAACCACTGGATTATTCTTTCCTTAAGATACTTAGTTAATCATTGCTGAATACTTACATGCCTATCCAGGATGGCCTGGGTTCAGCAGGCCATTGAAGAGTCTTCCCTATTAGCAGTGCTTCAGTACATTGATAGAATAACTTTACATATTACTATTTGAAGTATCTAATTTTGACACCCTCTGGAGTAATGACTAAAATGAAATGTAGTTTATCTATATTTTTATTTCTTTAAAGTAGAATCCATACAATTAGAACAAAACTGTTAATATGTCTACTTCATGTTCAGGCAAGTTTAGTAAATGCCATAAGATATCAGAGCTACCCACTGCTTCTCTTCTTGTGATTTTGGGTTTTGGAGTCAGCCACAAGGTTCTTAAGTCTGATAGAGATTTCGTAACAGATTGAGCTAGTTAATTTTTAGTGATTACACCTGCTTTAGTTTTTAGACTCACTAGTATATACTCTTTATAGTTTTATGGTAGATGGTCAAATATTAAGTTTGTGAAGCTGAAATAATTATGATACTTAGTATGATTTCCTTAACACTAGCAAAGTTGCCCCTGCTCCAAGGAAAATGAAGAAATTAAACATCTTACCACAATAATTTCATTGTAATGATGATAGAGGCAATTTTGAGTTAATTAGAAAATTCTGGTGGTATTTACATTTATATTCACATTGTGCTGCTTCAGGAAATACATGCTGTATCCCTAAGCTCGAGACTGTGATATGCTGTTCTGTACAGGACATAGCACATTCTGGATTTTAATACCTCCGCAGAGCTTTTTGGAGAACCTTGTCTGAATTCTGAGGGTCACCTGTTCATGTCATCAGCTGCCCAGGTTAAGCATAAATGAAGACATATTTTTTAAAAATTTATTTATTTTTTTAGAGGGGAAAGGAAGGAGAGAGAGAGAAATATCAGTGTATGGTTGCCTCTGGTGTGTACCCTGGCCCCGCAACCCAGGCATGCGCCCCGACTGGGAATCAAACTGAGATCGTGTGGTTCGCAGGCCTGCACTCAATCCACTGAGCCACACCAGCCAGGGCAAAGACATATTTTTATACCTTAGCAGTCCATAGCCTAGGGATGCACCTTGTGCTCACACAGTCTTGTGTACCCCCTGAGGATAAAGGTCACATTTGGTTTCTAGGGTCTTCCTCCCAATGGCTTTTGGAAGAATGAAGGTATGAATGAATAACAGTTGCAAAGTTTAACCAGGCAAATTTAGAGAGAAGCATATTGGGAAGTACTTTTTATACTTGAAGCATTTAAAAAACAGATGCTGGTGTACATTTACGAGGCTAAAGTTGGACAGGAGTTATGTTGGAGAAGTTTAGGCATTGGAAAGTCCAGGACTGATGTTTCTGTAAGAAGAATGAGAGAGGTAGTGGTTGAATCCTGACTGTGCCATTTAATGCTCTGTGATGTTGGGAAATTATTTCACCTTTGAGCCTCATTTCTCATCTGTTGCTGAGAAATGGGTTATGGTTCCTTCCTTATAAGAGTATTGTGAGGATTAAATGAAACAGTGTATATAAAGCTACCTAACACAGCGTCTACAACAAAGCAGATTCTTGATCATTGTTAGTTTGTTCCTTTCTGCTCTTTATTTGCTTGTGTTATTAGGAGAAATTATTAAATACTTGCTTGACCAACATTACTGCCCTTGTCATTCTCCTGCTTTCCCCCATAGCTATTTTATTTCATCTTGAACATATAATTATAGTATTTTACAAAACATATTTTTGAGAAACCCAGGCTTGGAAGAGTAAGTGGCATGCTACTCTGATTGATTAAAGTAATTGAAAGTAAACGTGAAACTAAACACAGACCTCAGGGCTACTTTCTGCTTCTATGATGGGTGTGGATATGGAAGATATATGACTTGGTTTTTGTATTGATTCTCTTTTTTAAAGATTTTATTTATTTCTTTTTAGAGTTAGGGTAAGGGTAGGAGAGAAATGTCAATGTGAGAGAGAAACATGGATCGGTTGCCTCTCACACGTGCCCTGCCAGGAGGAACCTGGAATCTAGTCATGTGCCCTGATCACAAAGCAATCTTTCGCTTTGTGGGCCAGCCAACTGAGCCACACTGGTCATGGCATTGACTCTTATATTACAAGTCTTTGGAGAAATATCTTGTAAAATAAAGCTTCAAGTAATTTAGCAATATGGGTATACTCAGTTCATATAATCTATCATTATGAAAGTCAGCTTGGCCCTTAGTGTGGCTCAGTGGATTGAGTGCCAGCCTGTAAACCAAAGGGTCACCAGTTGGTTTCCCGGTCAGGGCACATGCTTCTGTTGTGGGCCAGGTCCCCAGTGGGGGACACATGAGAGGCAACCACACAACCACACATTGCTTTTTTTCCTCTCTTCTTCCCTCCCTTTCGCTCTCTCTAAAAATAAATAAATACAGTCTTAAAAAAAAAACAGGCTTAGTAATTTAAAAGAAAGAAAGAAAGAAAGTTAGCTTGATTTTTTCAGTGGATTGTCAGACCCTTGAGGCAGAGTTGCCTGTAACTGATTAATACTTTCAGAATAATTGTACTGCTCTCAGGAAATTACATGTTGAATGGTAATATCCCTTTGTGTTATAATTTTAAAGATGGTAAATATTATATTATGGCTAATTAATTTTATGTCTTCTCCCCCTCTTTATTTATTTCAAATTCAATTCTATATAATAGAAAATATTAAATTTTGAAGACTAACTTTGATATGGTTGATTCATATTCAGGAAAATATGCTTCTGGGTTTTCTTGGAATTTTTTGACTTCATAGACATGTACACTGTTTTACTTCTTGTGACTCTTTTCCTTGCCTGTTTTGTAAGAGGCACAGAGCAGGCCATTTGGGGGCATCTTTTTGTTAATTCTAAAATATTTCAGACAATCTTCTTATCATACAATGAACACTTATAATGAAGAAAAAGAAAAACAGTCTAGTAGAAAAAAATAGGGACTTCATATAAAAGGACGGTACATGGGCTCTTAAATATGTGAGCCCAACAGGTGAAGAATGCACATGGTGGCTCCAGGTTGCAGGGCTTCAGGTTTTCACACTGCCACTTATTAGTTTGAGCAAATTCTTAGTATCTTTTTGCCTCAGTTTTCTCATCTCTAAAGTGAGGATTAAATGACTAATAAATGTAAAATATTTAGAATAGTGCTTGGTGCAAAGGGCCGAAGAGATATTTGCTGCTGTTGCTATTGTGATTATTTCTAAAAATGATTCCCAACTTCATTCATCATAGGAGGAATAGAAGTTTAAACAAAACTAAGACCTGTGATAATACACTGTGTAATAAGAGTGTGGGTAAACAGGTGATGACATAGATGGATGGTTATTTTATATGTTGGTACTACTTTAATAGCTGTTAAAGGTAAACCAGCTATTTAATTTTGACCTGGCTGTTCCATTTCTAGGAGTTTACCTTAGAAATTTATGTATTAAAAATATAGATATATACAATAATACATGCAAATAGTAACTGCAGTACTATTTATGTAAGCAAAAGACTGGAAGTGACTTAAATTTCCCAGTGGAAACAGGTAAATTGTTAAATCTGTGTAATGGAATGCTCTGCAGTGCCATTGAAAAAGAAATGAAGTAGGTCTACATGTGCTAATATAGAATGATTTGCAAGATGTGCTGTTAAGTAGGAGGGGACACCTTCCACACACCTACATAAATGAAAAGTACTGACAGTGGTTGCTTTTGAGGAGAGGGTCTGAAAGGGAGGTTAGGGAGACTTACTTTCCTATACTCCTTTGTACTATTTGAAACAAAAAAAATTAAACATGTTTATATATTAGCTTTTACCCTCCCCTAAATCCTTTACCTGTTCCCTCCAACACACATATATATACACTCTTGCATGCCCAATTTTCAGAACATACCAATGTTATTCCAGGAATCTGGCTGGCTGTGCAGTGACAGGGAATAGTGTATTAAGTTTATTGAATATGTGATGTGATACTTGGGGCATAGCAGACATCTGATTCTTGTCATCTAAATTGGTGCTGATGGTAAAAATCTCCCTGGGTGGTGGAAACTGAGGCCTTGGCTAAGTATGCTCAAGCTCTGAAGCATACTTTTAGATGTTGTCAGTGCTGGAGCCAGAAAAAGATCTTAGTCTTCAGCCAGCCTCTCTTGGCTATTTTTAGAGGTCTGAGAAGAGAGTGAGTAGAAAGGAACTTCAGGAGTTCTGTACCTTCCTAGGGAACTGTGGTTGTATTTACCAACTGTTTGGTTCTATTTCAGATTCCACAGCTGAGAGCCAGAATGGAAATTCACTTGGCACAATAGAGTTTTGTGCTTGTGCTGCCCCCTGTTAATTTCTGGAAATACTTTTTAACCCTGGAAGAATTGAAGCCATGACCAGGATTCTTTGTGTAAAACTCCTTAAACATATCAAATTAAAGTTTTAAGGGACTTTGTACATTTCTCTACTTTTTATTGGATACTGTTTAAGCTAATTGCTACTTGCATCATCAAAATTAGGGTGAATTGTCTCACCTTGTTCAAATAACTTTCTCAGTGTGGAATGAAATATGGTCTGTGTATATGTAGAAAATGTGATCATATAAATTGGGACCAGGATATAATACTTTATTTTATCCAATAAATCTTAGGCTAGTGCTTCTTAATATTTTCACTCTAAACTATCTGAGGGGTGACCCATTCCCATTGTTAACTAGTGGCTTGGTGTGGCAGTGATATTCTACAGGAGTGAGGAGTTTTTCAGTGCATACTGGAGCTGGTAATTGGAAAGTGGGGAGGTAGAGATTAAGATTCTGATTTTTATAACACACACACACCCTACCCTCACCCTCCTGATGAGAGATCCTGGTTTTATCCAGCACATTTGTCTTCCCTCTGTTATCTGCTGTGTGCTTGCATATGCACATGCATATAACAGATTATCACTGCCTTATAAGTGCTCAAGACAAACAACTGGTTGTAGAAAGTTTCACTCCTGTTATAGGCAAAGGCCCAGATCTGAAGGTGGAAGGATTACACAGTGTTGCTAGGGAAAGTGAACAATCTGTTTAACCAAAGGTGGATAGTTTAGTTTGGAATTAGCTTTTGTTTTCTTTTATTAGCAGTGTCTTATAAAATTAGTTTAGTAGTTCTTTAATTTTTTGCTTGTAATCCTTTTTATTTGTTACAGCAGAGATGTCAGTGCATTTGTAGGAATTGCCTGAAGCCAGAGTCATGGTGGATGTAGGAAAGTGGCCAATCTTCACTCTGCTTTCACCTCAGGAAATTGCATCTATTCGGAAAGCATGTGTCTTTGGCACCTCAGCCAATGAAGCACTGTATGTTACCAACAGTGATGAGGTAAGAATCTCTCAAAATCTGGAGTTTAATTTTAGGGCTTATTTTGGGAACCAGCTTTAAAGCATTCAGTTTGAAGATTGAGAAAAGGTGGGGAATAAAAGAACACTCTTTTTTATATAATTTGTGTTTTCTTTCAGTTTCTTGGTTTAATACCACTCCATTTCTGCTACTCTGAGTTTCATACTATAGCTAAACATTCTGAAACTTAAGTAATGTCAGCAGAGTTTCACTTTTTTTTTTTTTTTTTTTACCTTTTTAGCCTTTCTCTGTCTGTTGAGCTCTTAAATTGAACTTGAATGTGCCTTATTTTCAGAGTGAAAAAGGGAGTCTTTATGTAACTTTAAGCCAAACGACTCAAACAGAACTGTCTGTTTTTAGGTCTTTGTATTTGGACTGAACTACAGTAACTGTCTAGGAATTGGAGATAACCAGAGTACACTTATACCCAAAAAGCTAGAAGCTTTATGTGGAAAGAAGATTAAAAGCCTTAGTTATGGCAGTGGACCACATGTTCTTCTCAGCACCGAAGGTAAAGAGGGAATAAGTCCAGCTTTTCAGTTTGTGGAAAATCAGTCAGTTAATTCTTTTTTTGTAATATATTTTATTGATTATACTATTACAGTTGTCCCATTTCCCCCCTTTATTCTTCGTCGTCCTGTAACCCGCCTCTGACCAGCATTCCCCGCCTTTAGTTAATGTCCTTGGGTCGTACAAATAAGTTCTTTGGCTTCTACATTTCCTATATTATACCTGATCTCCCATAATGTATTTTGTACCTACCATTTATGCTTCTTATTTCCTGTACCTTTTCCCACATTCTTCCCTCCTCCTCCTCCCCCTGATAACCCTCCACTTCTGTGATTCTGTTCCTGTTCTGGTTGTTTCCTTAGTTTGTTTTTGTTTTTTTGGTTAAGTCATTCACAGCTGTGAGTTTGTTATCATTTTACTGTTCATATTTTCGATCTTCTTTTTCTTAGATAAGTCCCTTTGACACGTCATATAATAAGGGCTTGGTGATGATGAACTCCTTTAACTTGACCTTATCTGGGAAGCACTTTTTCTACCCTTCCATTCTAAATGATTGCTTTGCTGAATAGAGTAATCCTGGACATAGGTCCTTGCCTTTCATGACTTTGAATTACTTTCCGGCCCCTTCTTTCCTGTAAGTTTTCTTTTGAGAAATCAGCTGGTAGTCTCATGGGAACTCCTTTGTAGGTAACTGTCTCCTTTTGTTGCTTTTAAGATTTTCTCCTTATCTTTAATTTTGGGTAATGTAATTATGATGTACCTTGGTGTGTGCTTCCTTGGGTCTAACTTCTTTGGCACTCTTTGGGCTTCCTGGACTTCTTGGAAGTCTGTTTACTTTGGCAGAATGGGAACGTTTTCCTTCACTATTTTCTCAATTTCTTGCTGTTCCTTTTCTCCTTCTGGCACCCCTATGATTTGGTTGTTGGAATGTTTAAAGTTGTCCCAGAGATTCCTAAGCCTCTCCTCATTTTTTAAAATTCTTATTTCTTCATTCTGTTTTGGTTGAATGTTTATTTCTTCCTTCTGGGCCAAATCATTGATTCGATTCCCAGTTTTCTTCCCTTCACTGTTGGTTCCCTGTGCATTTTTCTTTGCTTCTCTTTTCATAGCCTTCACTCTTTCCTTTTTGCAACCATACTTAACCATTTCTGTGAGCATCCCGATTACCAGTGTTTTGAACTGTGCATTTGTGCATATCTCTTCATCGATTAGTTGTATTTTTTCCTGGAGCTTTGATCTGTTCTTTTATTTGGGACATTTTTTTTTTGTCTTGGCACTCCTGTTATGTGGTAAAGGGTGAAGCCTTAGATATTCTTCGGGGCAGGGCATCCCACTTTGCTGTGTTGTGGGGGAGAGATCTGAGAGGGAACAGTGTTGCTTGCTCAGCTCTCAGGGGCTTTCAGTCACTTCCTCCTCTACCCACAAGCAAATTGGGGTCTTCTGGTGCTGATTAATCGGTGGGTGGGTTTTTGTACATTCTAGGACCCTGTGGGTCTCTCCAACAAACTGTCCTGTGATGCTGAGAGTTTCTCCCTCTTCCTTAACCCCCACAGGTTTTTTCAATCAGAGATTTTGAGGCTTTATTTCCTCATGCTGGAACCCTCAGTTGCACAGTCTGTCTTGCTTCCCACTTGTTCCTCTCGATTTATTTGCACACTAATCTGAGACTGCCCAGTCCACCAGCACCACCTTGCCCATCCTGGTCTGCCAGCTGCCACCTTGCCATGAGTCCCTGCTGGCCCTGCTGCCTGTCTCCTACCAGTCTGGATAAATGTTTCTTTTTTAACTCCTTGATTGTCAGACTTCCATACAGTTCAATTTTCTGGCAGTTCTGGTTGTTTTTTGTTTTTAAATTTTTTGTTGTCTTTCTTCCGGTTGTGTGAGGAGGCACAGTGTATCTACCTATACCTCTGTCTTCTCAAGCAGTTAATTCTTTGAAAAAAACAAAAAAGGTTTTGCTTTTAGAGAGAGGGAAAGGGAGGGAGAAAGAGAGGGAAAGAAACTTAATGTGAGAGAAACATCAGTCTGTTGCCTCTCATCTGTGCTCTCTGACTGGGAACCAAACCCACAATTCAGGCATGTGCCGCAAACAGGGATCCAGTTGGCAACCTTTCATTTTTTTGGATGATGCCCAACCAACTATTGAGCCACACTGATCAGGGCTTAAGCAGTTAATTCTAAGCTAAAGGAGGTGGGGCTCGATCAAATAATTAATTTCTAATGGTTCATTCATTAATTTTTGAGAGTTGAAATTTAAACACTGTCTAACTCTGGAACAGCCATAGGATGACTTGCAAATTAAGCAAACTTCTGAGGTTTTAGGCTACTTATGTAAAGTTGTGGAAGATTAGATGTAAAAAATGAAGTGGTCCTTCCAGTCTAATTTTTCACTAGATTTGTGATAACAAGGCAACTTGTTATCACAAATAACAAGTCGGTACATTTAAAGTTTTACTTGGCACATTTTTACAAACACAGATAAAACTGGTTTTCCTTTTTGTGTGTAACTCCTGAACTTTGAATTCAAGAACTCTTAGTTATTCCCTGGCATTCCTGTGGGCGCCATTTGGGAAAAAATGTGTGATAGATTCCTCTCCCCTTTCTCTCTGCCTTCCCAAGATCATTAAAGAAGGAGACTATTCATTTGTCTTTGATGAGTTTATCTCCAGAACTCTCTGAAACTCTGTTATTTATAACCTAAGTTCTTCCTTTTGTATTTTAGATATATTAGTTCTCTCTTTCTCTTAATCTCTTTCTAGCAGAGGTCCTCAGCTTTTTATTGGTGATCCTATAGTGTGGCATCTGGGAGACAGTTTACTTCCTTGCCTTTCTGTCTCCAGACTACGCGAGCTTCCTTGGATGTAGCCATAGGTCTTCTGAGTATTGAGCTTTTTAACTACTTTTAACTCATATCACTCCAACTAGTCTGCATCTTTCTCAAGCTGTGAGATCCAGATCTGAGCATGATTGTCTAGTAAGAGTATAACTGGTGTTGAGCATAATGAGGGGATTATCTGACTTCTGTGTCATATAATCATGCCTTCCAGCATCACATTGGCTCTTTGAGGCAGTTACAGCTTTGTTGACTGGTTCAGCCTGTTATCCATTATGACCTAATTACTTAATTTTTTCCTGAACATGTATCAATTTTAACAAGTCACTGATTTCTTACCATAAATACTTGAGGCAGTTTTTTTAGAGCAAACATACTAAAACATATACATTCAAATTTTTGGTTTTCTTCAAAGTGGTGATTTTAGGAAATTATAACTCTTCTTTTGGAATTATTTTTAGCATCCAGATTATACAGTTTTGACTATCTCAAATGTTATAATTGAAATATCAATATAAATAAACAATAAACACAAAAATATAAATATCTGATTTTCTTGTGGGAATATTTTAATTTTAATTGTAATTCGATTTTGATTGTTAAAATACATTTTATACAATATATATTAAACACGCTGTGCATTATATACCATGTATATAAATAAATATATTTGTATTGTATGTTTTACAGTCATGCTATTTTAAAACAGTTTAACGCTTTAGCCCTGTCTGGTGTGGCTCAGTAGGCTGAGCATCAGCCTGCAAATCGAAGGGTCACAGGTTCAATGCCCAGTCAGGGCATATGCATGTGTTGCAGGCTAGGTCTCCAGTAGGAGATGCACAAGAGGCAATCACACATTGATGTTTCTCTGTCTCTCTTTCTCCCTCCCTTGCCTTCTGTCTACAAATAAACTAATACCATACGATCTCACCTTTAACAGGAAGCTAAACAACAAAACAAACAAGCAAGCAAAATATAACCAAAGATACTGAAATAGAGAACAGGCTGACAGTTGACCAGAGGGGAGAGGGGAGGGAATTTCAGGGGAAATAGGGGAGGGATTTAGAGGAACATATATAAAGGATACATGGACAACAACTGAGAAGGGTGGAAATGGGAGGGGGGGAGCATGGGGGATGGGATGGGATGGGAGTAATAGAAAACCGTACTTGAAAAATAATTAAATAAAAAAATTTTAAAAAATAAAACAGTTTAAGTCATAAAATAGTGTATGGCTTTTTTTTTTTTTTTTTTAGTTTTACTTATCTTTACAGGGGAAGGGAAGGAGAGAGGGAGAGAAATATCAATGTATGGTTGCCTCTCGTGCGTCCCCTGCTGGGAACTGGCCTACAACTGAGGCATATGCCCTGACTGGGAATCGAACTGCAATCGTCTTGTTCACAGGCCCATGCTCAATCCACTGAGCTACACCAGCCAGGGCAGTGTATGGCTTTTAGTAAAAAGGAAAAGGACCTCTGTCTTAGCTGTCTTCACTCTTAGAAACTGCTCTTTGGAAGGAGCCACTTTTAACTTTCAGATGCTTCTTCTGATATTTAATTTCATATTTTTTAATTAACATGCC
Source organism: Sturnira hondurensis (assembly GCF_014824575.4). Lineage (NCBI taxonomy): Eukaryota > Metazoa > Chordata > Mammalia > Chiroptera > Phyllostomidae > Sturnira > Sturnira hondurensis. The sequence goes on from NW_028074549.1 coordinate 1,062,786, forward strand.
TATGGTGATATTTCTCAGTTTTTAATTTTAGATATTATCCTTTGACTTTTTAGGATGGCAGGTAGGATTTAGCTTTCTTTTCTCTACTTTCCCTCCACTTATTGTTTCAATATAGTGATAGCACTATTTTGATAAAGTCATTGTTCAGTGTTTGCATTATTAGAACTCTAGAAGTGAGTCCACCTCCTTTCTTATATGACTATTTGCTTTTCTGGGGTTCATTTACTTACTTTTTTTAATACATTTATCATTACCATGTACCCCAGCGCTTCTACAGGGCAGTATTGCTTCACAGTACATCCGAGCATGTCAGATCATCTCTGGAGCCTCTGTATCTTCTGCAGCCTGGGCTGTCATTCTCAGCCTGTCAAAAAACTGTCACTCTAGAACTTTATTTCACCATTATCCTTAAAAGTCCCCTCACCGTTGTCTTCTCTGAATCCCCTATTCTTTGTGCCCTATAATCCTCCTTGGATTGTACCCTCATTCGGGTGAAACACATTCTCTAGTAGCTTCCTAAAGAAAGGAGTGTAAGAGAAATCTTTGGGACCCTATCTGAAAATGTCTCTATTTTACCCTTGCAATTGATCAGTGGTTTGGCAGGACTTAGAATTGCTAAATGGAAATCATGTTTCCTCAGAATTTTGAAGTCGTTGCACCATTTAAGGTTCAGGGGCTACTCATGAGAATCTGGTGCCATTCTGACTTTTGTTATTTTACATTAGACTTTTTTCCTTTCTGGAAGTCTGAGGATCTTTTCTTTATTCCAAGTATTCTGAAATAATCATGATAATATACTCTAATGTGGGTAATGTTTAATTTACTATATTGGTGACTCTGTCAGTCCTTCAATCTAGAAATAACTTTATTACTGGAAAGATTTCTTATAATATTTTATGGACAATTTCCTTTCTTTGTTTTCTCTTTTCTGGAATTTTTCTTAGGAGAAATTTCTTCAACATATCTTACAACCCTCATGGTCGAATTTTTAACACTTCTGCTGTTACATTTCCAAGTTCTCTTTCTTGTTCTCTAAGTATTCTTTTCTAGAGTCTCCTGTTCTTGTCTCATGGATTCAGTATCTTTTCTTTGAGGTAATAATTATAGTTTATTTAAAAATTATTTTCTGTTTTCCTAGTGTTTCTTTTTTTTAACCTCCACCGATTCTTTTTTGTTTTTGCTTGTTTTGCTCTCTGACTTTTAAGAGATTTTCTTTAAAAGTTTGATGATACTTGGCTGTTTTCAGGTAAGAGCCAGGTGCTAATATACATTTTGAAGTTCTGTGTTCATGGGTGGGACTTGCCAAGTCCTGAGCTTCACTTTTGGGAGATAATAACTATTCATTCAGGATGATCCTTATGTCAGTGTATGAATTTCTGTAGGGTGGCTTCCTTTTTGTGTTAGTATTTGCCAGCTTTCTAGATACTGTGCAAGGGAAGGGCAGGGATCTCAGTGTGTAGTATGGGGACTTCCAGTTCTTCTTTCCTCACTACAGTGCCTTTTTGCTCCCTTCAGAGCTTCTCTAATTTTTTCCCCAGAGCCTTTGGTCTTATTTTCTTTGTTGTGTTACTTCGGGGAAGGGAAGGAAGCAGATTTGGGTTAAAGGGAAAAGTTGGGCTGAATTACTGTTACTATAGGAAATTTACAGCATGTAAATGCCATAAGTCTCTTGTATTTTTCCAGGGTTGGGGCAGAGTAGTTGCCTGACCCCCTAGGAAGAAGATGAGGATTTGGAGTCTTACCTGTTTTCAGTTGCACCTGCTCATGTATCTCCTGTGGTCCCTGTGCCTCTGTGAAATTCCAGGGCTGGAATTGGCTGCCCCTTTTGCTTATGTAGTGTCACCTTCTCTCTTCTGCTATGTTACTTACCACACCAGTTTGCTTCCCAGCTCCCCAAATTTTGTTGACATCTCTCCTGTTGTGTTTTCTTACTTATTTTTCTTGTCCTTGAGTGTTTATGCCTTCCCCATTCCTATCCCTTACTGTCATTTCAGTAGGATTTGGGAGTGAATGAAGATAAAAACATGTGTTAAATTCTCCATTCTTTATTGGCCTATGTGGTATTTCTAAAGGGTGTTTTATGAATATTTCGATAAATGGCTATGTTGTTAAATTGAATAGCTAGTCTCACCTGGTGACAACTCTGAAGATCAGTATTTATTTGGTATTATTTCACAGACATGCCTATGGCTTGTGGATTTTTTTTTGTCTTCTGAAGCAACATTGAATCGGATTACTTGTAAAATTAATTTTTTTCTGGTCACTTCTCCAACTCAGTGTCCAGTTTGTGAAGGCTATACTGAGTTTCCTTAAAGGTCAGAGATTCATAGGATGCTGCTTTGCCTCCCTCTAATCTCTCTCTTCCCCACTGCCTACTCTCCCTTCTAACGTTGTATTGCTTTACTGTTATATACCCTTGGGTAATTTTGCTCATCTCAATTCTCAAGTGATCCTGAAGTGTCATCCTTAGTATGTTAGAGAGACAGTGTCCAGCTGTGTCCAATTGGATTTGGTTGCTTTGAAAGCTTTTCTAAGAATTGGGACTGTGACCCATCTCATGAAGGAGTTAACTTTTCCTGTGAGTCATCAAGTAAAAAGGGAAGAAGGATATACATATGCTGTTTTAAAGAGTAAAATATTGTATTAACAAGAAAGTAATTGCTAAGGGCCAGTCTGGAGAGGACTTATAGTAACACTGTCAACATCTGGGGAGTAGGTCCTTCATCCTGAGGGGCACCTGAGCAACACAGCACAGCATTCACTAGGTCTCTGTCATGCGCTGTTTAGATCCACATCTTCCTGTATGTTTTGGGTATATCTCCTTCAGGATTCTGGTGGGCCTCTTTTCCTAGGGGAAGTTTATAAGATCTTTAGGGGGATATATCACAGCCTCTGCAGCTGGTTTCCTGGCCACAACTACTACTCTTCTTCATTCCTCTAGAAACTTTCTGGATTACCTTCATATTTGGCTAGCACCTGGCTTGGGTGGCTTACCTGATTGTGTGACCCAGATTCACATCTCTAAAGAGTATGAGCCCCTGACCATGCTGTCCTCTGGCTGTGGCTGCTGCACATATCTGTTTACTGTCTTTACTGGGCAAGTGTACTCCAGAAGACTACCAAGGTCACCTGGGTGCCAGGCCAGTTTGTTATCACTATCTCCTGTAGGCAGCTTTTGGATGCTGTAGTATATGATAGGACCAGAGAGCACTGCTACACCGCTTTTGCTATAAAGTTAAGTCCCTTGGTCTGTTAAGACCTTTTGTGGGATCCTATGTCACTGGACTAAATACTCTGTAAGCCCTCAGATAAGTGGTGCTGGCTGAGGCCCTGTGCTCAGGAAACCCGTATCTGGGTTGCATGTTGATTCCTGTCAATATGAATGGCTGCTCCTTCCAGGATAGAATGGGTCCATTTGGAGTCATCTTGCTACCAGATAGTTAGATGGTCTCTTGATGTGTGGTGCTGTATCAGAGGCTCTGCACTGGTTCTGTTACTGTTGTAGTGGGCATTCAACAATGGTAGTAAGTAGATCAGCCTTGTTTAGTGGAAATCCCGTCTTCTGTTATTTGCATTTTTCTCCTTGTGAGTGACGTTGAGCATCTTTTCATATATATAGTATTTTGCTGTGTGTAATGTGCACCTTTTTGCCCCAATTTTTGAGGTAAAAATGAGGACGTTCATTATACATGGGTATAATAATGGGGTATAATAATCTCACTTATAATGCACACAAAAATGTGGCTGCACATTATACATGGCAAAATTCAGTACTTGGTTAAGACCTGTTTACATTTCTTTCACTGTGAGCATCAATTCATTTTTCTATAGGTTTCTTGGTTGTTTTCTTAGAAGCTCTTTTTATATTGCAGATTATAAAGAGATTAACTCAGTAATATAAATTATAAATATTTTTCCCAATATTTATTTATTTTTGCTCATGTAGTTTATTTCCATGTAAAGTTTTTAAAAAAATATAACTAGATTTATCACTCTTTTTTATTGCTTCTAGATTTTGTGTTATAGGGAAATTTTCCCTACTCCCAGATTATGGATAATTTATAATTTTTTTCCTTTTAGTTCTTATATGGTCTTACTCTTTCCATTTAAATGTCTGATTTATTGGGAAGTTATGGTGCATGGCATGAGGATTGAATCTAATTTTTTAATATCACTGTCCAACTGTATCAGTCCAACTTGTAAAAGAGTCCATTATTTCCGTATATAGTTGGTTTATTTCTAGACTTTCCATTCCATTCCATTGGTTTGTCTGTCTGTTCATGTCCTAGTATTTTAGTTTTAGAAAGTTTTCATAGGTTCTAATAACTGATGGAGCTAGCTATCTTCTTTTTTTGAAGAGGTTTTTCTATTTATTCTTGTTTGTTCTTTCCATTGAACTTTTTATTCAGTTTTTCTAGCTCTAGAAAGTAACTTGAGGCATTTTACTACCATTATTTTACATTTTTAAATTTATAAAGGGAAAACTAGTATCTTTATGATTGGAATTTTACTATCCAAGAACAAGGTATATATTTCTGTTCATGTATATATTTTTTTATCTTTTAGGAGCTAATACACACATAGTTTCGGCATTTCTATCACTTGATATAACTTTAACATAATATTGTGGATTTTTTTTAGGTTTTATACTCTTTTTTCAGTCTTGAGCCTTATCCTTCTTATGATAAAATTTCCCATTTATACATTCTATCACAATTTTTGTAATAGGGAAAACCTCTTCCGAGGTACACTTCAGATGTTCTCAAGATCTGGCTTGTACTACCTGGAAGAGGACCTTAATTTTGTTGGGTTATAGTCATTCTAGAGGAGATAATTAGAGACCTATGTAAGTATGAGTATCTGTCCCCTGATTGCTAGGGGACTGTTGTCAGTGAGTTAGCAGCCTGACAATATCACTTGAATTTCTGCTATCTCTTTTGGATATTGTCATTGCCAGATGTAGATTGTCATTAAAAAGTCAGAGTGTTTTAATACCATGGGGAAGACATGAGAAAAGTTTGTAACTCTGGGATATTTGCTCTTGATACTCAGGACGCTGAAGGAGGAAATGCATGGAACAATGCTACTTCCAGAGAAGACATATAACAGAGATGTGATCTCTATCGGGATCCCAAAAAGATAAAGCCGTTAAAAAAATTAAGCCAGATTTTACACTAATAGTCTGTTTGAGAGTGGGCCTGCAGTTTTTTTATATAGTATATACAAAAAATACACTTCTTTCCACTATACTTTGTGAGTGAGTGACACACACACACATACCCCTGAGGATTCCCTGAGACTTGATATTTGGTAAAATGATGGTAAAGATTAGTACATATTGAACTTTCCTGTGTTATCTGCCTTTTGTTTGGTATCTGACACACAAACTATTGAGATGACTCAAAGTGTTTAAAAGGTCTCATTTTTGTATCTGTTTAAGATGACTTCTGACTATAAAGCTGATATTCTACATTAGTACCAATTTCTTTAACAGTTTTGCATCTTGTCTGTCCTGTTTTCTTATCCATCCCTCTTTCTCCTACCCCTCATGTATAGTTACTTTATAGAGAGGAAGGGCAATATACATAAATTAAGGTTGGAGAAAGAATTTTTCAGGATTCATTGAGGAAGAAAATACAAGGGTTACCATTTCTCCTTGGAGCTGATTCCTTGTATGTGGCCATCTTGTATAGATGGAGTTGTTTATGCCTGGGGCCACAATGGATATAGCCAGCTTGGGAATGGGACAACCAACCAAGGCATTGCTCCCATCCAAGTCTGTACCAATCTCTTGATCAAGCAAGTGGTTGAAGTAGCTTGTGGCTCACATCATTCAGTGGCTTTGGCAGCTGATGGAGAGGTAAGTGCCTTGCTTTTATTCTTTATTTTTAAACTGTGGTAAAATACACATAATATAAAATTTACCATCTTAACCATTTTAAGTGTACAGTTCAGGGCCACTGAGTACTTCCACCTTGTGTAAACATCACTACTGTTCATCCACAGAACTCTTTTTTGTTTTAGATGTTATTTATTTACTTTTAAACAGAGGGCAAGGAAGGGAGAAAGAGAAGGAGAGAAACAACGTGTGGTTGCCTCTTGCGCATCCCCCACTGGGGACGTGGCCTGCAACCCAGGCATGTGCCCTAGACTAGGAATTGAACCAGCGACCCTTAGATTCACAGGCCGGCACTCAATCACTGAGCCACAATCAGCCAGGGCCACAGAACTCTTTTCACCTTGCCAAAGTGAAGTTTTGTACCCATTAAACATTAACTCTCCATTTCCTCTTCCCAGGGCCCCTGGCAATCACTTTCTATATCTGTGAGTCGAATGATACAGTATTTGTCCTTTTGTGACTGCTTTACTTCACTTAGCATAATGTTTTCAAGGTTATCTATGTGGTAGCATGTGTCAGAATTTCCTTCCTTTTTAAAAGCTAAAAAATATTCCCTTGTATGTATATGTCACATTTTATTCATTTATCTGTTGATAGATATTTGGGTTGTTTCTACCATTAAACTATTGTGGAAGTGCTTTGCTTTAAAAAAAAATAATGACCATATTGTACTTGGTATAGTGTGAACATAGTAGCCCTGTGTGCATAGCTAAAAACATTGTAGGAACACATTCTTTTTCGAACACATCCTGTATTATGTGATCAAGACTACTCTTTTGATGACAGACTTAGTCTTACGGCATCTGAGTTTTGTGCTGTTTGCTAAGACTACAAATTAGAGTGTTTGGCAGTGTTTTGTACTTTTTTTTTTAAATGACCCCATCCCATAAGGTGTATTTTGCTTTTCAGTAAATGTAATGATATCATAGAAAATAACATTCACCATACAAGTTTCATCCTTATCTTAAAGGTTACTCATCCTATTGATTCTACTTTCCAATCTCATATCATTTTGTTCCTCTCCATCTCCATAACCTTTGGTCAAGCCTTGTCATCTGCCTGGACTATTGCTATGATCTCATTTATTCCATAGATTTTTAATTGGTCTACCTGCCCAGTATTACTTCTCTATCTTCTGTTATTTCTAAAATACAAGTCAGATTATATTGTTTCCTGTTTAAAGTCCTTCAGTAGTCTTACAGTGATTTTTATGAAATAGGATGAGTTATCCATGAAAAAAACAAAACAGCTCAGGCAGATTGAGGTTTCTTTGCTGGGATATGCTAGGGCTAGTCTAGCATGTCAGCCTTATAACCCAGAACCCACTGTCTCGTAGTCTGTTTCTTGATTAATACAACCACAGTCCCCATTTTAAAAATAAAAAAACAGCTGCCTTACAAGGGAACTGGAGATGTTTGAGAAGTGCCAGAAAAATGATTGTTGAAATTAGAACTTGCTAATTTGTACTGTATAGATTCCTGGTAATAGTCACCTTAAACATTTGTTACTTTGGGTAATTATGCTAAATATTTATATCATTATACTAGATATTCCTGTGAATCCACTTTCATTAATTGTTCTCCTAGTCTAGAAGTTATTTCCTCTGCTGCTAACATTCCCCTTCTGATTCTTTTCTCTGATCACACTCCTGTTTGATAGATCAGAAAGTTGGTAGTTAGCTTAAAGTAGCTTTTTTGGTTCTTTTTCATCTTTGTTACTAGATTTTAACTAGCTTAGAGATCTGTTTGTGTCTCTCTCTCTTAGAAATATGATTTTTAGCTTATGGCAGATCATAGGCCAAAAGTAATAAGTAGGATACAGTTGATGAGGGGAGCTGCTTGGAGCTAAGAGACAGCAAATGAGAACTCAGAGAAAATATTACCGACAGTAGACGGACAGCGTGGTATCATTTCTGCAGGGATAGAATGTCTCCATGGTACTTGGGAGCATTACTATGTTATCACGTGGAATTATGATTGATAATTAAAATGTTTACGGTCCTGAATCATCAGAAAAGGCTGTGAATGTCCAGCATTGGTGATTAGTGAAACAGGGAAAAAGCATAGTATGGTTTCAAAAGGTTCCATGAAAAAACAAGAATATTTATGGCCAAAGAGTTAAGGAGAATTTTTCATGTCACTTTACTTATGTAGTGTATACTTCATTTATTATCGATGCCAGATTAAAAAACATATATAGCTGCCATTATTGTAGAAGCAATACAGCATAGTGCTTAAGAGCACAGCTGGACTTTGTTAGGTTCAAATTCTACTTCTACTACTTGCTAACTGTGGAACCTCAAGCAAGTTATTTAACCTGTGTTTCCATATATAAAATGGGAAAGATAACAGTGTCTATCCCAGGGTCACCCTATATGATTGCTATGAGGATTAAATAGGTTAATGTAATAAAGCATGTAGAGCCCTTTAGCACATTGTAAGTACTCTTTGAAGTGGGTTTATTTTTATTTTGTGATTTTTATTGTAGTTAGATGTAGAATTTTCACCCTTACCATGCCTTCCTTTTTCCACCCCCCCCTCCCTTCTCTTATATAGGTATTTGCTTGGGGCTATAACAATTGTGGCCAGGTGGGATCTGGATCCACAGCAAATCAACCAACTCCTCGAAAAGTTACAAACTGTTTACATATTAAGAGGGTAGTAGGCATTGCCTGTGGTCAGACCTCATCCATGGCTGTTCTGGACAATGGTGAGGTGAGCTGTCTCTGCATTCATTCCCCTTGCACCTCCCCATCTCCTCTTTCAATGAAATGTCTATTTTTTTCATGATGTGTGTGTCTTAATTAGATCATGGAAGGAAGAGCACTTTGCTTGGATAACCCCATTGAGAATTAACTGGTTACTGACTGAGGAATTATCAGGGAAGTTTTCTCCTTAGTGTGAATTTTTAAATTCCAAGATTTGTTTGCAAGTAAAGATTCTAATTTTTCTTAAGTTTTCTTTTCTTTTTTTATTATTTTTCTCAGTGTCACTAATCATCATTTATATATATTCTTTTATTTATTTATTTATTTATTTATTTATTTATTTATTGTTCAAGTGCAGTTGTCTTCGTTTTACCCACCTCACTCCAGCCATCCCCACTCCCCACCCTTCGTCCTACCCTTCTTTGGTTTGTCCATGTGTCCGTTGTACATGTTCCCCAAAACACTCCACCCTTTCCCCCCCTTTATCTCTTCCCACCTCTCCTCTGGTTACTGTCTGTTTTTAATCTCAACATCTCTGATTGTATTTTTGCTTGCTTGTTTGTTTTGCTGATTAGGTTTCATTTATAGGTGAGATCATATGGTATTTGTCCCTCACAGCCTGGCTTAGTTCACTTAGCATAATGCTTTCAGTTCCATCTATGCTGTTGCAAAGGGTAGGAGCTCTTTCTTTCTGCTATGTAGTATTCCTTTGTGTAAATGTACCGTAGTTTTTTGATCTGTTCATTTACTGATAGGCACTTAGGTTGCTTCTAGTACTTGGCTGTTGTAAATTGTGCTGCTGTTAACTTTGGGGTGCATAGGATCTTTTAATTGGAGTTTCAGGGTTCTTAGGGTATAATCCCAGAGGTGGAATTGGTGGGTCAGAGGGCAGATCCATTTTTAGTTTTCTGAAGAAATTCCATACTCTTTTCCACAGTGTCTGCACCAGTCTGCATTCCCACCAACACTAAACTAGGGTTCCCTTTTCTCCACATCCTTTCAAGCACTTGTTGTTTGTTGATTTGTTTATGATAGACATTCTGAGTGGTGTGAGTGGTATCACATTGTGGTTTTAATGTGCATTTAGTGATGCTGTATCTTTTCATATGTCTCTGGACCTTCTGTATGTCCTCCTTGGAGAAATGTCTGTTCAGGTCCTTTGTTCATTTTTGTTAATTGGGTTTTTTGTCTTCTTAGAGTGGAGTTGTGTGAATTCTTTATATATTTTGTAGATCAAACACTTGTCCAAGGGTTCACAAATTATTGGCACAAATATGTTTTCCCGTACAGTTGGTTCTCTTTTCATTTTAATGCTATTTTCTTTAGCAGTGCAGAAGCTTTTTATTTTGATGAGATCCCATTTGTTTATTCTTTTCTTTATGTCCCTTACTCTAGGGGACATATCAGTGAAAATATTACTACATGGAGTATCTGAGATTTTCCCGCCTGTTCTCCTGTAGGACTCTTACGATGTCATGACTTATGTTTAAGTCTTTTATCCACCTTGAATTTATTTTTGTGTATGGTGTAAGTTGGTAATTGAGTTTCATTTTTTTGCGTGTATCTATCAAGGTCTCCCAACACTGTTAGTTGAAGAGGCTATGTTTACTCCATTTTATGCTTCTGCTAGCTGTGTCAAATATTAACTGGACATAGAGACTTGGGTTTATTTCTGGTCTCTGTATTCTGTTCCATTGATTTATGTATCTTTTCTTATACCAGTACCAGACTGTTTGATTACAGTGGCTCTGTAATACAGTTTGATATCAGATATTGTGATCCCTCCTACTTTGTCCTTCTTTCTCAAAATTGTTGCAGCTATTAGGGGTCGTTTATGGTTCCATATAAATTTTTGAAGTGTTTGTTCTCTATCTGTCATATGACATTGGTATTTTAATAGGGATTACATTGAATCTGTAAATTGCTTTGGGTAGTATGGCCATTTTGATAATGTTAATTCTTCCAGTTCATGAACATGGTGTATGGTTACATTTGTTTGTGTCTTCTTCGATTTCTGTCTTCAGTGTTGTGTAGTTTTCTGAATACAGGTCTTTTACCTCTTAGTTAGGTTTATCCTTCGGTACTTTCTTTTTCTTTCTTTTTTTTTTTATAAAGTAGCACAGAACCTTTTTTGTGGAAATAGAGAGTTTATTTTTTTAAAGATTTTATTTATTTATCTTTAGAGGGGAAGGAGAGAGGGAGAGAAACATCAATGGTTGCCTTTTGAGCATCCCCTGCTGGGAGTTGGCCTGCAGGGAACAAGCCTGCAACCCAGGCATGTGCCCTGACTGGGAATTGAACTGCGATCCTCTGGTTCGCAGGCCTGTGCTCAATCCACTGAGCTATGATACTTTATTTTTCTTGTTGTTATATTAAATGGGATTTTCCCCTGATTTCTGTTTCTGATATTTCATTATTGGTGTACATTAATGCCATTGATTTCTGAATATTGACTTTGTATCCCACTGTTTTTGCCAAATTCCCTTATTAGATAGAGTAGTTTTTGGTGGAGTCTATGGGATTTTCTATGTACACTATCATGTCATATGCAAACAATGACAGTTTTGCTTCCTACTTTCCAATTTAGATACCTTTTATTTCTTTTTCGTGTCTGAGTCCTGTGGCTCAGACTTCCAATACTATGTTGAATAGAAAATGGAAGCAGACATCCTTGTCTTCTTCCTGACCTTAGTGGGAAAGCTTTTAGTTTTTGCCCATTGGGTATGATGTTAGCTGTAGGTCTCTCATATATGGCCTTAATTAGAATGCTCCCTGTACTCCCACCTTGCTGCATGCTTAATCATAAATGGGTGCTGTACCTTATCAAATGCTTTTTCTGCTCTGTTGATATGATCATGTGATTTTTGTCTTTACTTTTGTTTATGTAATGTTTTACATTTATTGATTTGCAAATACAGTACCATCCTTGCATCCCTGGGATGAATCCCACTTGGTCATGGTGTACGATCTTTCTGACATATTGCTGGATGCGGTTTGCCAATATTTTGTTGATGATTTTAGCATCTATATTCATCGGCGATATTGGCTTGAAGTTTTCTTTCTTTGTTATATCTTTATCTGGTTTGGGGATTAGGATCTCAGAATTCTTCTTTTAGTCTGTGTGTCATTTATCTGTGCTCTGATACTGGTTGTTTCCTTCCTTCTACTTGCTCTGGGTTGTCTTTGTTGTTGTTCCTGCAGTTCTTGTAGATCTAGGCTTAGGTTGCTTATTTGAGATGTTTCTATCTTTTTTAGGTAGGCCTGTATTGCTATGAACTTTCCTATCTGGGCTACCTTCGCTGTGTCCTGTAAGTTTTGGAATGTTGTGAATTCATTTTCATTTGTTTCCAGAAACTTTTTGATTTCTCCCTTGATGCAATTCTTAACACATTCATTGTTTAATGGCATGCTATTCAATCGCCATAAATTTGAGTATTTTTAGTTTTCTCCTTGATGTTCATTTCTAGTTTTAGTCCCTTGTGGTCAGAGAAAATGCTTGCTACGTTTTCAATTTTCTTGAACTTTTTGACGCTTGTTTTGTGTCCTATCACGTAGGGTATCTGTTAAAATGTTCCATGTGCATTTGAAAAGAATGTATTTTGTTTCTTTGGGATGAAAGGTTCTGTATGTATAAGTTATGTCCATTTGACCTAGGGCATTGTTCAGTGCTGCAATGCTTTATTGATATTTTGTTTGGAAGATCTGTCCATTTTTGATAGTGGGGTTAAAATCCCCTACTATAACTGTGTTGCTGTCAATATCTTTCTTGAAGTCCTCCAAGATTTTCTTTATGTATTCGGGTGCTTCTATGTTGTGTGCATATATATTTACAATGTATATGTCTTCTTGGTGGATTTTTCCCTTGAGTATTATGAAGTGACCTTCGGGGTCTCTTTTTATGGCTGCTTTTTTGAAGTCTGTTTTGTGTGATATGAATATTGCTACCCCAGCTCTTTTTTCCTGTCCATTTGCTTGGAATATTTCTTTCCAACCCATCACTTTCAGTCTGTGTATGTCTTTTGTTCTGAGGTGTGTTTCTTCTAACCAGCATTTGTGTGGGTCATGTTTTCTTATCCATTCAACTACTCTTTGTATTTTGATTGGAGCATTAAATCCATTAACATTTAAGGTTATTATTGATACATATTTATTCATTTTTCCCCCTTTATACCTGTGTTCCTCTCTGTCTCACTCTTTTCCTTTCTCTTCTTTTTTTTAAAATATATTTTATTGATTATACCATTACACTTGTTCTATTCCCTCCCTTCATTCTCCTCCACCCTGCACACCCCCTCCCCCACCATTCCCCCCCTTTAGTTTATGACCATGTGTCTCAAGTTCATTAGATTCTATATTTCCCCTACTATTCTTGCCCTCCCCCTATTTTCTACCTACTGTCTATGCTATTTTCTGTTCCTTCTCCCCCTTTCTCCTCCTCCCACTCCCCTGTTGCTAACCCTCCATGTGTTCTTCATTTCTATGGTTCCACTCCTGATCTAGCTGTCCTCTTGGTTTGCTTTTTTTTTTTTGTGTGGTTGTTGATAAATGTGAGTTTGCTGTCCTTTCACTGTTCATATTTTTCATCTTCTTTTTCTTAGGTAAATCCCTTTAACATTTCTTATATGATAAGGGCTTGGTGATGATGAACTCCTTGAATTTGATCTTATCTGAGAAGCACTTATATCTATCCTTCAATTCTAAATGAAAGCTTTGCTGGATAAAGCAATCTTGGCTGTAGGTCTTTGGATTTCATGACTTGGAATACTTCTTTCCAGCCCCTTCTTGCCTGTAAGGTCTCTTTTGAGAAATCCGCTGACAGTCTGATGGGAACTCCTTTGTAGGTGACTGCCGCAGGCCGTCGCAGCAAGGGTGGTCACGAGGTGAGGCGAGGGACTTAAAAGAATGGAGAGGACCAAATGCTCTGCTGGCAAATGGCAACTTTATTCAAGGAACAGCTGTCTTAAATACAAACTGTTAACGCCTGAAGCAAGACTGCAAGGAACTAGAAACAATGTTGTTTTTCAAAGTTCGTGCACTCCCTTAAGCTATCAAAAGGGCAAGAAGTTCTCATAACCGTCTTGGAACATGACACTCATGCCAAAATCTTGTTATATCCTTCAAGGCTGGGAACTAGAAGGTTAGGAAAATGTCAAGGTACCCGCTGGCTCCAGGGACCAGAAACCAAGTTCATCCACCATTTTCACAGTGGAGAACTCTGTCCTTGATCCCCTTGTGGCCTGGCGGGCCCCCACATTTCCCCCTTTTTTATTTTATATAGCGCACTGGCTCTACATCCTTTGTCATGTTCAGCTTATGTTTTTTGAGGTCTACGTGTAAGCCACCGATTTGTTTGATAAAAAGCCGAATGATGCAAGGTATACACAACAAAAGCAGAATAACGAAGATACCAAAACCTATCCAATTATAAAAAAAATGTCCAAAAGAGGGAAACTGCTTGGATAAATCGGACAAGAAATTCTGAGCATCTCGAGCAATATCTATGTTTAAAGGAGGGGCACTGATCATATCCTGAATCTCTCTATGTAACGTAACAAGGTCTAAAGAAGAATTGCAATTATGCTAAATCCCTAACAAATGATTGCGAACCTTTTCCCATGGAAACTTAGTTGAATTATAAGAAAAGGGGGTGACACATATATGAGAGAACATGAAATGACACTTCAAGGAAGACCGAACCTCGAGTGAGTTTAACTCTTCTCCAACAATTCTAACAGTATCATATAAGGCATTCAATTTCTGTTCTACTTTTCGGTCCCAGTCCTCTTGGGTTTGAAAGGCAATAGAGACATTATGTGCTAGCTCATTAACAAAGTCTGCTGTTTATACACCTTCAGTTAGGGCAATAGCAGCTGTAGTTGCTGTCGCAATGAGGGCAATCAGGGTGGTAATTCCTGCAATAAGCGTCCCTATAAATCTTTTTGATCGGGCTAAAATCAAATCGTTAGTAGCCTTAATAATAGCATACCCTGGATCACTAAACAAGGGGATTGAAAGGTTAACAGGTACAAAAGCGAAGGCAGGTTGCTTTATAACGGCAAACGAAGTAACATTCATTGATGCATTTAAACAATTGGTTAGGAAGCAATTATGACAGCTTAAGTTATACTTTTGATTATATATGAGTTGAATATTTCCGGCTACAAAAGCTTATGGATCTGGAACGCAAGCAATAATTGAAACATTTTTCTGAGTTCCAGAAACATTTATAGCATCCTGGTTTCCTAAATGAACCCACTGAACATTTCTCTTAGCAATAGTAACATATTGAAGGGCAGCAACCGCCCTCCATAGCATACTCTGAAATGTACGGTTGTTTCAAGTCCATATACCATACAATAGGTTCATAGGTCTGAATGTTCCAGGGTGGTAATCGCTCCAGTCACAAAGTCCTTGATCACAGATGGTATAGTTGAAATGGCAAATCCTCCAAGCAGGTCCCAATTGACTTGGGGACGGCGTTTTCTGTGTACACAATGGGATATCAGGTGGAGGATCTCCTGGTCCTACAATGGTAGTTGAAACATTCCGTCGAAGGTATAGCAAGTCCACACCCCAATGAGTCCCATCAGTGAAATTCCCATCCCAATCGGCGTATCTAGAGATAAGAGTGCAATTATTGTTATTTAATGAAAAACAAATGGGTACGGTAGTAGATAATCCTGTATAGTTATAAAGTATAGATATTGGAATAACATGCCCTATAGAAGGAGGTCCTAAAACTTTAGTGTTGTTAACGTAAACAGGGATAAAGTCCTTATCATTCCAGGTCACAGGATGACTTAGGGGGGATTAGGGACAAAAGCCCAATACTCTTCATGAAGTCTTTACTTGAATCCTCAGCATCCACAAAAGGCTCAGCAAAATCGCTAGGCGTTGGATTCTTCTCCGAGCTCGCTCCGGGTGGTTGAGACGAGGTTGTATTGTCAGGCGTGCTAGCCGTCTCCGCAGCCGGTTCATCTTGCCTCTGGGCATGTCTGACACAGCGTTCGGGAAGCCAACAAGGGGCTTCTGCGTCTGTTGGAAAAACACAAACATGCCCCCTGCCCCAGACTAAAACTGGGTCAGGTCCATGACGAGAGCCATCTATGGGGTCTCTCCAATAAACCAACGGGTAATGTCGCATACGCGGCCCCCAATGCCGATCAGCCGCGGAGCGTCCCTCTACATCCAAAGTTAAAAAGTTAAGAACAAATAAGGAATGTGACACTAACAGTTTAGGAGAATGAGGATCATACCATCTAGGGACTTGAACCCTGGACCCTCAGATTAAAAGTCTGATGCTCTACCGACTGAGCTATCCGGGCTCGTAATCTCGCCACTGCTGGCCTTGGTTTTGCTGTTGGATAACAGGGAAAATATGAGGGGTAGAGGAAAATCCTTCTCTGGATTCGCCCTCATGAAATGCCCGCCGCATCGCCATCTGTAATGGGGATGCGCTCACATCATTGGGAGGAGGATTCGGTCGAAATCCCACTCGAGCTATTAATGGGGTGGTAGGATTTTTTGGAAATAGAGGGTCTTCAAAAGAAGGGTTTATGGGGACTGTATCCTGAACTGGTTCCTCCTTAGTTTCACAAGTCTGCTTTTTTAAAGTCTGAAGAAGATGAAGGAGGTCTTTAAAATTAAAATCCAGTTCTGTCTCCTTTGGATTCTCATCTACTTTCTTTATGTTAAGAAAAGCCCCATGAGAGGGGTCATAGGCGGCCGCTTGACCCGCTAGATCTCCCCAATCTACTTCGTCAGGGTTTGGCGGCCCCGATTGAACAGTCGCCACCTTAAAATCAGTCGCCACCTTAAGATCAGTCGCCACCTTAAGATCAGGTTCCTCATACCGTGGCGACTCCCAAGTCGTTGGAGGCGGGGCAGTCGGCACTGGAGGTAGAGAGCGAGAAAGATCCTCTGCCAAACGAGTGGCTCGCAAACTACCGCGAGTCCCACGTTCCCATTTTTCAAACTCAGAATCTCCTCTAAGACAATCTCTCACTAGTGTCCACAAAGAAAATGCATCAACAGGAGTTTTCTCTGGACCGTGAGCACGGTAGTGTTCACGAATACGTTCTCCTACCTTTTTCCAAAGTTCCATATTAATAGTACCTTCTTCCGGGAACCAGGGGCAAACTTGTTGAATAAAATCTACAAAATGATGTATTTGACTCTTAGAGGTAGCAATGCCTCGCCCCCTTAATAAGGAGCAAAGGACTTGTTCAAAAAGTCCCCGATCTGATGAGTTTGAAATCCCCATGATTATGAACTCTCCAACCCCGCTCCCTGCTACTTTTACTTTTAACTTACCGGGCTCCCGTAGCAGCGGTCCTCTCGGGCTCCCCTATCCTCGCGATTAGGACTCTTCAGGTCCCCCCAGACCCCCTTTTTCCGGGTCCCTGTTCGGGCGCCACTCTGCTGCAGGCCGCCGCAGCAAGGGTGGTCGCGAGGTGAGGCGAGGGACTTAAAAGAATGGAGAGGACCAAATGCTCTGCTGGCAAATGGCAACTTTATTCAAGGAACAGCTGTCTTAAATACAAACTGTTAACGCCTGAAGCAAGACTGCAAGGAACTAGAAACAATGTTGTTTTTCAAAGTTCGTGCACTCCCTTAAGCTATCAAAAGGGCAAGAAGTTCTCATAACCGTCTTGGAACATGACACTCATGCCAAAATCTTGTTATATCCTTCAAGGCTGGGAACTAGAAGGTTAGGAAAATGTCAAGGTACCCGCTGGCTCCAGGGACCAGAAACCAAGTTCATCCACCATTTTCACAGTGGAGAACTCTGTCCTTGATCCCCTTGTGGCCTGGCGGGCCCCCACAGGTGACTGTCCCCTTATCCCTTGCTGCTTCTAGGATTCTCTCTTTCATTTTAATCTTGGCTAATGTAATTAAGATGTTCCTTGATGTGTTCCTCCTTGGGTCCAACTTCTTTGGGACTCTCTGAGCTTCTTGGGCTTCCTGGAAATCTATTACCTTTGCCAGATTGGGGAAGTTCTCCTTTATTATTTGTTCAAATAAGTTTTCCACTCATGGCTGTTTCTTTTCCCCTTCTGGTACCCCTATAATTCGGATGTTGGAACATTTAAAGATGTCCTGGAGGTTCCTAAGCCTCTCCTCATTTTTTTGAATCTTGTTTCCTCATTCCTTTCTGTTTGGTCATTTTTTTTCTTCCTTCTGGTCCACTCCCTTGATTTGAGTTCCAGTTTCCTTTCCATCACTATTGGTTTCCTGTGCATTTTCCTTCATTGCATTTAGTGTAGCTTTCATTTTTTCATCTAATTTGCGACCAATATCAACCAGTTCTGTGAGCATCCTGATCACCAGAGTTTTGAACTGTGCATCTGATAGGTTGGCTATCCCATGGTCGCTTAAAAGTATTGCCTCTGGGGCTTTGGTTTGTTTTTCTGTTTGAGCCATAATTTTTTGGTCAGCTTGTGCCTTTTGTGTATGAGTGGCGGAGCCTTAGTTGTTCACCAGTGCGGGGCAACCCACGTTGCTGTGTGTTGACGCTGTATGTGTGGGCGGGGTCAGGGAGAGATCAATGGTGCTTGTTCTGCTCTCTTGGATTTCTGTCCCCCCCCTCCCCACCCGCTGCTTCCTACAAGTAAATTGGGCCCTTCTGGTGCTGGTTCCCAGGTGTGTAGGCTTGTGCATTCTCCAGGACCCTGTGGGTCTCTCCAACAAACTCTCTTTGAGCCTGGGAGCCTCTCCCAGGACCTCAACCCCCAAAAGTTTTTCCAGTTGGATCTTTTAGGCTTTAATTCCCATCGCTGGGGCCCTGGTTTGCGCGGTCTGTCTCACTGACTGGTTTATCTCACTGGTTCTTTTGCCTGGCTGAATGATTTATTGTTGTTGGACTTACATACAGTTCAATTTTCTGTCCGTTTTGTCTATGTTTTTATTACTAGGTCTTTGTTGTCTTTAAATTTGATTGTGCGAGGAGGCAGTGTTTCCATCTATGCCTGCATCTTGGCTGGAAGTCTGATTATAGTTTTATTTTCTTTTTCATACTGTTGTAGTTCTCACGTAGTTCCTTGTAGTTGTCTGTGAGTTCTTTGAGCATCCTTTTAACTATTCTTTTGAATTTTATATCTGATAGTGTGCTTGCCTCCATTTCATTTAGCTCTTTTAGTGGAGAGTCTTCCATTCCTTTTGATTGCAGGTTGTTTTTGTCTCCCCATTTTAGGTGACTCTTTTTGTTTGTTTATAAGCTTCCCGGTGTTCTGTTTTGTTGGCCGTCTTTGGTAGGAATTCTGTGGGATTCAGTGGAGTAGTAGTGTCTTTGATCTCCTTGTCTAGATGCTCTAGGTTTGCTATTCTGTTTTTGTGGGCTCTCTTGTTGTACTTGGGTTTTAGCTGTTGGTGGTTTCTGTGTTGATGGATTCTTTCATCCAGTCGGTATGCCGATGTTCGCAGTTACCACCTAATGTTATTTGTGATCAGTGACAGTGGCAAGGCAAAATAGATTAAGACAGTGGGAGAATATTCTATGGGAATTAAAGTACCAACAAGTAGAGAAAAGGTAGGAGATCCTTTGGATAAATATAGTGTTAACTGTGATATTTCAGCCAGCTAGCTGCTTTTTATAAAAGGTGAAGAAGAAATAAGACTCTTGTTAGAAGGGAGGATGATTGTGAGCTGAATCCAGAAAACAGAGTGCTTGTGCAAGGTTGGATGACATATCGTGAGACTAAAGGATAGAAAGTAGGCGTAGTATGTGAGAGAATAGAATAGAATAGAGAGAATAGAGAGTAGTTAACCACAATAGTAATAAAGCTCAGGGAGATAGTGAAATGGGCCAAGATCAGGGAGGGTTGCTGTGTAGTATTCACAATCACAGGGAACAACTATTATTTACAATAGTACTGGGACAACAATAATATGACAAAAAATACATGATTGGACTAACCAGAATCTTGATCAAAAAGTACATGATCAAGAGTACTATGTTATTGGAATATGAGTGAAATGAAAGAAAGTTAAGATATAATATGAAAGAGAAAATAAGGAAAATCAGTCAAATAATACAATTAAACAAAAATATAAAATGAAGAAAACTAAACAGAAAGAAGATAAATAAAAATACTAATAAGATAAATGAAAAAGTAATAATAATACAAATCAACAGTAAAATCCAAGTTCTGTTGGATAGCAAAGTGAAATTACTCTGTTTCTCAGCCTTGTGATCCCTCTTTGGTTGTTTCCCTGGACCTTTCACAGTTCCAGGTCTTGTTTCACTTGGGGGAAGAAAGAAGATGAGATGGAGGGGAGATGAGGGTGGTGGTGGGACTTTCTGCTGACTTAAACCCTTGGAGCAAGTTCTGCTGGTCTTCCTGGATGTCACAGGCAGAGGGGGGCTGGACTTTGCTTTTCTCTTTTCCTATAGTTTTCCAAGAAAGGGGGCCAGGTTTAGGCCACAATATTCACAGTTGCCCAGGCTCCAGCCCAGGTCCTCCATGAGCTGCTGGGCCCCCACGTCACCTGAGCCAGGCCAGCGCCTTTACTCTACCAGTTGTGCTGCAGTCTGTGTAATGAGCCTCCTCCTTGGTCTTTGCCCAGTGCTTCCGGAGCCCGCCACTGATAAGCA
Source organism: Sturnira hondurensis (assembly GCF_014824575.4). NCBI lineage: Eukaryota > Metazoa > Chordata > Mammalia > Chiroptera > Phyllostomidae > Sturnira > Sturnira hondurensis. The sequence continues at coordinate 1,082,985 of NW_028074549.1, forward strand.
GCACAGATCAGCTGTGAGGTGAGCCGTGCTAGCAGCCTCTACCTGAGGTGCACACGAGTTCCTTAAACAGGAGCTCAGAGCCTTTTTTTGAGTAAAATCTTATAATTTAAGCCCACCATTCTTAACAAGCGCCTAGCTTTTCACACAGCCCAACTTTCTAACCAGACTGGAGACTCTCCAGGTCAGGGTTCAACATGGCCCAACTCTTCTTCCTTCTCCAGGTGTTCCGTGGCTCCCTGATTTCTCTAGTAATGACCTAGGCAGCGTCCACCGTCCCAGTGGGTGAACACTGTTTCTGTAGTGTCTCCCACTTCATCTGTATTCCCCCTAGTGACTAAGCACCCAGGTCTCTCCTGATGCCATGCTGCCCTCCCTGCTTTGGTAGGAGAGGGAGCTGCTGCTCTGACTCCTCCAAGGATCCTGAGGCAGGTTCCAGGTGGAGGGCTGCAGCAGCCTTGGTCCCTGTGTAGATCCTAGGGACCTTAGCATTCCAACGCAATCTTCTTACTGTCTCTGTTTTTCAATGTCCTCTACAATTTTTAGCCTCCAGAGTTCATATAAGCTGGGATTCCATTGTCTGTTCACTCTGTTCCTCAGAAGAGTTGGGCGCAGGGAGAATAGTACAGCAGGGAGAAGTAGGCCCTGCTCCTACCTACCTCACTGCCATCTTTTCCCCCAGTAACTTTTATTTTCTTTTCAGTATCCAAGTAGCTTAATACTTATAGGTATTTGTTGGTGATTTAATTTACTGATGAAAATTTTTGATATTCCTTCGTCTCTAATAAAAAAATCAATTGCACACTCTTCGAAGTTAGCTGATGATGTTTATAAGCAGTTGATGGCTCCAGTGTTCATGATGTCTCTGTAGAATTACCCGCCTCTATCTGGAATGTTTGTTCACAGAAAGAAGCAACTTGCAAAAATAGAAATTTTTGTCCTGATTATCGTTAGCTACTTTTAAAAACCCACCTTTCAGTGACCCTCTACCATGGTCATTTTGAATGAACGGTTATATATTTTTTTGCCCTGGCTGGTGTGGCTCAGTGGATTGAGCGCAAACCTGTGAACCAAAGGGTCTCCAGTTCTATTCCTAGTCAGGGCACATGCCCGGGTTGTGGGCCAGGTTCCCAGTTGAGGGTGTGTGGGAGGCAGCCACACACTGATGTTTCTCTCCCATTATTTCTCCTTCCCTTTTCCTAAAAATAAAACAGTAAAATCTTTAAAGGAAATTCTGGTTGTAACCTCTGTTTGAATGGACCTGTTACTACATCTGCTTTCTTCGTACACAAAAATTATCCAGAGATACATCTTTGGACATACAGGCATGGTATCATGCCTTAGAGTGCTAGAGTGCTCACCTATGTTAACTTATTTTTTGAATCAATCCCGATACCCTGGATAACTTCAGAATTCCTTGGGATAGTCATATGGCATCTTCCATTTCAGTATTCTTCACTTACCTTTTATTTTTAAAAGTAAATTTAATTTTAAAATTATTATTGTGATTGTTTTAACAAAGAAAAAAATGAAGCACATAAGGTAAAAAGTAAATTAATACATTTTCTCTAATCTTGTTAATAGTTTGATATATTAGGTCTGTCCAGAAGGTATCCAGTAATGAAATATTTTTTTAAAAACGAGAGGCATTTATTGAAGATACAAGCTACAGGAAACATTGTACATAGGGCAGTGATATCTCAGTCACCTTCAAAGTAGGCATCTTGGGACCTCACACAGTTCTCCCACTTGCCATCAGCTGCCTCTTCTTATTTTTATGAATTTCATCAAAGATCTGAAATCTCTTCCATTTCAAAGGTGATTTTAGTTTGGGGGAAAGCCAGAAGTCATAGAATGCCAAATCTGGGCTGTGGGGGGTGGTGAGTCACCCTGGTGATTTGCTGTTTTGCCAAAAATCTCTGCATGAGATGTGATGCATGAGTTGGGGGTATTGTTGTGCTGAAGCTGCCAATCACCAGTTACCTATAGCTATGGCCTTCTGAATTATGTGAATAATTTCTGTGGAGGAATGTTAAAGCTTAAGGTAAAATTGGATGCATATTCATTTCTCTACTCAGTCATTTTGAAATGCGAAGGTGACACGGTACACATGTTCAATCAACACTGTCTACTGTCCCCACTGAGCAGTACAGTGAACTCCAGTGCACACACGCATTCCAGTCTACTCTCCTTGGCTGCCAGGTTACATCAGTGTCATGCCAACAATTCTCGTTATATTAACAATGGCTGTACTTTTTCCCAACAGACCTTTTATGTCCTTTTGGAGTTTTCTCTATAAACAGTTATATATGGGTGAATGTAATACCTCTTTTGAAAAATGGGATTATTATACTTACAGCTTTTCCCTCCTATTCTGGAACTTCTTAGTTTAACAACAGATGTTGTACCTGAATCTGCTCTCAAACCATTTGTATCTGCTTTTTATATACTAACAACTGCTTAGTTTTTCTCTTAATGGAAAAACTAAGAGATCTGGATGACCCACATCCAAATATATACTGATGGGCATTTCAGTTGTGTGTAACATTTTGCTGTTTGAAACAATGTTGCACGGACTTTCTGTGTTATTTTTTGTGTATGTGTATCTTTGTACACTTAGGCAAGGATTTATGTAGTATAAGTTCTCAGAAATAGGATTTCTGGGTCAGGCAGTATGCCATTAAAAATTGTGATGTCTGTTGCCAAATTTCTTCCCATAAAGTTGAAACCTGGAGACTTCTGCCAAGATGGAGGCATAGGTGGAAACACTGTGCCTTCTCCCACAACCAAGTTTGAATACAACAAAGGTTTGGAGAAACAAAGACACAACCAAAGGACAGAAAATTGAATTATACGGAAGTCCAACTACATCTAACCGTTCAACGGGGACGGTAAGAGGGGCGGAGCCAGCAGCGAGCAGGGTCGGGCAGGACAGGGCCCCCGCCCCGGGCGCGCAGGCAGACTGGAACCAGTTGGGTTGCGGGGCAGACTGCGGGTGCACATTCACGCACAGTGAGACAGACCACGCAGGCTCCAGGGGGCGAGGGCTGACGGCGGTGGCACACTTGCGTGCAGTGAGACGAAACGTGTGGGCCCGGTGCCGGCAGCAACTGCGGCACCGGTGAGGGCCGTGACGACAGGCGGCGGACAGGACGCCATAGTCCCTCTTTGACCCAGCCCCCACATGCAGCGTCACAACTCAGCAACTTAGTTGCCCTTCGGCACCGGTGAGGGCCGGGGCGGCAGGCGGCAGACAGGACGCCAGAGTCCCTCTTTGACCCAGCCCCCACATACAGCGTCAAAACCCAGCAACTTAGTTGCCCTGCAATACCAGTGAGAACCATTGTCCCTCTTTGACCACGCCCCCACATACAACGTCACAACCCAGCGACTTAGTTGCCCTGTTCTAGTGAACACTTTAGGGCTCTGATCCTGCTATGGAACGGGAACGAACAACCTGAAAGATGGCGCAAGAAGAACTCAAAGTCCCAGAGCCAATAACTCTAAGTGACCGAGAAATTGCCAGCCTCTCAGAAGCACAATTCAGGACACTATTTATCAGGATGCTCACAGAACTGGTAGATTATAGTCACAAATTAGAGGAACAAAGTCACAAATTAGAGGAACATATGAAGGCTAAACTAATTGAAATGAAGGGAGATGCACAGGAAACCAACAGTGATGGAAAGGAAACGGGGACTCAAATCAATGGAATGGACCAGAAGGAAGAACAAAACATCCCACCAGAAAGGAATGAAGAAATGAGAATTCAAAAAAATGAGGAGAGGCTTAGGAACCTCCAGGACATCTTTAAACGTTCCAACATCCGAATTATAGGGGTACCAGAAGGGGGAAAGAAACAGCCACGAGTGGAAAACATATTTGAACAAATAATAAAGGAGAACTTCCCCAGTCTGGCAAAGGAAATAGACTTCCAGGAAATCCAGGAAGCTCAGAGAGTGCCAAAGAAGTTGGACCCAAGAAGGAACACCCCAAGGCACATCATCATTACATTAGCCAAGACCAAAATGAAGGAGAGAATCCTAGAAGCATCAAGGGATAAGGGGACAGTCACCTACAAAGGAGTACCCATCAGACTGTCAGTGGATTTCTCAAAAGAGACCTTACAGGCAAGAAGGGGCTGGAAAGAAGTATTCCAAGTCATGAAATCCAAAGACCTACAGCCAAGATTGCTTTATCCAGCAAAGCTTTCATTTAGAATGGAAGGACAGATAAAGTGCTTCTCAGATAAGGTCAAGTTCAAGGAGTTCATCATCACCAAGCCCTTATTATATGAAATGCTAAAGGGACTTATCTAAGAAAAAGAGGATGAAAAATATGAACAGTGAAAGGACAGCAAACTCAAAGTTATTAACAACCACACCTAAAACAAAAGCAAACCAAGAGGACAGATAGATCAGGAGTGGAACCATAGAAATGAAGAACACATGGAGGGTTAGAAATAGGTGGGTGGGAGGGGGAGAAGTGGGGAGAAGGCACAGAAAATAGCATAGATGGTAGGTAGAAAATAGATAGGGGGGAGGGCAAGAATAGTGGGGGAAATATAGAATCCAAAGAACTTGAGACATGTGGTTCTAAACTAAGGGGGGGAGAATGATGGGGGAGGGAGGGTGCGGGTGGAGGGGAATGAAGGGGGGAATAGAACAAGTGTAATGGTATAATCAATAAAATATATTTAAAAAAAACAAAAAAAAACAAACAAAAAATGAAGTTGAAACCTATTATACTTCTGGTATCAAAAATGCTTTAACCACTTATTCCTAGTACCCTAAAGTCCATGTCCCCTTTTCACCCTCTGTCACATTGCCTTAAAAACCCACAACCAATTCCTATATGCCGTGCATTGCCATGAGACATGGTGCCACCACACATCCTGGGCTTCTAATTTGAGCTGGACCCTTTATCTGTTCCTATGTCCCACAGTGGCTATTCTAAACTTTTAGCAGTTCTGTCAAACCTATGCCCAGACCCACTACATTCTCCCTCACTCCAGATATTTAAGAGATCACCACATTCTATCACATCTTCCTCTTTAACTTATTTTTTGCCATTTCCTCTCTCAGTCCTTGAATGGTCTTTTGTCTTGTACATACTCCAGTCACCTTTCATGTTATACCCAGTGTGATGTTTCCAAAATGAAAATGTAAGCATGTTAGTTTGTTTTGAAGTATTTCAGTGAAAGACCCATAGAAGCATTCCACTCTTCTTGGTATATGTGTTGGTGCTTTATCCAATTGACTCTTACCTTCTAGTCTTTTCTCTTTCCACTATCCCATTTGTGTCCAGCCAGGCCCACCCACTTGTCTTCTAAATATGCCTCCAGCACTTTCTGTGCCCTGACCCTGGAGTGTTTAATTTTATTTTTTTATTTTTATTTAACTCTTGTTTAGTACAGTTTTCTTACTTGTATTCCCAGCCCTGCGCCCCCCCCCCCAGTGCTCCCCACCTGCCTCCCATCTCCGCACCCCACCTTAGTTATTGTCCATGTTTCCTTTATACTTGTTCATGTGAGTCCTTCCCCTTTTCCCCTGTGATTCTCTCCCCTCTCCCCTCTGGACCCTGTCAGCAAGATCTGTATTTCAGTGTCTTTGGTTACATTTTGCTTGCTTGTTTGTTTTGTTGTTTAGATTCCTGTTAACAGTGAGATCATATGATATTTGTCTTTCACCCCCTGGCTTATTTCGCTCAGCATAATGCTTTCCAGTTCCATCCATGATGTTGCAAAGGGTAGTAGTTCCTTCTTTCTTTCTGCAGCATAGAATTCCATTGTGTAAATGTACCATCGTTTTTTGATCCAGTCATTGACCGATGAGCATCTAGGTTGCTTCCAACTCTTGGCTGTCGTAAATTGTGCTGCTATGAACATCGGGTTGCATAGGTTCTTTTGGATTGGTGTTTTAGGGTTCTTAGGATATACTCCTAGCAGTGGAATTGGCAGGTCAAAAGGCACGTCCATTTTTAGTTTTCTTAGAAAATTTCATACTGCTTTCCATAGTGGTTGTACCAGTCTGCAATCCCACCAACAGTGGACTAGAGTCCCTTTTCCCCACAACCTCTCCAACACTTGTTGTTTGTTTCTTTGTTTATGGTAGCCATTCTGACTGGTCTTAAGTGGTATCTCATTGTGGTTTTGATTTGCATCTCTCTGATGGCTAGTGGTATCAAGCATCTTTTCATGTGTCTGTGGATGCTCTGTATGTCCTCCTTGGCGAAGTGTCTGTTCAGGTCCTTTCCCCATTTTTTAATTGGGTTGCTCGTCTTCTTTGAGTGCAGTTGTGTGAGTTCTTTGTATATTTTGGAGATTAAACCTATATCTGAGGTGTCATTGGCAAATGTTTTCCCAAACTGTTGCTTCTCTTTTTATCTTGATACTGTTTTCCTTGGCCATGCACAAGCTTTTAACTTTGATGAAATCCCATTTGTTTATTCTTTACTTTATGTCCCTTGTTCTAGGGGACGTATCAGTAAAAATATTGCTGTGTGGAATATCTGAGATTTTCCTGCAAATGCTCTCCTCTAGGGCTTTAAAGGTTTCCCGGCTTATATTTAAGTCTTTTATCCACCTTGAATTTATTTTCGTGTATGGTGTAAGTTGGTGCTCAAGTTTCATTTTTTTGCATGTAGCTGTCCAATTCTCCCAGCACCATTTGTTGAAGAGGCCATCTTTACTCCATTTTATGTTATTACCCCCTTTGTCGAATATTAATTGATTGTAGAGATTTGGGTTTATTTCTGGGCTCTCTGTTCTGTTCCATTGGTCTATGTGCCTGTTTTTATGCCAGTACCAGGCTGTTTTGATTTCAGTGGCCTTGTAATACAGTTTGATATCAGGTATTGTGATCCCTCCTACTTTGTACTTCTTTCTCAAAATTGTAGCTCTTATTCAGGGCCTTTTATGGTTCCATATAAATTTTTGAAGTGTTTGTTCTATGTCTGTAAAATATGCCATAGGCACTTTAATAGACATTGCAGTAAATCTGTAAATTGCTTTGGGTAGTATGGACATTTTGATGATGTTAATTCTTCCAATCCAGGAACACGGTATATGTTTCCATTTGTTTGTGTTTTCCTTGATTTGTTTCTTCAGTGTTGTGTGGTTTTCTGCATACAGGTCTTTAACCTCCTTGGTTAGGTTTATTCCCAGATATTTTATTTTTGTTTTTGCTATATCGAATGGGATTTTTTTTCTTGATTTCTGCCTCAGCTGTTTCATTGGTAGTATACAAAAATGCCTTTGATTTCTGGATATTGACTTTGTATCCCACTGTTTTTGCCAAATTCATTTATTAGTTAGAGCAGTTTTTTGGTAGCGTCTATAGGATTTTCCATGTACACTAACATGTCATCTGCAAACAATGACAGTTTTGTTTCCTCCTTTCCGATTTGGATGCCTTTTATTTCCTTTTCTTGTTTGCTTGCTGTGCCTAGAACTTCCAATACTATATTGAATAGAAGTGGTGAAAGTGGACAACCTTGTCCTGTTCCTGATCTTAGTGGAAAAGATTTTAGTTTTTGTCCATTGAGTATGATGTTGGCTGTAGGTCTTTCATATATGGCCTTTATTATATTGAGGAATGCTCCCTCTGTTCCCATTTTTCTGAGTGCCTTTATCATAAGTGGGTGTTGTACCTTATCAAAAGCTTTTTCCGCATGTATTGATATGACCATGTGGTTTTGGTGTTTGCTTTTGTTTATGTGGTGTATTACATTTACTGATTTAGGAATAATGAACCATCCTTGCATCCCTGGGATGAGTCCCACTTGGCCATGGTGTATGCTCTTTTTGATGCATTGTTGGATGCAATTTGCCAATATTTTATTGAGGATTTTAGCGTCTATGTTCATTAGCGATATTGGCCTGTAGGATTTCTTTCTTTGTTGTGTCTCTGTCTGCTTTTGGAATTAGGATGATGCTGGCTTCATAAAAGGAGTTGGGGAGTTTCCCTCCTTTTGGATTTTTTGGAATAGTCTGTGAAGAATCGGGGTTAGTTTTTCCTTAAAAGCTTTGTAGAATTCTCCTGTGAAACCATCTGGTCCAGGCCTTTTGTGCGATGGGAGTTTTTTGGTTACTTCTTCAATTTCATCTGCTGTTATTGGCCTGTCCAGGTTTTCTGCTTCTTTTTCATTGAGTTTTGGAAGATTATATTTTTCTAGAAATTTGTCCATTTCACCTAGGTTTTCAAATTTATTCGCATACGGGTCTGCATAGCAATTTCTTACAATCCCTTCTATTTCTGTGGTATCAGTTGTAATCTCTCCTCTTTCATTTCTGATTGTGTTTATTTGGGTCCTCTCTCTTTCTTTCTTGATGAGCCTACTTAAAGCCTTGTCTATTTTGTTTATCTTTTCCAAGAACCATCTCCTGGATTCATTGATCCTTAGAATTGTGCTTTTAGTCTCTATTTCGTTTAATTCTGCTCTGATCTTGGTTATTTCCTTCCTTCTACTTGCTCTGGGCTGTCTTTGTTGTTGTTCCTCGAGTTCTTGGAAGCATCAGGTTAGGCTGTTTGTTTGAAATGTTTCTATTTTCTCTAGGTAAGCCTGTATTGCTATGAACTTCCCTCTCAGGACTGCCTTCACTGTGTCCGATTAGTTTTGAATTGTTGTGAGTTCATTTTTATTTTTTTCCAGAAACTTTTTTATTTCTTCCCTGATTTCTGTCTTGACCCATTCATTGTTGAATAGCATACCATCCAGTCTCCATGCTTTTGGGTGTTTTTGGTTTTTTCCTGTGGGGTTAGTTTTCAGTTTCATTCCCTTGTGATAAGAGAAGATACTTTGTATGATTTCAATTTTCCTAAATTTGTTGAGTCTCGTCTTGTGTCCTGTCATGTGATCTATCTTGGAAAATGTTCCATGTGCATTTGAAAAGAATGTGTAATTAGCTTGTGTAGTATGAAGGGCTCTATATATAACAATGTGGTCCATTTCATCTAGAGTGTCATTTAATGTTGCAATATCTTTGTTGATATTTTGTTTGGAAAATCTGTCCATTTTTGACAGTGGGGTGTTAAAATCCCCTACTATAATTATGTTGCTGTCAATATCTTTTTTGAGGTCCTCTAGGATTTTCTTTGTATATTTGGGTGCTCCTGAGTTAGGTGCATATATATTTAGGATGTTAATGTCTTCTTCGTGGATTCTTTCCTTGAGCAATATAAAGTGACCTTCTGGGTATCTCTTTATAGCCTTTTTTTTGAAGTCTGTTTTGTCTGATATGAGAGTTGCTACCCCCGCTATTTTTTCATGTCCATTTGCTTGGAAAATTTGTTTCCGTCCTTTCACTTTCCGTCTGTGGTGGTCTTTTCACCTGAGGTGGGTCCTTTGTAGGCAGCATATGTGTGGGTCATGCTTTCTTATCCATTCAGCTATTCTGTGTCTTTTAATTGGTGCATTTAATCCATTTACATTTAAGGTATTATTGAAAGGTACTTATTCATTGCCATTTATGTACCTGTGTTCCTCTCTGTCTCTCTCTTTTCCTTCCTTTCCTTAAAGCAGCCCTTTTATTTATTTATTTATTTTTAAGTTTTCATTTATTTTTTTTTAATTTTAAGTAGTTTATTTTTTAACTGTTTTTAATATAATTTTTATTTATCTTGTTCAAGTACAGGTTTCTGTCTTATATTCCCAACCCTGCCCGCCCCGCACCCCACGCTCCCCGCCTCCCTCCCCTTTCCACCCCCCACCCTTAGTTATTGTCCATGTGTCCTTTATACTTGTTCATGTGAGTCCATTCCTTTTTCCCCTATGATTCTCTCCCCTCTCCCCTCTGGACCCTGTCAGCCTGGTCCATATTTGAGTGTCATTGGTCGTATTTTGCTTGCTTATTTGGTTTGTTTAGATTCCTGTTAATGGTGAGATCATATGATATTTGTCTTTCACCACCTGGCTTATTTCGCTCAGCATAATGCTTTCCAGTTCCATCCATGATGTTGCAAAGGGTAGTAGTTCCTTCTTCCTTTCTGCAGCATAGAATTCCATTGTGTAAATGTACCATAGTTTTTTGATCCAGTCATTTACCGATGGGCATCTAGGTTGCTTCCAACTCTCTTGGCTATTGTTAATTGTGCTGCTATGAACATCGGGGTGCATAGGTGCTTTTGGATTGGTGTTTCAGGGTTCTTAGGATATACTCCCAAGAGTGGAATTAAAGCAGCCCTTTTAGTAATTGTCGTAGAGGTGGTTTGGCGGAAGCATATTCTTTTAGGCTTCTTTTGTCTTGGAAGCTCTTTATATGGCCTTCTGTCTTGATTGAGAGCCTTGCTGGGTACAGTAGCCTTGGTTGGAGTCCTCAGGTTCTCATTACTTGTTATATTTCTTGGCATTCTTTTCCAGCTTGGAGCATTTCCATTGAGAAGTCAGTAGCCAGCCTTTTTGGAATTCCCTTGTATGTTACTTCCTTTTTCTCCCTTGCTGCCTTTAGGATTTTCTCTTTGTCATGGAGGTTTGCCATTTTAATGATTATGTGTCTTGCAGTAGGTCTTTGGGTTCCACCTGCATAGGACACTCTACAATTCCTGGATCCGTGTGACTTTATCTCTCCTCAACTTAGGAAAATTTTCCGTTATTACTCTTTCAAGTAGGTTTTCTGTCCCTTATTCTTCTTCCTCTCCTTCTGGTATTCGTATTATTTGGATATTATTACGTTTCATGTTGTCTTGCATTTCTCTTAAATTCTCCTCATTTTTTCTGATTCTCTTTTCCTTTACTTGGTCCGTCTTGGAGATTCTTTCTATCTTGTCTTCAATCTCACTTATGTGATATTCCGCCATATCGATTCTATTCTTCATACCTTCTACTGTGTTTTTCAGTTCAGAAATTGTATTCTTCATTTCCTCTTGGCCTTTATGGATGGTTTCTATTTCCGTTTTCATGTTTATATAGTTTGTAGAGAGTTCATTGTAGCTCCCCTGTAGTTTCTGGTAGCTCGTTGTAAGCCCTTTGAATTTCCTGACATCCAGTGCTTTGAATTCCACATCTTATAGTTGACTTGCCTCTGTTTCATCTAACATTCTTTCTGAGGCCTCCTCCTTTTCTTTCATTTGGGGATTGTTTCTTTGTCTTCCCATTGTTTGTGACACTATTCTTGTTGTCCTCCGCTTCTCAAGTTGGTCTGTTCTGGTTCCCTGGGTTTATGGTGTGAACTTCTGTGGTAGGATACCTGTGAAATTCAGTGGTGCAGTCTCCTGCAGGAATCTTGGTGTTCTATGCTTCCACCTCCTCCTTTCTTTATTGTGCGTTTGTGATCAGTTGGAGGGGGAGCAAAATGGTTTATGATAGCAGAAGATTATTTTATGTTATTTACAGACACAGTGGGCAGAGAAGAAATAGACAATCTTTAGGCTATGTATAGAGTTAACCATGCTCTTCGACCCAGCTTGCCACTTTTAGGAAAGGGTGGACATAAGTTAAGTGTCTTGTTGAGAAGGGGGTGCTTGTGAGTTGTATCTAGAAAGCAGTGTGGTTGCGGGTGTCAGATTTGAGGTAAGGTGAGAGTACAGGTTAGTAACTGGGTGTAGCGTGTGAGTAAATAGAGTAATAGAATTCGGGCACCTTTAAGGTGGTCTAAGTTCCAAGAGATGTGTTATGAAGTATTACTGTTGTACAGAGCAGCTCTTATTTACACTAATATTAGAGCAACACTCACGTGATAGATTCTATGTGATCTGTCTAAATGGGGGTTATAGAGCTTGGGTAGTATAGCAAAAGGAAGCAAGTGAAGTATAGAAAATTAGCCATACACTGTGGAGGAAAGAGCAGTGGGTACCTGTCAGGTAGTACAATATACCCAGCCAGGACTAAGAAGCTTGTACAGAAAGAGGAGGGAGACAAAGATATTCTTAAAATAAAAAAAAGGAGTAAGAATAATGCAAAAACATAATAATACACCAGAAGAAAACTAAGCAACGCGCAAACAATCCAACACACACACACACACACACACAAAAGTCAGGAGAAAAGGGTAATAAGCAGAAAATTTGGGAAGAACAGAAGGACTAAAACGGGACAAAAAGGAAAGGAAATGAAGGACAGAGAAAGATAGAGCAACAATACAGTTTACAAGATATAAGATTAATTACAATAGAAGTTGAGAAGAAAAAGGGGGGAGGGAAAACATACACACACACTAGAGAAGGAACAAAAAAGAAGCACCCTTTCTTTGTTGGTTTCAAACTGTCCAAACCGGTTTTTCTGGTTGCGGCACCTCTGAGGGCAGGTTTGCAGGCGTGTGCGAGCTGGCTGCTGATTGGGCTGTGGTCGCGCACACCCCCAGGAGGCTGCTTGTGTCCCTTGGTATCCAGCATCATCCTCTTAGTCCTGTGGTGGACCTGGGTGTTCCCACCCCTCTCCTGGATTGCTTCTGGTAGTTTGGTCCGTGAGGCAAGCTGCGGTCTTAGGGCCCCTCAGTTCACTTTCCAATAGAGACTTCTCCACAAAGCCTGCCTCTCAGCCTAGCCCAATCCCAAAAGACCGGATCGACAGTGTCCTTAAATCCCTTGGGCTAGTGGGCTGGCGGGCTGGGGACCACAGAGTCCGCAGTTGCCACCCTTTACATTAACTTAAGCCCATAGGTCTCTGCCTGGTATTAACCTGCCTGCCTAGATGGGGAGTGGGGCAGTCAGTTCTCTCCCACAGAGTCTATTGCCTGCCCACTGGGTGCTGGGCCTCTGGAGTTCCCTCCGCCACAGGGGCCCCGGCCCTGGATTCAGACGGGGCTTCTGTTTCCCACTGATGGTGCCGGCCCAGATTGGCCGCTGCTTCTGGAACATACTCCTGCTCCGCCTGAGGTCGCCCACCTAGGGCACGCCCAGGCGCAGCTCGCAGCCTAGGAGGCCGCAGGCGCGCAGCCGCTTTTGTCCTCACTCGCCTTCTTGAGTCCTCGCCGACCCGCAGGTGTCTGGTTCCTCTGTCACACTCTGTGGTCTCCTATTTTCATAAATGTTGGGGAACTGTTGGTTGATTATGCTGTTCTTCGGTAGATCCGCCTGGATTTTCCACCAGATTCACGGGAGCTGGGTTCCCTCCGTGCTACTCTGTCGCCATCTTAACCCACTCCATGGAGTGTTTTAATCATCATTGAGCTCTGCCCAGATCTCCATGTTCTGAGAGTCTTTCCTTAACTTTCTGTAGCCAAAGCCTTTCTCCTTTCTGCTTCTACAGTACCTTGATAATATCTCTATTATAGCAATTGCCACTTGGCTGCAGAAAGTTTGCATGTGTTTATTGTCCCTGTTAAATGGTGATTAAAGACATATTCCTAGTACCTTTCACAATGTCCTGACCTATGATAGGTGCTTAATAATTGTTAATGAGCCTCAGCTTCTTCATGTGTAAAACAAGAAGTAATGACTTGCCCAAAGCCATTCAACTAGTACTGGTAAGTTATAGAGTAGGAACTGATGCCAAATTCTGTTCATTCCCCACCTCTTAAACAACTTTTATTTGGAGATCAGTGTAGGATCACATAGAGTAGAATATGAGTGTTGGAAGTGAAAAAAAAAGCATGACTGATTTATTGTTCCCTCTCACTAGCACTTTTTAAAAGGCCATTCTCTCCCTTTTTCTTTCTAAGGTATATGGCTGGGGTTACAATGGCAATGGTCAGCTTGGCTTGGGAAACAATGTCAATCAGCTGACCCCTGTGAGAGTAGCAGCTTTGCACAGTGTGTGTGTGAACCAGGTATGTTTGGTGGACTCTTAGCTGCTAATCCCCATCTGTCTTCCCTGCTCTGACTTGGAGGAATGTTGGAGATTTACTCTTCAATAAAATTTTTTGAACAATACCTGTGCCTTCATTTTCCACATTTAGTATCATATCCTCCCTAAATTCTGATGATGGGAAGGAACACCATGGTGGTGGCACGTTAGCCTTAACAAGTGAAAAAAGCGATCAGAAAAACTCAGTGGTCTCAGGTTTAGGCTTTTCTAGTGTTTTTTAATGTTTCAGAGAATGTTATCCCATACCTGATGATGAACTGGTGTTCTGTAGAAGCTGGCTGTAATCTTTAGATATTTTTCCCTGTCTTTCCTGTTTTCCTGTTTATGGTAACCATTTAAATTTACTTGCAGATTGTCTGCGGCTATGCACATACTCTAGCACTAACAGATGAGGGCTTGCTCTATGCCTGGGGAGCTAATACATATGGGCAGCTGGGAACTGGCAATAAAAATAACCTGCTAAGCCCAGCACACATCATGGTGGAGAAAGAAAGGTAACTGGCTGTACCATGTCTTGGGATCATGTGTGCATTGTGGACTTGGAGCTATGTGTGTTTGGCTTGGTGTGTGCTGGAGCTATGGTGTTTGGCTTTGTAACTCTTCTGTTTATTAACATTCTTATTTTGAACAAAGAGTTTGAATACCAGCTAGAGTGAACATGAAGTTGATAGGATTCTTATGCAGCTATCTAAAATAACCTCTTGATTGATATGCATTAATGCGTCTTGATAAAATCCTACAAACTTCTTGTTGCCCATTTAGTGGAGAAGTGAAAGAGGGTCTACCACCATGTTGAAGTATAAAATTTTCCTTTGAGCCAACTAGAGCAACTTGTACCTGAATAAAAATTGCCCTTTAAAGGACATTATCTGTTTAAATATTGCTTTGATGTAATGTGTGTTACTGGAATAGATGCTTAATGTTTGTTCAGCCAAATCATGAGGTGTTGTTACCTACCAAGTTTTAGAATGTTGACTTTTGATACTGGGACACTGCCTAAGAAAGAGACTAAGAAATGTAGTAACTCTGGCTTGATGCCCATTTGGCTTGGGGTGTTCAGGGTTCATGACCCCTAGCCCAGTGTTTATCAGCCTGATGAGTGTTCTGAGTTCTGGAAGGGTGAGAGAAAAAGTTGTATTGTAAGGAAATGGTATATTGAAGATTTGTTTTGTTTTGTTTTTACTATGGTCTAAGCCCCCAGAACTGTCAGAACATTTTTGTCAGAGTCCACTTTTCTCATTTACTTTGGTGTCTAGTCCCTTTTTCCAGATTTTCCTCAACAGTTATGTATTATTTATCTTAACTCAGAAAGGTTGAAAAGTAGGGCAACAAGGAAGCACTCTTGCTCTATCGTTTGATTTTGTCCGTAGGACATGATAGCTAATGTCCCTTGATCTGGAGCTGTTTTTGAGGTGTTCCAAGCATGAACATTTTATTTACCTTGTGTAATATGTTGTGAGCTTTTATGATACAGAAATGACACATCCATTTTTCTTAAAATATTTCAGGGTAGTAGAAATTGCAGCCTGCCACTCTGCCCACACATCTGCTGCCAAGACCCAGGGTGGTCATGTGTACATGTGGGGCCAGTGCCGGGGCCAGTCAGTGATCCTGCCTCATCTCACCCACCTCTCCTGCACAGATGACGTGTTTGCCTGCTTTGCCACTCCTGCCGTCTCCTGGCGCCTCCTGTCTGTTGGTAAGAAAGCTCAGGGCTACTTCTTTCCACCCAGGAAGAATCATCCTGTCAGCTGACCAGTTTTCCTGCATATTTGCTGGTTATTTTCCCTTTTAGGTTCTAGAATGTTTTATTCCCCATTAAATTTAATCTTTCCCCAAATTAGATTTGCTTAATGAAATTTATTAATATGTTATAAAACATTACATGGATTGTTTTCTCCCTTTAAGTGTTTTCATTTTAATTGGAAGGCGAAATTCATATATTACATAAAATTAACCATTTTAAAGTATACAATTCAGCCGCATTTAGTTATTCACAAAGTTGTGCAAACCTCCATTGATATCAAGTTCTAAAACAGTTTTATCAACCTAAAACAAAACCCTGTACCTATTTAGCAGTCACTCTGTGCTCCCTTTCCCCCACCACTGGCCAATTTGCTTTTTATTCCTATGCATTTACCTCTTTTGGACATTTATGTAAATGGGATAATACAATATGCAACATTTTGTGTCCAGCTTTTTTTACTCAATCTTTTTGAGACCCATTTATGTTGCAGTATGTATTAATACTTCATTGCTTTTTATACCTGAATAATATTCCATTGTGTGTATATACAACATCTCATTTATTCATTTATCTGTTGAAGGATATTTGGATGCTTTCCAATGTTATATTCATAACAATGCTATTATGAATAATGCTGTTATGAACATTCATGTACAGATATTTGTGTGAGTAACCTGTTCCTAAGTACTTTTGTTGTTATACTAAATTTATTATGTAATTCAATATAATATGAACCAAAAATGGATTTTAGAAAAAGTGAAAAACTTGTGGTTTTGAAGGTGGTGTCTTAGCCTCACCTTTTCTCTTTTTCTTTCATCCAATTTCAAATACATTTATTTTAGAGGGGCATCAAAACAAAGGTATTATAAAGGGTACTAGAAATCAGGGTGTTTTTTCTAAGAAGACATTAACAGAGATTATAATTTCTTTTTATTTCTTATTCATGTCTGCCTTTTTCTTCCCAGTTATTCATTCATTTATATAAAGAGGAAAGAAATAGGTCATAATGCATCAAGTTTTAGCATTAATGTAGCTCTTGATGACCAAGGGTTTTGGGTTGCTCAGCAATTGATATTGAAAACTAGTCTTATAATACATGTCATCCTGAGTTGTGTCAGACAGCTGGAACTGTCCCATCATCAGGTGACCAGTCTTTATGGTCTTATAGGCAAGAGTATATTTTAGCAGAGTTAAGCTGCTATGTAACTTAAAGTGAAACATATTGAACATTATCAGATTTTTTTAATAATACAGCAATTTTTTTACAGTGCCTATTGTGATTAGAAAAATTTAGTTCATCATAAAAGTCTTAGAAGAAAACAGGCGTTTCGTAGCAATAATTTTCTCTTAGCAGTAAATTTTTTCTGATATATTGCCTCAGGCAACAGAATAAAAAACAAATGTACTCATCATCTAAAAAGCAAAGGAAACTATCAGCAGATGAAAAGACAATCCACTGAATGGGAGAACATATTCACCAATAATACATCTATCTGACAAGGGTTGTATATCCAAAATTTATAAAGAATGCCGAGAGCTCAACATCAAAAAAACAAACTATTAAAAGATGGGCCAAGGGACTCAATAGACACTTCTCCAAAGAGGATGTACACATGGCCATTAGACATATTAAAAGATAATCGATGTCACTAATCATCAGAGAAATGCAAATTAAAACTATATCTTTTCATACCTATTAGAATGGCTGTCATCAGTAAATCAACAAAAAACAAGTGTTGCAAGGATGTGAAGAGAAGGGAACCCTCATGCAGTATTGGCAGAAATGCATATTGGTGCAGCTACTGTGGGAAATAGTATGGAGTTTTCTCAAAAAATTGAAAATGGAACTGTTGGATGTCAGAGGAAGGGCAGTGTGAAAGATCCCCTTGAACTTTCATAATCGAATATCTATAACTCAACAAAGGATTCCCTGCTCAACACACAAAAGACCTGAGAGATCCATACATTGAAGCATCTAAAGGTAGGTGAGCCAGAACAAATGGAAATGATGAGAACATAGAAGGACCGAGACGATCCACAGATATAGCCTTGCAGCTGGAAGCTCTTGGTGGGGCTTAGCCTGGAGAGGGGAGGGATTCAGTTGTAGCTGGTGCTCCCTTCAGCCAGGAGGAACAAAGAGATTTGAAGGAACAAAGTGATTCTTGCAGGAGTGAACAGTGGGAGCTTCAGCTGAACCCAGAGACCTGGGCAAGGACACGGCACAAGGACGGGGCCGCAGTTGTTGGGTGGCAGGATTCCAGAAAGAAGAGCAAAGCCATGGAGCCCTACCATCCCTAGCCTTCCAGAGCTCTCTTTCCTTCACCCTTGGTATCAGGTTGTGGAGCAAAGTATCTGCAACCCAAGACCTGCTACTATAGAATCACATTTTTTTCCCTGAGCAAAGGATGCACTCTGTGACCGATCCTAGGATGCAGGGAGGACCCTGTGGAGGTCTGAGGTTGCTATTACCTTTGTCCTGGAGGACAAAAGAACAAAGAAGCTGGCCTGTTCCCCAAACCTACCCTTCTCCCACACATTTGTAGCATTTGGCTGTGGAGGTTGCACTGGGACTTCACAGAAC
The DNA here is from genome assembly GCF_014824575.4 of Sturnira hondurensis. NCBI lineage: Eukaryota > Metazoa > Chordata > Mammalia > Chiroptera > Phyllostomidae > Sturnira > Sturnira hondurensis. Next base: position 1,101,053 of record NW_028074549.1, read on the forward strand.
TAAAAAGTTTGTAATTCAGAGCCACCTACTGGAGAATAAAAGAAAGACCTCTTTGTATTAATCTGCTAGAGAAGTAGCACTTATACATAGATGCCTAGAAAGAAGAAATCCATCAAATACTGTGAATAACAGAGGTAGCAAGGCAGCTCAGGAAGAAAATGAATCTCTGGAAAACATACTTTAGGAACATGGAAATATGTAGTATAAATGACAGAGAATGCAGGATTGTGGCTCTGAAAATTCTCAACAAGCGAGAAAATACAGGCAATTTAATGCAGATAACAAATAAAATGAGTGTATTACCAAACAGATTGAAAGTTTAAAAAAGAACCAAACAGAAATTCTGGAGGTGAAGAACTCATAAAAGAATGAACTAGTGAGCACAGAAAATACAGCTGACCAACTGGTGGAAATAATTATTTATATGGATGATAGAAATCTAGAAATGATGCAGAGAGAAAAAGAGAAAGACTTGAGCATAAAAAAATGAAATAGCTCTATAAAAACTATCTGACTCCATCAGAAAGTACAATATAAGAATAATAGGCATACCAGAAGAAGAACAGAGGGAGAAGGGAACGGAGAGTGTATTTAAGCATATGGAAAGTGCTAGACTCTCAAATTCAAGAGACAAATAGAACACCTAGTCACCTCAGTCCTAAGAGGCCTTCTTCAAGGCACATTGTATTAAAACTATCAAAAATTAATGACAGACTTCCGGTCAAGAGGGAGGTGTAAGTAAACATGCTCCATCTCCTTGTGCAGCCACAGATAGAATTACAACTAGACGTCAAAACACATAACACCCAGAACCATCATAAAATCAATTTGTATGTAGGTACAACAACCAAGGATATAAAGAAGCTACATTCATCCAGATGGGTAGGAGGGGTGGGGCTGTAGAGACAGGTGGGGAGGTATGGAGATGCAGTGTGGTGCAGAGAGATAGCAGCAGCAATGGAATAGGTGGTCCGATATTCACATGTGGTAGATAAAAGTATACCCAAGGGATACCTTGGGAGTGATCGATTACAGCCTTAGGCCACACCATACAGCCCAGGGTTCCAGCACCAGGAAGATAAATCCCCAACTTCTGACTGTAAAAACTAGTGGGGGTTGGGTCAGCAGAAGATTTTCAGGAGATTCTACTTAAAGGGCCTGCACAATCTTAAAACATATGCAGACCTGCCTCTTCTGGGACTCAGCACCAGGGCAACAGGTGGAAGGGCACCAGTTGCACAGAGCAAGTGCCAGGCAAAATTCCAGAAGCCAGGCAGTAGCATTGTCCACTCTCCAAGCTCTCCCCCAACACAGAACCACAAAGCAGTGAGATAGGCTGCCCTACCCTGGTGATTACCTCAGGTTCTGCCCCATAAAATTTACAGGTGCCTTTTCTACAACAGCCCTTGCAACTAAGGTAGGAAGTCAAAGCAGCTCTGCCTAATTCACAGAAACAAACACAGGGAGGGTGCCAAATTGAGGAGACAAAGAAATATGGCCCGAATGAAATACCAGAGCAACACCCCAGAAAAAGAACTAAAGGAAATGAGGCTAATCAACCTGTCAGATGCAGAGTTCAAAACACTGGTGATCAGGATGCTCCGAGAACTCATTGAGTACAGCAACAAAATTAAAAAGACCCAGGAAGAAATGAAGGTTACAATAAGTGAGATAAAAGTCTACAGGGAATCAACAGTGGAGGGGATGAAGTTGGGATTCAAATAAATGATTTGAGACATAAGGAAGAAATAAACATTCAAGCAGAACAGCAAGGAGAAAAAAGAATTATAAACAAGAATAATATAAGTTGCCTCTGGGACATCTCTAAGTGCACCAACATCCAAATCGTAGGGATGCTGGAAGAAGAGGAAGAACAAGGAATTAAAAACTCACTTGAAAAAATAATGAAAGAAAACTTCCCTAATTTGGTGAAGGAAATAGACATACAAGTTCAGGAAGCACAGATGGTCCGAAACAAGTTGGACACAAAGAGGAACACACCAAGACACATCATAATCAAAATCCCACAGGTTAAACATAAAGAGAGAATCTCAAAAGTAGTAAGAGAAAAGCAGAGAGTTGCCTGCAAAGGAGTTTCCATAGTCTGTCAGCTGATTTCTCAAAAGAAACTTTGCAGGTGAGAAGGGAGTGGTAAGAAGTATTCAAAGTGATAAAAAGCAAGGCCCTACAACCAAGATACTCTACCCAGCAAAACTATTATTTAGAATGGGAGGGCAGATAAAGTGCTTCCCAGACAAAGTAAAGCTAAAGGAATTCATCACCACCAAAACATTATTACATGAAATTTTAAAGGGACTTATCTAAGAAAAAGAAGATCATTAAAATGGCAACAAATTTGCAACTATCAACAACTGAATCTAAAAAAAAAACAACCACCCAGAACAGGAACGGAATAATAGATACGGAGATCATTTGGAGGGTCATCAGCTGGTAGGGGGAGGGAGAATAGAGAGGAAAAGGTGCAGGAATTAAGAAACATAATGGTAGGTAAAAAAAAAAAAATAGGGCAATGTTAAGAATACTATAGGAAATAGAGACACCAAAGAACTTATATGCATGACCCATGCAGATGAATTAAGAGGGCAGAGTAAATTGCTAGAGGGAATGGAGAGGGGACAAAGGGGGGAAAATTGGGTCAACTGTAAACACAAAATTAATAACACTATTTTAAAAACTAATGACAAGGGATTCTCAAGGCAGTCACAGAAAAGAAGAAAGTAACCTGTAAAGGAAAGCCCTTTAGGCTATTATTGCACTGCTTAGCAGAAACTTTACATGCCACAAGAGAGTGGACCAAATATTCAAACTGCTGAGAGAAATTACCAGCCAAGAATGATATAATATTTAAAGTTATTCTTTATATATGATGGAGAAATAAAGACATTTCCAGACATCCAGAAGCTGAGGAAATGTATCATCAGAAGACTTCTATTGCAGGAAATACTCAAGGTAGTTATTCTACCTGAAACAAAGAACAAAATGTCACAAAACTACCAGTAAGATCACCAGCAAACAGCATAAACAAGGATATAATTTGGGACACCAAAAACATAAAAAGGGAGGGTGTAAAGGTCTTAATTTATAAAGCAGAATGGAGATCAGATGCATTCAAAAGAAAAATGACTACTGTATACATGAAACTTTCTTTTTCATAAACTTTCTTATTTTTTTCTTCTTCAAAAGAAAAAAACTTTCTTTTTCCTCTTTTTCATAATGGCTATCACGTACAAAGTCTCCCAAACTGAGACACATAGCTTAAGAAAAAGAGGAAATAAGTATAGAATACCACCACAAACAAAAACAACAGACAGAAACACAAAGGAAAAGATCCAATGGAGGAACATAGCTACCAGAAAACAACAGACAGACTGGCTGTAGGAAAATCTCATACATCAATAATCACCCTAAATGTAAATGGATTGAATTCACCAATACAGAGGTACAGGTTAGCAGAATGGATCAAAAATCAAAACCCAAGCATGTGCTGCCTCCAAGAGACACATCGAAGTTGCAAAGACAAAGTTAGATTCAAAGTGAAAGGGTCGAAAATGATTATACAAGAAAATAACACCACAGAAAGTAGGTTTACCCATACTTATATTTAACGAAACAGATTTTAAGATAACAAAGGTAAGAAGAGACAAATATTGACATTTTATGATGCTAAAGGGGACACTGAATCAAGAAGGGGATATAACACTTCTTAATATTTATGCAGCCTGAGAGCACCAAAATATATATAGCGACTACTAACACAACTAAGGCAAGAAACAGACAAAAACAATCATAATTGGGGATCTTAATACTCCTTTGATAGCTCTAGATAAATCATTCAAACAGAAAATCAGTCATGAAATATAGACCTTAAGTGATACATTAGAGAGACCAAATGGACATAATAAACATTTACAGAGCCTTTTATCCTAGAACATCAAATTACACATTCTTTTCCAGTGCACATGGAACAGTCTTAAGGCTAGACCTTATTTGGGGTAACAAAACTAGCCTTCTAAAATTCTAGAAGGTTGAAATTATACCAAATATATTCTCTGAAAACAATGCTTTGAAATTTAAAATCAACTGCAAAAGAAGTAAAAAAGCCCACAAATATGTGGAGATTAAACAACATATTATTAAAAAATTAGTGGATCAAAGAAAAAATAAAAGGTGACATCAAAAGATACAGAGAGACAAATGACAATGATTATGACATACCAAAACTTCTGGGTTGCAGTGAAAGCTGTTACAAGAGGGAAATGTATGGCTCATCTTAAAGAACTAGAAGAACAAAACCAATCCAAAGTCAACAGAAGAAAGGAAGTAATAAATACTAGAGCAGAATTGAATGAAATAGAATACAAAGGACTGTACAAAAAATGCAACAAAGAGCTGGTTCTTTGAAAAGGTTAATAAAATTGAAAAAATTGGCTGGACTCACTAAGGAAAAAAGAGAAAAGACTCATATAGATTTACAAACAAAATCAGAAATGAAAGAGGTGATGTAACCACAGACATTATAGATACACACAGAATAATACTAGGATACTATGAAAGACTGTTTGCCACCAAATTCAGTAACCTAGAAGAAAACAGTAAGTTCCTAGAAATACATAACCTTCCTAGACTGAACTATGAAGAATTGAAAAATCTAAATAGACCGCTAAACAGTGAGGTAACTGAAACAACCATCAAAAACCTCACCCAAAATAAGTGTCCAGGAATGGATGATTTAACCAGTGAATTTGATACTTATCCTCTCAAACTCTTCCAAAAAATTGAAGAAGAGGCAATACTTCTCAACACATGTTATGAGGCCAACATAACCCTGATGACCAAAATCTGGCCAAGGATACCACAAAAAAAGGAAACAACAGACCAATATCTCTGCAAAAATTGCTCTGACTGGTGTGGCTTAGTGGATTGAGCACTGGTGTGCAAAAACAAAAGGTTGCCAGTTCAGTTTCCAGTCAGGGCACATGCCTGGATTCCAGGCCAGGTCCTCAGTTGGGGGCATGCAAGAGACAGCCACAACTAGTTGATGTTTCTCTTGCTCGTTGATGCTTCTCTCCCTCTCTTTGTCCCTCCCTTCCCCTCTGTATGAAAATAAATAAACAAAATATTTAAAGAATAAAAAAATAAAGATGCAAGAATCCTATGCAAAATATTAGCTAATCAGACACAAAAAAATTACAAAAATCATACATCACAGTCAAGTTTGGTTCATTGCAGAGGCACAAGGATTATTTAACATATGTAAATCAATCAGTATAATATACCACATTAACAAAACAAAGGATGAAAATCATAGGATCTTATTAATAGATGCAGAAAAATCATTTGATAAGATACAACATCTATTAATGATATAAACAATAAAATGGGTATAGAAGGAAAGTTCCTCAACATAATAGATGCCATACATGACAAACCCTCAGCCAATATCATACTCAATGGTGAAAACTGAACACTTTTTTCTAGAATCAGGAACAAGACAAGGATGTCCACTCATTGCTGTTTTTCAGCATAGTTCTGGAAGTCTTAGCCAGAACAATCAGGTAAAAGAAAGAAATAAAAGGCATTTGGGTAGAAGTAAAAGTGTCACTTTTTGGAGATGACATGATTTTGTTTAAGGAAAACCCTTAAAGACTACACCAAAAAGCTATTAGAAACAATAAACAGTAAAGTTGCAGGATCCAAAGTCAATGTACAAAAATCTACTATTTTCCTATATACTAACAATGAAACTTCAGGAAAAGACATGGAAAAACAATTGTTTTTGCAAGTGGAACCAAAAGAGTTAAAATACCTGGGAATAAACTTAAGATGTAAGGGACCTATGCACTGAAAATTACAAAGCATTGTTAAAAGAGATGGAGAAAGACACAATGGAATGGGAAGATAATCCATGTTCATGGGTTGGAAGAATGAACATAGGTAAAATGGCCATATCACCCAAAGTAATATCCATATTGCATTTAATCCCCATCAAAATCCCAATGTCATTTTTTAAAGAAGTGGAACAAAAACATCATATTTGTATGGAACTACAAAAGACCCCAAATAGTAAAGCATCCCTGAGAGAAAAGAACAAAGCCAGAAGTATCATACTACCTGACTCCAGATTACACTACAGAACTACAATAATCAAAACGGCATGGTATCGGCAAAAAAAAAAAAGAAAAGAAAAGAAAAACAGACACACTGACCAGTGGCCCAGAACTGAGAGCCCTGAAATAAAACTATATGTATATGGGCAAATAATTTTTGACAAACAAACCAAAAACACACAATGGAGAAAAGAAAGGCTCTTCAATAAGTGGTGTTGGGGATTTTCCTGCCACTGGAAAGTTGCACAGAGGTGGAGGCTTAGATGCATTCAAGATTCAGCTCCACCCATAATCTGCTCTTATGGCTGAGGAAGGCATTACTGCTGGAGGTGTAATGGACGTTAATACTGCTTTACAAGGTGTACTGAAGACCACCATCATCCATGGTGGCTTAGCATGTGGAATTTGTAAAGCTGCCAAAGCCTTTGTGTGTTTGCATACAACTGATGGGCCTCTGTATGTCAAGTTGGTGGCAGCTCTTTGTGCTAAACACCAAATCAATCTAATTAAGGATGAAAGCAATAAGAAACTAGGGGTATGGGTAGACCTTTTTAAAATCAACAGAGTGGGAACACCCCATAAAGTGGTTGGTTGCAGTTCTGTGGTGGTTAAGGACTATGTATGACAAGGAGTCTCAGGCAAATGATGTCATCAAGGGTACTTCAAATGCAAGACATGAACAAATACACTCTGCATTTGTTTCTCAAATGAATAAAAATGGTGCTTGGAAAATTGGAAAGCCACATGCAAAAGAATGAAACTTGACATAGTTTTCATCTTTGTTCATAGTTTGTCCCATGTACAAAAACTAATTCAGAAATGTATCAAAGACCTAAGTATATGATCTGAAATAATAAATCACATAGAAGAAAACATAGGTACTGAACATATGGACCTTGATCATGGAGAACATTTTGTGAATTTGATCCCAAAGGGAAGGGAAATAAAGGCGGTAATAAATGAATAGGACTATATCAAACTAAAAAGCTTTTGCACAGCAAAAGAAACTGCCAACAAAACAAAAAGGCAAACAACTTAATGGGAAATGAAATTTGCAAACATCCACTCCAACAAAGGGTTAATATCCAAAATGTGGGTATATAAAGAACTCATAGAACTCAACACCAAACAAAAAACAGTTCAGTTAAACAATGGGCAGAGGGCTTGAATAGACACCTCTCTCAAGAAGACATACAAACATTCCGCAGATATATATGAAAAGCTGTTTAACTTCTCTAGCTATTTGGGAAATGCAAATCCAAACCACAGTGAGGTATCTTCTCTCACCTGTTAACGGCTACTAACAGGAGAAGTGATAACAAGTGTTGGAGAAGTTACAGAAAAAGGAGCCCTCATTCACTGCTGTGACAACATAAACTGGTACAGCCACTATGGAAAACAGTATGGCAGTTCCTAAAAAGAAGTGTCTACACAAAAACCTCAAAAATGTGTATTGGCAAAGATATATGCACCTCTCTGTTTATTCCAGCATTATTCACAGTGGCCAAGACATGGAGACAACCAAAGAAAGTGTCATTCCGTAGAGGATTGGATGAAGAATGTATGGTACATTATACTGTGCATTACTACTTAGCCATACGAAAGGATGAAATACTGCCATTTGTGACAACATGGATGGGACTTGAGAATATTATGCTAAGTGAAATAAGTCAGAAAAAGCTAAGAACCATATGATTTTATTAATATGTAGAATCTAGTGAACAAAACAAAGTAATGAGTGAAATAGAAACAGACTATAGAGAACAGATCAATAGCTATCAGAGGGGAGGGGAGGGGAGGGATTAGATGAAAAAGGTGAACAGATTAAGCAAAAACAAAAAACTCATAGACACAACATTTGGTGATTACTAGAGGGAAAGAGGGGTGGGGGGAGGTAGAATAGAGTATAAGGGGGATGAATTGTGATGGAAGGAGACTTGCCTTTGGCTGATGAACACACGATACGATATACAGATCACGTACTATGGGATTATATATCTGAAACCTCTGTAATTTTATTAACTTGTGTCACTCCAATAAATTCAATTAAAAAAAGAAAATTTTATTCACATAATGGGACTATTTATCCATAATCACACATACGCATCACAGCCAAAGCACTCTGTCCACACCTTCAGATCACATGCTACCTAACCTGTACCTGTTTATAAAAAGCTTTCCCAGGTTTTTGCATCTTAAAATCCTGATCCCAAAAAGACATTTTTTTCTGAAGAAATATCCTAACATTTGTTAATGTTAAGCTTGGAAAAAATGTGGTCATTGAATGTATTTCTTAGATGATTTCTTTCCCTCTACTCACTAAGTCAGAGTGGTTTTTCCCCCTCAATTTATTATTTCAGATGAGTGATAGGAAGAGTCAGGTGGTGCCAGAAGCTAAGAGAAGGAAAGCTAAGAGAAGTTAAGACAATGCAGAAGTAGAGACACTGATAACAAGTTATTTTCTGGATAGTCTCTATAGCAATCTGGACTCCTGGACTCTTTGCCCATCTTAGTTATTTCTTTTATTTACCTGTGATCCAAGTTATAGGGTCAGAGAAAACACAATTTTTGAGAGATTGCTAACCTTTCCTCCCTAGCCAAGAAAGCTCTGCATCGTTTGTGGGTTGAGTGGCAATAGGTTAAGGTAACAGGGCTCAGACAAGTGATACTTTTCTTGTGATATTCTGATAATAAAGCTAGCTCATGGATAAGTTTGTGTTAGGTTTCAGCAGTTGTCTCTCCTACAAGAATTGCCCTGGTAACACCAGGTTACTGAGGGACATAGCTAAGTTATTTGATTAAGTCATCACTTTTATCTTGTGGGCAGTCACAACCTATCTCTATCCACAGTAGCTTCATTCAGTGCTGATGAGAGTCGAGTCTCTGGAACTTTATTTCCCTGTTAGCCTTCTTGTTTTCCTTTGTGCATGCATATAAAGCGCAAGAAAGTGTTACATGGATTTCTATTAGTGCCTTTACTTTTCTTCATAGTAACATGAATCTACTTACATATATCTGTAATCATAATACCAGTTCTCATCAGGCAATGAAATCCTGTTTTTGAAAAGCTGTTTTCTTTGAGTATATATTGTTACTAAGTTGATTAGCTCTGTTTTTAGATAGTGTATAACGATTATTTGTACATTAATTTGTAGGGTTGAGAGGGATGTTTAGACTTCAGGTATCAAGGGAAAAATATTTCTCTGTGTAAGAACATGACTTATCATTACCACTTAAGTGGTGAGTTTGTTTCTTGTGACTCCTTAAGTAGAATATAGTAACCACTTGAAACTACCCCAAAGCAGGGCAAAGGTATTGTTAGTGTTCCAGTCAAGGAAAATTGTCAGGTTCTTAGCCCTAGAAGAAAATCACTCAAGTTTTCAACAAGTAGCTATCAAGTAATCATGGGCTATCTATAACTTTTCTTTTTTAAAAATACACATTTCTGATGACTAATTTAGTGTATATGATTGGTTTTGGCCTTTTCAAATATGCATTTCTTGGTAGGTTATATACTCAGTATGCTTATTTTAATACTGTGAAACAGATTTGTCAAGTAAGGCATGAACTTTTTTGAAAATAATCTAGTGAAATTATCCGTAATGCTAATGATTGTCTTTTTGATGCCTGCCACATTGGGTATGTTTTCTCAGCTTTGTCTATTGATTATGTATTCGTTGCCTTCAGAGCATGAAGACTTTTTAACAGTCACAGAGTCCCTGAAGAAAGAATTTGACAGTCCAGAAACTGCTGACCTAAAGTTTCGAATTGATGGGAAATATATCCATGTCCATAAAGCTGTATTGAAAATCAGGTATTTTTGCATGAGATAACCTTACTTTCTCTTTATAGCATCTGTTTCTATGTTATTCCATAAATTGGGTACTGATAAGAAACAGCCTTGGCAGTAGAGAGAAATGGCACAACTTCTCTTTGCAGATAGTATCAGTCCACTCATTGAAGAGTTTTGTATGTACATGTGTGTATTCACATTTACACATGTGCCTTTTTGAAAAAGCCTAATGTACTATTGGTCTATATTGTCTTTAAATGAAGGATATTGTGAATATTTATTTCCAAGATACCTATTTACATGGTCAAAAAACCCACAAAAGATTGTCAGGGAAAAGTATATATATGAGGTCTGTATAGAAAAAATGTAGCCGTTGTTAATATGATGAGAAGAGTTGACACCGCATCCAAGGAGAGTGGACTAGAATGCGCACGCATAAACAATGATGACTTCACTGTTCTATTTAGTGGGGTAGATGCTGTTGAGTGGGCATGTGTACTGTGTGGCCATCGTATTCAAAATGACTCAGTAGAGCAATGAATCTGCATTCAATTTTGAATTAAGCTTGAACATTCCTCCACGGAAAGTATTTGAATGATTCAGAAGGCCACAGCTCTGGGCAGCTGGTGTTTGGCAGCTTCATCACGACAAAACTCTTGCTCATGCATTATGTCTTGTGCAGAGCTTTTTGGCAAAAACATTGAATCACCCAGGTGACTCAGCCCCCGTACAGCCCAGATTTGGCAGCCTGTGACTTCTAGCTTTTCCCCAAACTAAAATCACTTTTAAAAGGGAAGAGATTTCAGACTGTTGACGAGATTCAGGAAAATACAACAAGGTAGCTGATGAAGATTCCAACAAAGGGTTTTGCTAAGTGTTTTGAACAGTGGAAGAGATGTTGGGAGAAGTGTGTGAGGTCCCAAGTTGCCTACTTTGAAGGGGACTGAAGCATCATTGTTCTATGTATAATGTTTCTTGTATCTTACTCAATAAATGTCTGTAATAAATTTCATTACATGGCTGGATACTTTCTGGATAGACCCCCTGTTCCTCCTTTTGCTTTTAATTAAAGATTCATTCTTCTCAAGGAGAAAACTCTCATAGTCAGGAATGCTGGTCTTCTGGCCTAAGGGACATCTAATTCCCAATTAAAGAAAAATTCTTTAGCTGTATGTCAGGAGTTCTTTGTATAAATGTGATGGAACTTTGTATTATTAGTAACTGTTTGGACTGTTGCTCACTGATGTTGCCACTACAGAGAAAGAATCACATGAAGTCAGACCATTGCGAATTAAACTGGCCATTTACGTCTTTTTATAGGTGTAGTTGAAAACCTATTTGCAAAATAATTTGTTTAAGGGAATTGAAAAGCTCTATGCCATTCATTACTTAAGGGGATAAATATCTGCATTAAGGTATTAATTGAAAAATGAACTGGAAATGTTTCTGTTTGAACCTGTGGACAACCAGGCTGTTCCTTTCTTGTATAGTTTTCTGATCCATTTTTTATCTATTATTCCTTGCTTAGACATTCATTTCTTTTTACTCCTCAGATGAAGTAATTCCTTAGGTAAGTGGAGCCATTCTTCTGGAATTCTGAATGAAGTTTGAAAACATTTCATGTTTATTTACACGGTATCTCATTTTAGAAGGATTTAAAAGGATGATATTTTTAAAAAATTACAAAGTATGTCATGCTTTAAGAAAATCTAATATTTAGAAATCAGTTCCTCATACAGGCGGATTTCTACATGTTAATACAATACAAAAAGACCCACCTAGGTTTCTTGATATCATGGCTATCCTGGTGAATGTGTTTTATGAATACAGTAGTAACAGGGTTGAAAGGAGAAGAAAGGGAGCAGGGTAAATTAAAAAAAAACAATATAGAAAGTGATGGCCATTTTGAACATGAGTCAGAAGAAAAAGGAAAATTGTCTGTAACATAATAGAGCAGTAATCAGTTTAACTATAATTCAGTTAACATCAAAATAGATTTAAGAATATGCTGATTGCATAAAACAAAAGAAAGCCAGATGAGTCATTTGAATGTGTTACTTTGTAGTGATAAGTTTGAACTCTCATTTCTGAATTTCCTTTAGTATCATCTTTTAAAATACCTTTCTGTACATCTTTTAAAAAGAGAGTGAGCAAAAACTCTTTATATGAGGGCGGACTGCCAAATTGAATTAGTAGCACTGCAGAAGTGCTAGGTTTTCCTAGACTCTACATATAATCCTTAATATATCATAGGAGGTATTCATTAAAAATGAAAGTGAGTGTATGTAAAAGGCAAATATAAAAATCCTTGCCCATGGAATCTTTTTTTAGGGTGCTAGTTAAAGATTCATGATCCTGGTGTGTGCAAAGCCAATTATAATAAAGATACCTGTAACACATACTTATCTTATTCCATCAACTGAATTGACTTTTGCTGTTCTATTTTAGGTGTGAGCACTTTCGATCCATGTTCCAGTCTTATTGGAATGAGGATATGAAAGAAGTGATAGAAATAGACCAATTTTCTTACCCGGTGTATCGTGCCTTTCTCCAATTCCTCTACACAGACACAGTTGACCTACCACCTGAAGATGCTATAGGTATTTCAGCCACATTGGGAGTGGCCAGATCACATGGTCAAAAATATATATCCTCTTCTTCTTATGGTATTGAAATATGAAAAGTTTCAGATTCATTGGCTTTTATATGGCTTTTTAAAATATTTGAAATAAATATCTTTAATAATAACATTGCATAGTTGTGGTTAATAATTATGGACACAGTTTCTGACTGTGGACTTATTTTAATTTTTTAATGTTGAAATATAATTTCATAATGGATTTTGCATGCCATTTTGGAAAGAAAGTGAAAGGGGAAATTTCATTTTTTCCTTTTCTTTGTACCATAATAAAAATTGTATAAAGTGAGTATAAAGAGATGTATGTTGGGGATGTCAGGGAGGTAGAAAGTAACAAAGAGAACTTATTTAACTGAACTATGAATACTATTCATTAAGAAACTTCTACTGAATTACCAGCATAACTCTGTGCATCAAAATTAAATATATACCTATAAACTATAGGAAATTATCATAAAATTTATTAAAATGTCTACACTTTTAACTTTTTTTTAGGCCTTTTGGATTTGGCAACATCTTACTGTGAAAACAGACTGAAAAAACTTTGTCAGCGCATTATCAAGCAGGGAATCACTGTGGAGAATGCCTTTTCATTATTCTCTGCTGCAGTCAGATATGATGCAGAGGTAATGTACACAAACAGGAACTCAAACCATTATCAACTACCCATGTGCTCCTTTCTCTCCTTTTTCTCACTGAGACAAGGACCATGATGAGTAACTTCCCTTCTATTTAGGAAATCAGTGGAGTGAATGATCCCTGAATAATGAAATCTGGTCTTGCTGCTTCATTCTCTGTTCATTGTTTCAAAAATGGTTATTCTTTTACTTTCATTTTTAACTAAGAAACTGAGGTTCCAGTAGCTGTACTGCAGGTTGGAATATGAAGTGCACACCTAATTGGACTAACAAACAGCATATTTTAGTTCATCAAGGTCAGCATTTATATATTTTTAAGACCCACTTTGCTGTCTCCTTGCTACCCTGTCATTAGCCATGGATACCATATGGTTTATATCTGTGTATACTGTGAAATTCTCTCATTGTCTAAATATAACACATTATTCATGTGTGAAGAACTTGTTCAGGACTCTGTTTTGCACTGGATTGGATTCTTTGGGGATTCATGGATTTATAGAGAGTCTGGAATGAAGGGGCTTTTGGGAGTCTGAAATTTTGTTTATATGCATTTTTTTCTTTTTTGGCTTTCTTTTTTTAGAAAGAGAGAGGGAAACATCAATTTGTTGTTTCACTTATTTATTCATTCATTGGTTGATTTTTATGCGTGCCCTGATTGGGAATTGAACTCTCAACCTGGGTGTATCAGGGCAATACTCTAACCAACTGAGCTACCCTGCCAGGGCCTTATTTTCAATTTTTTGAAGTTAAGAACCAAAGCATCATCAGATTGTAAGCTCCTCATGAGCAGGGACTGGATCTTATTCATCTGCATACCCTACAGGGCCTGGTACATAATAGGTTTGGGATGATAAATGTTTGTTGAACCACCTGAAGGGAGCTTTAGGCTGGTATGGTTGATTTTACAAATTCATAGGGAATAACAGGTAGAGAGCAGTAGTTTGGAGTTCAAGATGTCAAGTTAGGATATTTACCCTAAGTGACACAATTTGTCTGTTCTTATAAGTGTTTTGTCATCACATGATGAGAGAACACCTGGTATCAGGAGATTTACCAAACACCACAAAGATCTGCACTATGGCCTTGGAGATGGGTGAAGGACAGACTTCATTTTTATGCGATTAAGAATCAAAGTGGACCATGATGTCTTCTATTTTCTTTTTTTTTTTGGTTTTTTAAAAATATATTTAAATATATATATATTGATTATACCATTACAGTTGTCCTATTTCCCGCCCTTCATTCCCCTCCACCCTGCACACCCCTCCCCCACCATTCCCTCCCTTTAGTTTATGACCACGTGTCTCAAGTTCTTTAGATTCCATACTTCCCCTACTATTCTTGCCCTCCCCCCATCTATTTTCTACCTACCGTCTATGCTACTTATTCTCTGTACCTTCTCCCCCCTTCTCCTCCTCTCACTCCCCTGTTGCTAACCCTCCATGTGATCTCCATTTCTGTGGTTCTGCTCCTGATCTAGCTATCCACTTAGTTTGCTTTTGCTTTAGGTTGTGGTTGTTAATAACTGTGAGTTTGCTGTCCTTTCACTGTTCATATTTTTCATCTTCTTTTTCTTATATAAGTCCCTTTAGCATTTCATACAGTAAGGGCTTAGTGATGATGAACTCCTTGAACTTGACCTTATCTTAGAAGCACTTTATCTGTCCTTCCATTCTAAATGAAAGCTTTGCTGGATAAAGCAATCTTGGCTGTAGGTCTTTGGATTTCATGACTTGGAATACTTCTTTCCAGCCCCTTCTTGCCTGTAAGGTCTCTTTTGAGAAATCTGCTGACAGTCTGATGGGTACTCCTTTGTAGGTGACTGTCCCCTTATCTCTTGCTGCTTCTAGGATTCTCTCCTTCATTTTCATCTTGGCTAATGTAATTATGGTGTGCCTTGATGTGTTCCTCCTTGGGTCCAACTTCTTTGGAACTCTGTGCTTCCTGGACTTCCTGGAAGTCTATTTCCTTTGCCAGATTGGGGAAGTTCTCCTTTATTATTTGTCTAAATAAGTTTTCCACTTGTTGCTCTTCCTCTTCCCCTTCTGGTACCTCCTATAATCTGGACATTGGGACGTTTAAAGATATCCTGGAGGTTCCGAAGGCTCTCCTGATTATTTTGAATTCTTGTTTCCTCATTCTTTTCTGTTTGGTCATTTTTTCCTTCTATTGCACTCCCTTGGTTTGAGTCCCAGTTTCCTTTACATCAATATTGGTTTCCTGTGCATTTCCCTTCATTTCACTTAGTTTAGCCTTCATTTGTCCCTCTAATTTGTGACTAAAATTGAGCAGTTCTGTGAGCATTCTGATCACCAGTGTTTTGAACTGTGCATCTGATAGGTTGGCTGTCTCTTGGTTGCTTAGAAGTATTGGCTCTGGGGCTTTGAGCTGTTCTTCTTGAGCCATAATGTTTTGGTCTGTCTGTGCCTGTTATGTATGAGGGACGGAGCCTCAGGTGTTCACTTGGGCTGGGCAACCCAGTAGCTGGGTTGTTATGCTGTATGTGGGGGTGAGGTCAGAGAGGGGCAATGGTGTTTTTTCCTCTCTCTCTGATTTCGGTCCCCTTTGCTGCTTCCTGCAAGCAAACCGGGTCCCCCTGTTGCTGGCTCCCAGGTTTGTGGGCCTGTGTACCCTCCAGGACCCTGTGTGTCTCTCCAACAAACTCTCTTTGAGCCTGGGAGCTTCTCCTGGCACTTCGACCTTGAAAGTTTTTCCATTTGGTGGTTTTAGGCTTTAATTCTCATCGCTGGGGCCCCATGAGCAGTCTGTCTTACTGCTTGCTCCTTCCCCTGATTTATCTGAGTGTGAATGTGTGACTGCAGTCAGCCAACTGCCTTGCACCCCAACTGGGTTCACCTATTGCCACCCCACACCTGGGATCTACCAACCGCTGCCTGAGTGCCTGGGTCTGCCAACCACCTTTTCCTGGGCAATCCCACTCCACCAGCCGCTGACTCCCCGTTCTTACCCGTCTGGCTGAATGGTTCGTTGTTGTCGGATATCCCTATAGTTCAGTTTTCTGTGTTTCGATTACGTTTTTGTTACTAAAACTTTGTTGTCTTTAAACTTGGTTGTGTGAGGAGGCAGTGTTTCCACCTATGCCTCCATCTTGGCTGGAAGTCCTAAGTCTTCTATTTTCAATTGTATACTATTTTTATTTGAAAGTATATTATGATTTATAAATATTTGATAAGGCCAAATATAGGTGACTTTCTCTGTAACCCTTTCAACAGATGGAATAATGATCAAAGGATATTTTTTAAAGATTTAATTGATACACTGTTTTAGAGACAGGTGGGGAAGGAGAAAGAGAGTGAACCGTCAGTGTGAGGTTGCCTCTTGCATGCCCCCTTTTGGGGACTTGACCTGCAATCCAGGCATGTGCCCTGACTAGTAATTGAACCAGTGGCCATTTGGTTTTCAGGCCAGCACTCTATCCACTGAGCCACACCAGCTAGGGCCAAAGGATATTTCTAATAGAAAATAGAAGTATAGTTTTTTCTCCTACCCTTTGATACCATGAGCTTCTTTATGGGAAATTGTATTTATTTTATTTTTTTTCTTTTTATTGAATTAATTGGGGGAGACACTGGTTAACAAAATGAAACTCATCAGATACATGATTCCATAACATGTCATCTGTACATTGTATTGTGTGTTCACCACCCTAAGCCAAGTCTTCTTCCATCACCATTTGTACCCCCATGCCCTCCTATACCTACTCCTGCTCTGCCTCTGGCAGTCACCACACCGTTGTCTATTCATGAGTTTTGTTCTTCGTTTTTTCTTTCAGCTTAATCATTCTACCTCCCCACCTGGCCCAGAAACCTTTCAACCCTCCCTCTCTACAGCTATTAGTCTTCTCTCTATAAGTCTGTCTCTATGTTGCTTGTTCCTTTTGTTCATTAGATTCCACATATGAGTGAAATCATATGGTAATTGTCTTTCTCTCACTGTCTTATTTCACTTAGTATCTTGCTGTCCAGGTCCTTCCATGCTGTTGCAAAGGGTAAGATTGCCTTCTATTTTGTGGCTGAGTAGTATTCCACTGTGTAAATGTACCACAGCCTTTTTTTGTGTACTCACCTACTAATGAGCACTTCCAAATCCTGGCTGTTGTAAATAATGCTGCAATGAACATAGATGTACATATATTCTTTTGAATTAGTGGTTCAGATTTCTTCAGATAAATTCACAGAAGTGGAATTGCCAGATCACCAGGCAGTTCTATTTTAAAATTTTTGAGGTAACTCTGTACTGCTTTCCACATTGGCTACACCAGTCACATTTCCATCACCAGTGCTGAGGGTTACCTTTTCTCCACATCCTTGCCAACACTTGTTTGTTGACTTATTGATGATAGCTTCTTCTGACAGGTGTGAGGTGATATATCACTGTGGTTTTAATTTGCAAGAAATGCTATTTCTTTAGACTTAAATTTTACCCTATGATATAATTTTAAATTAGCCAGTGCCTTTTCTTTTCAATTGGTGATTGATTTTAGAGTCTTTTCTGTGTTTCTCTATATTCCTTCTCACTGCTAGTGAGTTTCAAATTCTTGGGATGGGATGTTGCTGGCTAAAACCACCTGGAAAGAGGCAAACATCTTGACTGTAGTAGTTGGAAATTTCTTCCTCACTTCCAGCTAATGTGTACCTCAGAAAGTTTACAGAAAAAGTCTTATGTCAGCTGATCATTTCCTTGATTAGTTTTCTCTTTTTTTTCATTTTCAGTATAAATACATTAAAAACTCTGTTATTTGAGACCACAAACACATGTGGTCCCTTAGAGACTACTATAATATGGGCATATACTTAGTATTCAAAAATAAACATCAAGTTAAAAAAATAAATGAATACATTTGAAACACCTAATCACGAAGCTGTTCGTACTAAAAAAACTTTTAAAAAAACTCTACCAACACACTTAACATAGAAAATTAGAAAATAGAAGACAAAAATAAAAAGAATGACTTCTGATTTTTTGTTTCATTTTTAATGCTTTGTTGATTTTGCTATTATAGTTGTCCCACTTCCCCCCTTTATTTCCCTCCACCCTGCACACCACCTCCTAGCCACATTTCCCTCCTTTAGTTCAAGTCCGTGGGTCATACATATAAATTCTTTGGCTTCTACATTTCCTATACTATTCTATTGTCCCTCTGTCTATTTTCTACCCACTATTTATGCTACATACTCTTTGTATCTTTTCCCCCCTCTCCCTGTTCCACTCCCTCGATGATAACTCTCCATGTGATCTCCATATCTGTGGTTCTGTTCCTATTCTAGTTGTTTGCTTAATTTCTTTTAGGTTTGATTCTTAATAGTTGTGAGTTCGTTGTCATTTAAGTGTTCATATTTTTTATCTTTTTCTTAGATAAGTCCCTTTAACACTTCATATAATAAGGGCTGGGTGATGATGAACTCCTTTAACTTGACCTTATCGCGGAGGCACTTTATCTGCCCATCCATTCTAAATGATAGCTTTGCTGGATGTAGTAATCTTGGATATAGGTCCTTGCCTTTAATGATTTGGAATACTTCTTTCCAGCCCTTTCTTGCCTGCAAGGTTTGTTTTGAGAAATCAGATGATAGTCTTATGGGAACTCCTTTGTATGTAACTGTCTCCTTTTCTCTTGCTGCTTTTAAGATTCTCTCCTTATCTTTAATCTTAGGTAATGTAATTATCATGTTCCTTTATGTGTGCTTCCTTGGGACCAACTTCTTTGGGACTCTCTGAGCTTCCTGGAGTTCCTGAAAGTTTATTTTCTTTGCCCTATTGGAGAAGTTCTCTTTCATTATATTTTCAAATAAGTTTTCCATTTGTTACTCTTCCTCTTCTCCTTCTGGCACTCCTATGATTCAGATGTTGGGACATTTGAAGTTGTCCTGGCTGTTCCTCAGCCTCTCTTCACTTTTTTGAATTCTTGTTTCTTCATTCTGTTCTGGTTGAATGTTTATTTTTTCCTTTTGCTCCAAACCATTGATTCGAGTCCCGGTGTCCTTCCCATCACTGTTGGTTTCCTGTGCATTTTCCTTTATTCACTTTTCATAGCCTTCATTTTTTTCCCTCTAATTTGCAACCATATTCAATGAATTCTGTGAGCTTCCTGATTACCAGTGTTTTGAACTGTGCATCTGATAGGTTGGCTACCTCTTCATTGATTAGTTGTATTTCTCCTGAAGGTTTGATCTGTTCTTGCATTTGGACCAATTTGGTTTAGTTGTGTTTTTCCTGGAGATTTGACCTGTTCTTGCATTTGGGCCAATTTTTTTTGGGTCTTGGTTGGCCTGTGACGTAGTAAGGGGTAGAGCCTTAGGTTTTCACTAGGGCAGGGTAACCCTCATCCCTGCGTTGTGACACTGGATGTTGGGGGAGGAGTCCATGAGAGACCAGTTCTGCCTGCTTTGCTCTCTGCTGGTTTTGAGTCACTTCCCCTGCTACCCACAATCAAATTGGGCCCTTCTGATGCTGATTCATGATTAGGTGGGTTTGTGTATGTTCTAGGACCCTGTGGGTCTCCCCAGTGAACTCTCTTGTAAGTCTGGGAGTTTCTCCCGTCCCTCAACCCTCACAAGGTTTTTCAGTCAGAGGTTTTGAGCCTTTAGTTCCCTGTACTGGAACCCTGGACGGTCCAGGGTCTGTACGGTCTGCAACCATACTGTGGCACGGTCTGTCTCATTCCCCAGTTTATGTGCACACAAATGTGGGACCACCCTATCCACCGGTTGCCGCCTTTCCTACCCAGGTTCTCTAGTCTCTGCCTTGCTATGAATCCTTTCTGCACAGCTGCCCGTCTCTACCCCTCCTACTGATCTGGATCAATGATTCTTCTTAAAGTTATTGGTTGTTGGACTTCCATACAGTTCAATTTTATGGCATTTCTGGTTGTTTTTTGTTTTTAAATTTGTCGTCGTCCTTCTTTTGGTTGTGTGAGGAGGCACAGTGTATCTATCTACCTACGCCTCCATCTTGGCCAGAGTCTCTTCTTTTGGTTTTGATAAAAGTTACATATTGAGTAATGTACTTTAAGATTTTATTTCCTGAATGCTATCAAATGTAGTAAGTATATAAATGAAGTCTTTAGGATATAAAAGTAAAACCCACTTACTATATCTGTTAGCTGATAGGAAGTTACTACTAAGCCAGTTGAAATTAACTGCAAAACCTATTGTTTTTCAGGAGCTTAACTTTGGGATACTAGATCACTTTTCCTTCATTCTGTGGGTTGAAATGCTAGGAGATGGAGACTACCTGCTTCTCACATTTCTTCCCTTTTCTATAAACGTTATTGTTGTTCCTCCATACCTCCTTTGACAAGATAATTTTGAAGCAAATATACACAAATAAAAGCAACAAAAATGTATTGATCGATACTTAACAAAGAATTTTGAAAGTAGCTAACTTTTGTGGAGCCCTTACATTATGAACACATTGTCAAACTGTCTAAATTTTAACAAAGTGAAAAAGAACTTGGAGAAGAATCACTTAAATATTTCTCTAGCACAAATTCAAATAAATATTGACATCAAGGGAAAAAATGGAGTAAAATATTGTCTCCGGATAGTTTTGTGTCACATTATAAAAAATTTGAAATGCTTCTGTTTACACTATTTCAGTAAATTTTTGTTTTCTCTGTATATTTGAACTTTGGGAGAAATAGTTGAGAAGAATTATTTGTTTAACCAGATTACAGAACTTTCCAGAAAATTCTACTTGTTAAGCAACTTATGTCTTAAAATTTTGTTCTTGTTGGTAAGCCATAAATATGAGCCCAGAAATCTAATCCCAAAATTGGTTTGGGATATGATATTGGAAAACTTTGTGCTGAAGTGAGATGGTCCGTATTTTTTTTCTTTCTGAGGGCCAAATTAAAAGTTATCTATGATCAGTAGATTGTAAATATTTTTTGAGTAGTGAGAGAAAGCCCCTTTATTTTTTCCTTATTGTTAGATATTTAAGTACATTCTAAAAAAACAAAACCATTTCAATCTGTAATATTTTGTACTTGATATATTATAAAATGAATTCTAGACTTACAGTTTTGGGGTTTTTTTATTACAGTTATTTTAACAAGTTTAGACAGAGGTGTGATTCACCATATCTTGCCATCTGAATGTGTCTCAAGGTTGGCTTGTGACATGGAATAACAACTTGTTTTCAGAATATGTATAATGACTAAAATAATTAAATCAAATGTTTAAAAATTTGGAATGATGGTACTTCCTTTTGACCTAGCAAGTCCACTCCTGGGATTATACCCTCAAATCCTTTTGAATACCAGTTCAAAAGGACCTATGCACCCCTATGTTCATAGCAGCATTATTTATAGTGGCAAAGTGCCAGAAACAGCCTAAGTACCCATAAGTAAATGAGTAGATCAAAAAACTGTGGTATATTTACACAATGGAATATTACGCAGCACAAAGAAAGAAGAAACTCCTACTCTTTGTGATGCATGGATGGAACTGGAGAATATTATGCTAAATGAAATAAGCCAGGCAGTGAAAGACAAATACTATATGGTCTCACCTATAAGAGGAACTTAACAAAACAAACAATAAGCAAAATAGTATCAGAGGCATGGAACAGGTTGACAGTGAACAGAGAGGGAGAGGTGGGTAAGGATGGAAAGAAGGGGAGTAGTCAAGGCACATGTATGAAAAACTCATGGGAATGGACAATAGGGTGGGGATTGACTGTGGGAACGGGTTGGGATGGACAGAGGAGAACAAAGGGGGAAAATTGGGACAATTATAATAGAACAACAATAAAATTTTTAATTAAAAACTTTGATGTGAAATTATAAATTATTTCAGATAGCAGTTTTAAATTTTGATCTTCCTTAGTAATTACAACAAGTATTTTACACTGTTTGCTTCAGAACCCCTTTCTAATAATTTCACCACAAATTGTCATAAACATGGACTTTAGTTTCTAAAATACCAACAACACTGCATTAGACCTTGAATCGCCCACTTCCTTATTCCATGGTCCTTGAGAAGACTCTTTCATCCTGTCGTGAATTTTATTCATCTTCTGGTGAAGTGATCATTCTTGTCCTTCTTGGAAATGTTTTATTTAAAGTCCAGCAGTCCTGTTATAGTTGACATATTGGTTGGGTAAGAGTTGCATTTTCTTTTGTAGGCAATTGAAGATCTGTTCATTTGAAGAATGAGGTGAACAGATCATGCAGGTTCTTACAGTATTTCAGAATTGTCAGAAGGATGTTTATCTAATTCACACATCAGAGCAAACTGCATCAGGGCACTGGTTGCTGTGTGAATCAGCTTGGCTCTGCCAGTCTCGAAATTCATGCAAACAAACTTGAGGATTCCAGTTTCTCTCTCTTCAAGTGCATTCAATGCTTTCTTTTCCATAGATGTGCCTTCACCAAGGTTCAGTTACTCTTTTAAACAATGGATATTTAGATTATTTTCAGCATTCTCTAGTTAGACTTTTATTGTTTGAAACTGTTCAACAATGTTGAATACTGAGAAATCTCACAAACTGAAACTAATTGAAGGGGAAGGGAAGCTAGCTTGGTGTATTTTTATTGATAAGTAAACTGATTTGTAATTGGAAGTGCCATTTGTATTTTTATACTATACAAAAAAGTTCTTAAAGTTTATGCTTGTAATCTGTAATTAGTAAACTGAAAAAAACTTATTTCTCATACATACTACAAAGATCTTGTGTTCCAAATTAGTCGACACAGAGTGATAAGGTTTTACAGTGCTAGAATTTAGTGTACTCTTCTTTCTCTTTGAATTTGAAATTATATAATTAAAAGTTAGTATTTAAAGATGCTTATCTGATAGATTACATGGTTTGAAGAACTTTCTTGCTTATGTCTGTCTATTTCTTCCTAAGTTATGTGTAAATAAACTACTTTTCTGTTGTTGATAAATAAGAGTGAAGTATGACTTGTTTCCCTGTGGAATCTAATTTAGTCCCTAGAGCTATTTATTAACCCTTGAGTTATAGTACCAAGAATAGTGCTTTTTCTTTAGTAATAATGTGAGAGAAAATGTTATATAATTTAACACAGAGCTTTCAGCTGTACATTTATTCTGCCCACTGGGAATCTCTTATTAAAAATATTGATCCAGAGATATGTTAACATTTTGATGCATTTTGAATTATCTATAAAATGAAACTGCAGAAGCTGGCTGATACCCATTAGATGGAGTTTATCTCCTACTAGTTATATACCTGCAAGGGGTGGGGGCATTTTTCAGCTAGGAATAGAGGGACCCTTAGGATAAAGAAGTCCATGTTTTTTAGTGGTGTGCACTGAGAAAGAAAAAAGGGGTGTGTCCATATGTTTGTGTGGGTCCTTCTCCACTCTGCCTAAAATTTTCATCTCATGGTGGCTGGAAATGTGGAACCAAGACTGTGCAGTTTAAATGTTGAGTTTGGTAGAAAAACACATCCTGGTTTGATAGAACCCTGAGTACTTTCGCTAGATCCAGCCACATAATCAAGGTATTTATGCTAAGAGCTTTTGCTAGGACTTGTTTTTATACACTTAGTCTTTGTATATATTTCAGGTACCTACTTGACTTAATAAATATATATTCCAACATATAAAGGAACAAAAATATTACAGTAGGGTTTTGCTGGGGATGACAGGATGTATTAGCTAGGCAGAAATAGAGTTTTTAATTGTTCTGGTTTACCACTTGTATATGTCACTTTCTTGAATGTTGGTGATTTCCATTTGTTGGACTGAAAAAAAAATCTGTGATTATCCTTTTTTATATTAACCATCTGAGAAACTGGTGTGGCAGAAGTTGTGTATTATTAAAGGTATTTTTATTTAGGAGAGTTTGAAAGTGAAATTTTTTTAAATGTATCTGTCACTTTAGGTTAACTACACCTCTTCATCACTCTTCTATTTCTTACAGTCTTCTCTTCTTTAATTTAAATAACCCACATCTTAATTCTTTTCTCTGACTTGAATGTGACAAAACATATCATATGGACTAAAGTTGCTTTCAGCTTTTTAAAATAATCTCTTTAGGTATGACTAGACCATTTGATAACCAAGAGGAAGCTTCCCCTCATAGATGGTGTGTGCATGTGCATATGTTTTGAAGAGTCAGATGAGATAGGGGACCCATTGCTCTTACTGTGTTGTGAGTAAATAGTACATATTTTTGACACATACTTTGAGGTGTTTAGACTCAACTGTCTTTTCTGGGGGAGGACAAGATCCTTGGGGTGAGGGATTTGGAGACAAGTAATGCAATAAAAATTAATTTTTAAAAGGCCTTTTCTTGTTTTTATTTTTGTTGTGTGTCCAGGATTTAGAAGAATTCTGCTTTAAGTTTTGCATCAATCATTTGACAGAAGTTACACAGACTGCAGCTTTTTGGCAAATGGATGGCCCTCTGCTAAAGGAATTCATTGCTAAAGCCAGTAAATGTGGAGCCTTTAAGAACTGAAATCAAGGCTGCTGGGTTTTGTGTGAGTCCTCTGGGACATTGGTGATGGTGTGTCCTTTGTGTTCCACTGATGATATAATTCTGCAGGTAAAAAATCATCAGGTCCTTTTTTTTTATCTGAGACACAGTTCTCTGTGCAGGAATATATATAAGTACGATTTCCTGAACCTACTTTAAACAACTCTTGTATCCAGATACATATATTTTAAATGTGATTATAGGTTTGATTGGAACATTGTAATGGCTGAAAGTTTAACTGGTTATTTCTTTGTTTTTTATTAGGGGAATTTCTGAACTTGGAAAAGGGAAGTTTGTGACAATTTTCCTGGCTCATATACCAACAACCCTTTTGACACTAGGAGTCAGGATAGTTTGTGAATTGTGAGGTAGACATAGAGGCCCAACCATAAATTAAAGATGCTGATGTTGGGGCTTGTCGAAATGTTGCATTAGTTGCTAGTTCAACTGCCTTACTGTGAAGGAATAATTGACATCTTTTGAGGTTTTCATTTCTGTGTTTGCACTATTGATGGACTTTTTCTTAATGGTGTATGAAAAACAACATTCAGTTTAGTGTGAGATAAATCTATTGAAATAATAATTATGTAAAGATAAATTTCTAAGTTAGCCAAGATTTCTCTTAAGACTTAAGCACATAAAGAGTAGTAATTTAAAACTGTCCATAAAAAGTTGATGAGAGAAACTTTGGACAAAGGTAAATATTTTATAAAATTAGAATCTCCACTATTATTTAATGATGTTTTATTAAAACTTGAGAACTCAAGTTTAAATTGCCCCTCACACATACCTTTTCCTCTGTAAGTGCCAATCATAAAAGGAAAACTGACATTGCCTCCCTAATTGTGGCTGTTAAGTCATCAGGTCTGCTATGTCTAGACTTAATGTAATTTGTTTTTTATATCTAGGCAAAGTCCATCACTAATTTGCTTATTTGAAATTTTGCTAACTTTAACTTTTGATTTTCTTCTCCTTTTAATTGCATAGTGAACAAAATTGTGGTTTTTTGGTTGTTTGGGGGGGTCTGGTTGTAAAGTGTTATTTAGTAGGTAAGAATATTTGACTCAAATTTTATATGTGTCTGTTGAGTTTGCTTTTTTATGTTAATATTTTTATTTTAATTTAAAAAAATTATTGTTCAAGTACAATTTTCTTTTACTCCCAGTCCCGCCCCCCCCAGTGCTCTCCACCTCCCTCCCATTGCCACCCCTGTTAGTTTTTGTCCATGTGTCCTCCATACTTGTTCCTGTGAATCCCTCCCCTTTTCCCCTGAAATTCCCTCCTCTCTCCCCTCTGGAGTTTGCTTTGTGAACAAAGCTGCATCTGCCCTCTGGCCCACACTCATTTCCATTAGCGGGAGCTCTCTTAGTAAACTCTTTCCTGCTTAGAAGGTCCTCCCATCTGACATTGTAGCCTACATACATTTTCAGAGTTAAATTAACAAGAAGATGAAGATAATGCAGCAATTACTTTTAGCAGTATTTTTAAGTGTGTGTGGTGGGTGAGGGGAGGGCCCAAATATAAGTATTCATTGATAGGTGAAATATATACAAACCTGAAGCCCCAGCCAGCCCCCTTTTATTTGACCATGTTGCAAGTGATTAAAGCCCAGTCATTAGAATTACTTCTGCACATGAAAGAATTTTTCATAATTGTTGATAGATGCACACTAATTTATTAGTTATGATGGATAGTGTTTCTAACAACCACTGTCCTATAGGCTTATGATCTTGGACAAAACATGAACTTCAGTATGTTTACTATTGCTTTTACTTGAAACAAATTTATAAAAAGCACAAATTAAAGTACTAGGTCCATTTCCATACATAGTTCATTCATGTGAAATGCACTTCTTATATTACTAAGTAATTTGTATGAATGTGTATGTAATGAAGTATTTCAAAGTTACTTGAGTGTCTTTTTTTCTTTAAATACACTTATTTTTCTACTTGGTTTTGTTGTTAATTCTAGAGGAGATAAAAACTTCTTTGAATTGCTTTCTTCATTTATTGTAATAATGAAAGTCAGAGTACTCATATTTCTTTAAATAGCCCTAACTGTACTCTTAAACTCCTTACTGAAACAGTGTTTGATACTCTAATGTATAGGTTGTGTTTATGAAATGTTTAGAATCACACATAATAAATAAATCAAGTCATCTGTTAAAACAGGCATTTGGTTGTGCCCCCTCTCCACAAATCAATAAATAATATACCACCATAAAAAGGAAGGAAATTCTGACGTGCTATATAACTTAGATGAATCTTGATGAAATTATGGTAAATTTTTTAAAAAGTCATAAAAGGACAAAGGCTGTATGATTCCGCTTAATACGAGATACCTAGAGTAGTCAAATTCAGAGTTAGAAATTACAGTTGTGGGCCCTGGCTGGTGTAGCTCAGTGGATTGAGCGTGGGCCTATGAACCAAAGGATCTCAGTTTGATTCCCAGTCAGGGCACATGCCTGGGTTGCAGGCCAGTTCCCAGCAGGGGATGCATGAGAGGCAACCGTACATTGATATTTCTCTCCCCCTCTCCTTCCCTACCCCTCTAAAGATAAATAAATAATAAATAATGTTAAAGAAATTACAGTTGTGATTGCAAGGCACTTCAGGGAGGAGGAAATGGGGAGTTTAATGGGTACAGAGTTAAGTTTTGCAAAATGAAGAGTTCTGTGGCTGGAGGGTGGTGATGGTAAAAACAATGTGAATTTCCTTAATGCTATAGAACTGCACTTAAACATGGTTAGCATGGGAAATTTTATGTGTATTTTGTAACAGTTTTTAGAAAATCAGTACTGAGTCCTAGCAGGTATCAGGCCAAAAATAGGTATCACCATGCACATGTCAACTATTTCTCAACTACATACACACTCAACCTTATAGATCCTTTGATTTTATTCCTGCTGAAAGATAATACAGTTGAACTGTCACAGCAGAAAAATGGATCTGGATCTTTGGGGTACTTATAAATGAAGGGAAGCAGGAATGTATAAATTGTTAGGAGTTAACACAATAACATATTTGTAAACAGCTTTTCATGATAGCAAGAGAAAATCTCATAGAATTATGAGAAGCGTATCTGAAGATGTTTGTGCATTGTAGGGGAAAACATAAAAGTGTCCTTTTAGCTCATTTCCAGAACAACAGTTAAGTGGCACAAGCAGAAGCTTACTAATGAGCCTTCCAGAAGTTAACCTAAGCAAATTTGTTTGATTAGGATGAAGAAAAGCCAGGGTCTATTAAGTGGAAATATTGGCAAGGGGAGAGTGTGTGCGTGAGAACATTTATTTCTCATGGTGCCAGGCACCATGCCCTGTGCCGCACATACATTTGTTTGTGCACACATTTTGTACTACAAGGTAAGCAGGATTAGGTGTAGATAGATTAAGTAACTTGATTAAAGTTTCTCAGTAGTAAATGATATAGCTAAAGTACAAAGTCAGGTCTGTTTTAACAGTTTGTCTGGTATTTGCCTACTTTACAACTGAAATTCTTTCCTGTGAATGACAGATTGCATTTGAAGGTGGAGGGACAAAGGTTTTCTTTAAAACAAAGATCATGGTATCAAAACTATTACTCAGATAAGCTTTGCTATAGGATATAATGTCAGGGGAGGAAGTCGAGTTACAGTTATCTTTTAGACCAAGGGAAATCTTTCTTCAGCAGGTCTGGGATGGAGTTTTGGCTTTTGTACTTTTTTAAGTTGCCCAGGTGATTCTTATGTGTGGGCAAATTGGAAAACCATCAATTTAGATTTTGTCCCTCAGGTAAGAATGACTTGGACTAATGTGGCCTTTACAACAGGAATGGACACATTGTTTCATCTACATCATATTCTTTCAACAGATACTCTGAATACTTATTACATGCCAGGTACCATGCTGAGACTCATATAAAATTCATTATGAATAAAATGTAGCATTATTGTGAATTGGATTACTATAGTAAAAATTTAGAAATGTGAACGTAAGGTTTTCAGGGGTGAGATATGGTGGGGCATAAAAGTCTGACTTGTTTATTGTAAGGTTGAGAAAAATCTTAACTACCATTTTTTTCATTCTTGCATATTCTCACTGATGTTCTTAATCAGAGTCCAGTTTTATTTTTTATTTTTTAAAAAGATTTTATTTATTTATTTATTTATTTATTTATTTATTTATTTATCGTTAGAGGGGAAGGAGAGAGGGAGAGAAACATCAATGTATGGTTGCCTTTCGTGGGTCCCCTGCTGGAAGCTGGTTCGCAGGCTTGTGCTCAATCCACTGAGCTACACCAGCCAGGGCCTCAGAGTCCAGTTTTAAATTTCAGTGTTTATTTTGAAGATAATGTATGCCTATGTGGTTTCTGTGGCTGAAAAGAAATTAAAAAAACAGACTTTGTGACAAGACAGGTACATTTGGTAAAAGTAAAATAAAATATTCAGATTTATTATATCTTAGAGATATTATGGGCTGGAAATAGTCTTCAAAAGATAAAAAATAGTTTATGGGTTTTCAACAAACATTTATCAAGCATGCTAGGTGCTGGGAATTTAATAGTGAATAAACACAGAGTAATGAGTAGTGAGCTCAGAGAGGTTATTCTCTACTAGTGTGATGCAAGATACAGTGGGTTATGAAGGGAAAGTACTCTAAGCTGGAATAAATGGGAGAACTGGTATGAGATCTGTAGAAGGAGCAGTCAGAGAAAGGCAAAAGAGCATTTAGGATTGCAAACGGACCTGGGGCTAGGAGCATCTGGTGTTACTGGGATCACCCTAGATCACTGGAGAAGGATAGTTTTAGGAGGCAATGTATCAACAGAGAGATGGGATCCAATTTACTCTAGAATCTGAGAAACACTTTGTCAGAGAGGAGAAAGAGGTAGGAGAAGTGAGATAGTAAGTGGGAGGCAGTAAACACCCACTTAGGCATGAAGAGATAAGAGCTAGTGAGGATTGAAGGTTGCAGACCAGAGAGACATGAGAGGCCTTGTCCTAGAAATACGTTACTTTCACAGCCTGGTCTCCAATTTTCAACCTGCTTGCAACTATGCCAGATTCCTGGCCTAAGAAATGGTAATTCTTAAGAAGATAGAGAAGATACTGAAGTAGAACTTAACCTAAGGTCTCTATTTTCTCGAACAGAGCACAAGGTTTGTTTTATGTCCTGAAGTAGCTTAATCTCTTCCTTCATCTGCTGCCGTTTTTCTTCAAATTGATGAATTTTATTTTCTAATGCTATGATAAGAAGAAATAAAATGATTTCAGGTTATTCAGTGGTTTTATAAATAATGTACAATTTCTATTTCCCTTTCATTTTGCAGGAGCATAGTACACAGTGCTGTGTCCCAAAGGAAAAGATTCTAGGGTCTTGTGAAGAACTGGTCCCTTTATGTCCTTGCTTCATAGAATTCTATGTATTATACAACGGTATAGTCCCCGCCTGTAAGCTTCTGCTTGTGCCACTTAACTGTTGCATTATACATAAAGCTGGTCATTAAATCTTTAAGATTTTGTACATTTGTAGTAGAAAAAGTAAGTGCCTTTTGTATATCTTTGAAAACTCGAAAGCAGCAACTGTTTAACCTTCATACTAAACTAAATCCTTTTGTTGAGAGATGATGATTGGAGAGAGCATGTGGTTAGAATATCAAAGATAAGGGCAAATCTTTCATTCAAATGTATCCAATTTTTAATTTATACAAAAGCCTTTTATTTATTAATAGAATGACTTTTAATCTGGTAACTTAGGGAGATTATGCAGTGGCAATGTCATTTTTTAAAAACCTCAAAACTGAAGAATATTAATTCATACTTAATATTAGATCATCTGTATACCTGTAGGTAACTTTCAGGAACATTAAAAAGGTTAAGTTAAGAAAAAGTCTTCATCAGTTGGGGTGTCAAAAGTTAAGCCTTTTAAATTGGTTCTCATGAGATTACAAAGTGTCTCCTCTTCATGACAAATACTACATTGTAACCTTACATACTCCCACTCACCCACCCAAGTAATGACATGTTCCAAAGATATAACTTTTATATGAAAGAGAAATAACCACAGATGAAAGTCTCCTACAAAGTAAAGCTTTTTAGAAAAAGATTTTTAAAAGGCTGCTTTTTAAAAACACACAGATACTCCCATAGCAGTATGGAGACATTCTCAAGACACTGTTAAAAGCTACACTATTTTTGGTAGATTAAAAAAATTTTTTTTCTGCTGATTATAAATGTAATACAAAATTCAAATAGAAATGTATGGTATGAAAACAAAACTAAGAAGAGCTTATGTATATTGAGACAGGGACATGAACTAATATTTTGTCCACAGAGAGAACTTATTGTCCTAATACCATTTGCTGAATAGACAAGTACATCATGGAAGAGGAATGTAGGTCACTGTATTTGTGCAATGTCAGGGAAGCCATTTGCCAAAAATTCTGTGTGAATCTGACCCATATTCCACCAGGATGTACAGTGCACATGCTGCCCAGCTGTGTGTGACAGCCTTGATGGAGAAGTCAGATCAGATTCTCAGGTAAGTGAAAATTTTGCCTGTTTTGAAGGCATCTTAAACAATGACAAAAAGACCTACTCAATAATGGTATTTTATAGAAAGGTCTCTGCCTCCACCAGATTTTCTTCTTTTTCAAAAATTTCTTGGCTATTCTTGCTCATTTTTTATAAGCTTTAATCAGTCACAACTCCCATCCCCACTGGATTTGTAGATTAATGTTGGAAGAATTGAAGTATGTGTATATCGTATCAAGTGAGAGGAAGACAAGTGGCAGCTTGATTTGTCAGAGCCTGGCTGCCTGAGGGCAGAGTCCAAAAGACTCTTCACCTGTCATTGTTCATTCCTGAACATGATGCCCAAATATTCTGCCATTTTGCAATCAATTTTTGTTGTTTCTACACAAAGCATTATACATATATTAGAAAATGTGGCCCTGGCTGGTGTGGTTCAGTGGATTGAGCACCAGCCTACCAACTGAAAGGTTACCAGTTCAATTCCCAGTCAGGGCACATGTCTGGGTTGCAGGCCAGGTTCTGAGCCTGGGGGTGTATGAAAAGCGAATCTCTCACACACTGATGTTTTTCTTCCTCCTTCCCTTCTCTTGAAGTAAACAAAATCTTTTTTAAAAAAGACTTCAGTTATCCAATTATTAAATATTTAAAAAGAAGGAAATGTGGAAAATACAACACGGTACTGAAGACAAAAGAAATCACTATAATCCAGCTACCTACAGATAAGTACGGTTTCCATTAGGGTGCAGTTTTTCTATGTGCATGTATGCCTTGTATGTATTTACATATTTGTGTGTGTGTGTGTGAGAGAGAGAGAGAGAGAGAGAGAGGTTGTACTATTTTATAGTGGGCTTTTCATTTAATAAAACAATGTGTCCACTGAAATACAATTTTATCTCCTGAACACTATTATATTCAATATATGTGATAAATATTTATAAACTTTGTTGCTTGATTATAACTCATATACCTGCTTGAAAATTTACAAATGTGTCTTCAAACAATCTACAGTCAAAAAGTGAAGTCCCAATTTCTTCATAGTCTGGAGGGAGAAAAACATTTTCAGTTTTAATTTAAATTATATAGGCAGAAACCTCACAAAATAATCCACCAAAAGGAAAAGTAAACAGAGCATTTTATCTATTGTAGAACTTTAGTGTTAAGACTGCAGCAGCAGCAGCCTCACCTGGGAACTTGTTAGAAATGCAAATTCGTGGCACCTTTACTGAATCAGAACCTCCAGGGGTGAGGCCCAGCTATCTGTGATTTAACAAGCCCTCCATGTATTTCTGAGGGGCATGCTCAAGTTTGAGAAGTGCTTGGTCTCTCTAGACAAAAGAATAAACAAGAATGCAATGAATGAGCTTTTGGAAATATTTGCTGTTAATTTCATTTTTTGGTTTTGCACTACAGAAAATAATCCCTTCCAAATAATTTTTTATATCGCTGCCTAAAAATATAGACTCTCAGACTTTTCTTTCTGTTAAGCTATATTTACAATAAAGGTTTTAAGCTCAGAAGATAGATAATAAAGCTAAGTGGCTATATACCTGCACATATGAATGGAACTTGAGCTTCCCAAAGAGCACCTAAAGAACGGTCGCAGTTAACTAAGCCAAACATCAATCTGAACATTATAATTTCTTATTCTATAACTCTAAACTTGAACAATACCAAAAAAAGACACTTGGTTTATTAAGGAACAGAATTTGAGTCAAATCAAAACTAACATAATGCCGTTCTCAGATTTCAGCAACAAGTGTGCTTGCTCAGCTGTGGGGGTGGGGATAGATGTGTGACTTGAATCTGGTTCTGAAGTGCTAGTCTTTTGCGGATTACTCTCAGCTTGGCACTTCAGGGAAAATACATGAAAACTTTCAGGGTATTGGTACTTTTTATGAAATTAATGAGTTTGTGAATTACCCACATCCTGTTGATTTATAAAAGACAAAAGATCTGGATTTTATTAATGAGATCAAGAAGGAAAAGAAAATATCTCAGAAAATGTGTTACATGTTTTTGATTTGTTTTATATTACATGGAGGTCTGTGAGAAGTCTCTATATAGGAATTTTGGTGTTTTAGTACCTGATTCTGAAGTAGTCTCGTCCATAAGTCTTTCTTGAATTGAATGAAGTCTGTCTAATATTTCTTCAAATAAATCATTAAGAAGTCCTGCATCCTTACATTTCTTAAGGAAAGCAGCTTTCACAATTGCATCTAACAATAAGAAAAACATTACAGAAGAAATGTTTTATGGCCATTGTTTCAG
This sequence comes from Sturnira hondurensis, assembly GCF_014824575.4. Lineage (NCBI taxonomy): Eukaryota > Metazoa > Chordata > Mammalia > Chiroptera > Phyllostomidae > Sturnira > Sturnira hondurensis. The sequence continues at coordinate 1,134,496 of NW_028074549.1, forward strand.
GCCTGCCTACTGGTAGCTGAGCATAATTATAATTAGTTAAGGAAATATATACATACAGTTTTACTATTAATTGTAATTTCATCATACTTCATTTTTTCTAGCTGAAATAATGAAATGTTATGAAAATATGGAAAATTCTGTTTAGAATAATTATATGAATCAAGATAATTTTCTAAAATTTAGCTTGAAATCTTTGAGATGATAGACTGTCATTTTTTCAGTTAGTTACTATGTGTTGTTATGGGATGTCTATCTGCTTAAAGAACAAATCTACAGGTACTGGTTCCAGATACCTGCAAAGTAGGGAATCAACAGTGTGAGGGGTTGGCAAATCACTATATTCTGACCTCTGGCAACCTTGGCTTCTCTAACAAAAAATGTACCCTTTGTTAATACTAAAGAGTTATGAAACATCTTAACCTAGTTTAGTTTGATCTGCTGGGGCTATAATAAAGTAGGTAGTTAAGACAAACTTTTTTACTCTTCTAATAGTTATTACAGGCCTAGAAGAATAAAATGGGATGCCAACTTTGTAATATATAGGTCATTTTTTGTTACAGACAAAACTTGTAGCAAACCTGTGTTTCTTCCATCCTCTTCTTTCATTTGTTTTGTGGACTTATTTAATATCATTGGTTCAGGTAGCTAGAAGGACAGAAAAATCGTGATTATTTTACACAGATTTTACTGTTGGCATTTAATGTTGCATAAAATGAAAAACCAATCTTCTGTTATATATAATTCAATGATATGCCTATGATGATAATCATGCCCCATATTCATCTGTAGATGTAAAATCAAATGTATTTTTGTTTTGTATAACAGTACATCAAGAGTTGTGGCAAGCACTTTTTGTATAAACAGCAGATGGTGAACATTGTTGGTTCATATTAATTTAGCTTATATGAGCTGATGTGTAAAAAACTGCTCGAAATCCCCAAAACATTTTCATATGCTTTACATATAGTAGTAATCCAGAAAACTATGTTATAAATTAGGTCAAGTATGGGTCATGCAGTGGGGAAATACTTGGCTAGGTAAGGCTGTATCTCTGCCCATTTTAAGACCATAAACAACTCCCGGGCTCAGATTCTTCTTACTAATTTGGTACCGGGGATGTGTACAGGAGCTATGGGACTATCATCTCCTGAGTTATGTACTTGGGTATCTAATACATATCTTCTCCTTAATATTCATTTCTTATGGTTCTATCATCATTTCACCTGAAATCCAGAATGGTTAAAATGAGGATGTTGTGGTGTGGCTCAGTGGATTGAGTGCCGGCCTGTGAATCCCACAGGTTTGCTGGTTCAATTCCCAGTCAGGGCACATGCCTAGGTTGCAGGCCAGGTCCCCACTAGGGGTGCGTAACAGGCAACCACACATTAACATTTCTTTCCCTCTCTCCTTCCCTTCCCCTCTCTCTAAAAATAAATAAAATCTTTTAAAAATTTTGTTTTAAAAAATGAGGATGTTTATAGAAGAAACTTAAAGCTATAATAAAATTAAGTCCAAGTACCTGTATAGGAATGCTTGTTGAGATACCTTTCTTCTTTCCTCTTTTTCTCTTCACTCTTGAAAAATGAGCTGAAAATATAAATCAAGTACAAGCCAAAATCCAAAAAGGAAAAGACTGATGCTTGACTGCATAACATATAAAACTTTAATATGCAAAAAGTTATTACAAAGTCAAAAGATACAGCAAATGTAGACTAAATGGTGCAATACATATGATGTAATAAGGCCAATTTTAAAAATATAAAAAGATCTCATAAGTCAATACCAAAAAAGACATTTGAGTAGAGAAATGGGCATATGGGGAAACCTCAGGGGAGAGATTCATTAAATAGAAAAAGATTTGGTGACAGGAAAATAAATGATTAAAAGGGGAATATACTTAATTTCAACCATAAGTAAAGACACGCACAGTAAGACAATTTTTTTTACCTATCAGATTGACAGAGATGACGGTGCTTAATATATACTGTTTGCAAGTATTTTAGTAATTATGTAGTGCTGGTACAGCCTCTTTGGAAGACAGTCAATAGTTATCCAAAGTTTCATTATTATACTCTTTGATCCAGCAAATTACTTATAGGAAGTTTTCCTAATAGCAGTTGCACTAAGGCACAAACTTGAGTGGAGAAAAATGCTAACTATAATATTAAACGTGATAGAAAAAAACTGGAAATAACCTAAAATGTCCAACATGCAGAGGCTAGTTCAATTTTGGTTCAGCTGTGTGACTGAATAATACACAGAATGAATTACTACGCAGCCTTTTAAGAGTGAGGTAGACCCACTCATGCTGATACAGAAGGATTTCTAGGATCTATTAATTGAAAAGTGCAAAGTATAACAGGTATGTTTGTATACACAGAAAATTTTGAGAAGAATTAAAAATAAACAATCCTTTGAGGGAAAGGATTTGCTACAGGGTTATAATCTACTTTTTAAAACTAATACATTATTCTTATCTTTCCCTATCAGTAAACACTGACTGACAACAGAACTTTTCATAGTATTTCCTAATAACTTAAAAGGCTTCCTAAAAAGCAAAAAAAAATCAAAGTTAAAAAAAGGATTGCACTGGAATGGCATTTAGTATGAATAGCTTATTTTATGCATACCAAATCAAGAAGGAAAAGAAAATATCTCAGAAAATGTGATGTAAGGAGTGTGATGTATGTCCCCAGTCCAACCTCATTAGGACCTAAACTGCGGCCAATGCTTACTACATATGAGACACTCCAAATTCTTACTTGCAACACATAGTTCAAAAGAACATAAATTAGGATATCTTATTATTATTCCCCAAAACATCAGGCTATAAAAAAAACCTGAAAAATGTTTTGTAAGTGTTTACCACCACAAAATGCAGTTAGCATGACACAGAATTGATCCTTTTACCAAGACATTCTGACTCCAGCCCACAAGGAACATTCCTGGTCTAGTGCTGCTTCGACACTGCTGTTTCAGAGAACGTGGAAACCATTCATGAGTGAAGGTACACCACACAGTTCCAGTTAGCCAGGGGCCAATTTTAAAACTGAAATGCTAGCTATGCATTCTTAGGATACTTATTCAGGGACAATGCAGTACTTTATCAGTTTTATCTACTAAAAATGCTGGTATTCACACTGGCCAGGTGGCTCAATTGGAACATCATCCCATACACTGTAGTGTTGCAGGTTCAGTTCCTAGTATGACACATACCTAGGTTGCAGGTTGGATCCGTGATGGGGGGACCCACAGAAGGCAACTGATTAATATTTTTCTCCTCCTTCCTCTCTCAAAAATTAATAAAAAGCATATCCTTGGGTGAGGATTAAAAGAATAAAATTCTGATATCTTTTAGAAAAGAAGGAATTTCAAAAGGCAGAGCTTTTTACCTTGTCTTGGTGTCATCTGATTGTAGTGAGGATGGAAGACACCAGACAATGGCTTTACCAAGAGTAGGCCTAGTTTGCAAATAAAAGTTAGTAAATTATATTACATATTGTGTGAAGACACTGAAAAATTTTATATGTAAAATTTTAATTCAGATTTGTATTTTAATTCAGTGAGGCTAGTAAATCAGGCTACTTTATGTCTTACCTAAACCTTTACCTTTCTTTAAACCTATAATCCTAGATTTTAGAGACTTACCAGATTGAGTTTCTCTTGATGGAGCATGTTGTTGGCAAAACACTCTGAAAACATGCAATTTCACAGAATTGTTAAATATTTTTACTTATACTTTTCATATATTATATTTTTTCTTGTAATTTAAAAAGGAATTAACCTATTTTTCATGATGATGTTGCCCTAAATATTTGTTTAAAAAATGCCTTTTGAGATTTCTGGTCAAGATTGCAGTGTGGATAAATGCAGTGCTGGCTTACTCCCATGACCACATCAAATTCACAACTAAATTATAGAACACCTTTTAACTGGTGGGTTTGAACAAATCACTGGAAAGGGCAGGGGGCAGGGAGAAACCCTGATCTGGCACAGAGGCTGCATTCTTCTTGAGAAGGCAGGGGGAAGGGTCAAGGGAAGCCCCCAGATGGAGATTGAAATCACAACTGAAACCTTGTGATGGCCTTCCCACACCCTGGGGCTACTGTAACAATCAATACAGCTGGTGACATAGGCTGCACAGTGGCCTGCATGAGCTGTGGGGGCCAGACACCCACCCTGGGCAAACATGCGCCCTTGTACATGGATGCGAAACTTATGGCCCACATTGGTTGAAAAGCTGGACACTCCCACAACACATGGGATTTTTGGAGAGGACTTTAAAACAACACAGGCAGAAGCCTGGGGCTCTCTTCCATGGGTGGGAGTGGTCAGTGCTTATGTCTCACATGATCAGAAGCCAGCTTTCAGGGACCCATGCTGGGATGTGTGCCTCAATGGATCCCAGCCCTAGGGCCCACCCTGAGAGCAGTGGATAGAGGCTGGGAGCAACACGTGGAGGCATGAGCTGGTAAGTGCCTCAACCCCAAGTGTGCAGGCACCCTCAGGCCCCAAGGCCCCAAGGCTGGAGCTTCCCTTGCACAACTGATTGGAGTGATCTGGCAGCACAACCCAGGCCCTGAGAAAGAGAAAATGCTGCGAGGCAATGGCAAGGCTGAAACCCACAAGTGTGCACAGTGAGTCTGAGGATGGAGAGCCATTCATGTCACTGCCATCTTGGAACTCCAAAAGGACAGATAAGATGGGGCAAGTTGTTTGGACAATGACTCTGGTCCTGGAGGTGGCTGATTTTCTGTGCTTTGTGGGTCAGGATGGCTCAGAACAGGAATGCCCCCAGCCCCCTTAAATTGGTTACCCTGTTAATAAAAACCTATTTCCTTCCCCACAAATCTTCGTGTTATGTGTGTATAAGGTGGCAAGAGGCTGGACCCTAGGCTACCCAGTTATACAACTACCCTTGAGAATCACCTGAAGTCGAGCAGAACAGAAGTTCTATAACAAAGGATATAAAGAAGAAGCCATGTCAAGTCTTGTAGTGGGGGCAGAGACATAAAATGTGCTGGTCCCACTCACATGTCTGGCAGTTAAGAATCAGGAGGAATAGCTTGGCTGCAGAGGTCCCCACTGAGGAACCAGAGCAACAGTGCCAAGGATATGGACTCTTCCTAAAAATTCTCAAAGGTCCATAAAACCCAAACAATGTCTGGTCTCAGCTTGTCCTGTATCTGTTACTAAGTGGCTCCAAGCCTCATGCTGATAGCAGCTGGCCTCGGTACACAGCATAACTACTACCAGGTGCATGGAGGCACCTGGTAGTACAGGCAGCAACCAAACGCAGATCACTTTGTAGCTCCTATCAGGTGGCTTTGGGCCAAACACAGGCAGCAGGTGACCCTGTCCTGTAATGGAGCCTCTCCTAAGATGCCCTGGAACCAACATACCTGGTGGCCAACTTGAGACCACAAGAGCACCACCCAATTAGGAATTAGAGGAGGATGAGGATGAGAATTAAAAAATATGAATTGAGAATGTTGCAAAACCAATATTCTCACTGACAAATGCAAACCATAAAAGCACTGGATCGATCAACTACAAAGCTACTACAAAGGATAAAAAGCGAAAGTAGGAAGATCATAGTAATTACAATAGTAAAGAAGGGATACACACACATAAATAAAAAATGGCAGGAACATAAATGTAGAGAGGGAGAGTAAAAATGGTAGTGACCTTAGAATGTGTTTGAACTTAAGCAACCACCAACTTAAAATAGATCATTATAAACATAACTTGGGATATATGAAGCACATGGTAATCACAAACCAAAACCTACAAGAGATATACAAGAAATAGAAAGGAATCGAACACAACACTACAGAAAGTCATCAACATAAAAAAGGAAGAGAGAATAAGAAATGAATAGAGAAGGAGGGCTTTGACTGGAGGCTGGGCAACTGTGAATACTGCAGCCCAGACCTCGCTATAATCCTTGCAAAACCACAGGAAAGGAAAAAAGTGAAGCCCAGCCCCACTTTGCCTGCAGCATCCAAGAAGACCAACAGGACTCACTTGGTGGGTTTAAAGTCAGTAGGAGGTTTTTTTTCTCCCCTGCAAGTATGAGACAATAAGTCCTGGAGCTGTGAAAAGGACCAAATACAGATCCAGGGGGAGATTAAAAAGCTAATGCCAACAATTGAAAAACAGACAAATTTCACTTTGCTTAGGAGGGATCACAATATCTGATATCAAACTGTATTACAAGGCCACTGTAATCAAAACAGCCTGGTACTGGCATAAAAACAGGCACATAGACCAATGGAACAGGGCAGAGAACCCATAAATAAACCCAACTCTCTACAGTCAATATTGGACAAAGGGGGCAGTAACATAAAATGGGGTAAAGATAGCCTCTTCAACAAATGGTGTTGGGAGAACTGGACAGCTACGTGCAAAAAAATGAAACTTGAGCACCAACTTACACCATACATGAAAATAAATTCAAGATGGATAAAAGACTTAAATATAAGCCATGACACCATTAAAGTCCTAGAGGAGAACATTGGCAGGAAAATATCAGATATTTCACACAGCAACATTTTTACTGATATGTCCTCTAGAGCAAGGAATATAAAGGAAAGAATAAACAAATGGGGATCTCATCAAAATAAAAAGCTTCTGCACGGCTAAAGAAAACAGCATTAAAATAAAAAGACAACCAACTGTATGGGAAAACATATTTGACAATGATACCTCAGACAAAGATTTAATCTCCAAAATATACAAAGAACTCACACAACTTCACTCTAAGGAGACAACTAACCCAATTAAAAAGTGGGGAAAGGACCTGAGCAGACACTTCGCCAAGGAGGACATGCAGAGCATCCAGAGACACATGAAGAGATGCTCAATATCACTTGCTATCAGAGAGATGCAAATTAAAACCACAATGAGATACCACTTTACATCGGTGAGAATGGCTATCATAAACAAAGCAATAAACAACAAATGTTGGAGAGGGTGTGGGGAAAAGGGGACTCTGGTCCACTGCTGGTGGGATTGCAGACTGGTACAACCATTATGGAAAACAGTATGGAATTTTCTCAGAAAACTAAAATTGGACTTGCCTTTTGACCCAGCAATTCCACTGCTAGGATTGTATCCTAAGAACCCTAAAACACCAATCCCAAAGAACATCTGCACCCCAATGCTCATAGCAGTACAATTTACAATAGCCAAGAGTTGGAAGCAACCTAGGTGCCCGTCAGTAAATGAATGGATCAAAAAACTATGGTATATATACACAATGGAATTCTATGCCCCAGAAAGAAAGGAGCTCCTACCTTTTGCAACAGCATGGATGGAACTGGAAAGCATTATGCTGAGTGAAATAAGCCAGGTGTTGAAGGACAAATACCATATGATCTCACCTTTAACGGGAAGCTAAACAACAAAACAAACAAGCAAGCAAAATGTAACCAAAGACACTGAAATAGAGAACAGGCTGACAGTGACCAGAGCGAAGAGGGGAGGGAATTTCAGGGGAAATAGGGGAGGGATTTAGAGGAACAAATATAAAGGATACATGGACAACAACTAAGAATGGTGGAAATGGCAGGGGGGGGGTGGAGCATGGGGGTGGGATGGGATGGGAGTAATAGACAGAAAACTGTACTTGAAAAATAAATTTTAAAAAAATTTCACTTTGCTATCCTATGGAACTTGCATTTTTAAATTTTAAATATTTTTTTATTTTTATTTATTTTGATTTCTGTTCATTCTGTTTAGTTTTCTTCGTTTTGTTTGTTTAATTGTATTGTTTGACTGGTTTTGTTTTCCCTTTCATATTGCATTTTAATTTTTCTTCTCTCACTTCACTCATACTCCAATAATACACTACTATTGGTCTTTTTCAATTTTTCAAATTCATATATTTCTTGTCATTTTATTGTTCTTCCTATATTATTATAAGTAATTGTTGTTCCATATTATTGTAAATCCTACACAGCACCCCTCCATGGTCTTGGCCAATTTCACTGTCTTCCTGAGCTTTATTACTGCCATGGATAACTTTATTCTCTTGTACACTATGCCTAGTTTCTATCCCTTATGCTCATTATATCTCAACATCTAACCTCACACAAGCACCCTGTTTTCTGGATTCAACTCACATTCTTCCCCCCCAACTAAAAAGAATCTTAACTCTTTTTCACCTTTTATAAAAAGTGGGTAGGTGGATGAAATATCATGGTTAACACTGTATTTCTCTGAAGGATCTCCTACATGTTCTCTACCAACAAGGAGTTTTGGATATGTATTTGGTTGTTTCACAGCGTGATTAAGTCTCATAGAATATTCTCCCACTGTCTTATTCCATTTCGCCTTTGCCCTGCCAATGATCACACACAAGATAAGGTGGGAATTGTGAACACCAGGAAACCTACTAGAGGTGAGAACCCACAAGAGGAACCACTAACAGGTAAGACCCAAGTTCAACAAGAGAGCCCACACAAAGAGAAGAAATGGCAACTCCAGACCATCCAGACAAGGAGATCAGAGACCAAACCACTGAATCCCATAGAACTTGAACCACAGGAGTTCACCCTACAAAACAGCTAGCAAAGCAGAGCATCAGGAATCACAGAAATTAACAAAAAGTCACCTAAAAATAGGGAGACAATGAAAGAACCTGAAATCAAAGGAATGGAAAACTCCCCACTAAAACAGCTAAATGAAATGGATACAAGTAAACTTTCAGATATAGAATTCAAAAGAATGGTTATAAGGATGTTCAAAGAACTCATAACTACAAGGAACTGAGTGACAACGACAACAATACAAAAAAGGAAATAGAAACTGTAAACAAAAACCAGGGACAAATGAATAATAAAATTTCTGAAATTAAAAACACAGTAGAAGGAATTAGAACCAGGCTGGATGAAGCAGAGGATTGCATTACTGGGCTGGAAGACAAGGTACTACCTGGGAAGAACAAGGTAGAGAAGCTGCATGAAAAAGCACTCAAAATAAATGAAGATAGCTTAAGGGAACTGCAAGACAACATGAAACGTAACAATATTTGAATCATAGGAGTACCAGAAGGAGAAGGAAAGAAGCAGGAGATAATAACCCTGTTTGAAAAAATAGAAAACTTTCCAAACCTGGAGAGAGGGAAAACCACACAAATTCAGGATGCACAGAGGTCCCAATCAAGATGAACCTCAAGAGGCCTACTCCAAGGTACATCATAATTAAAATGCCAAGTTTTAAAGACAAAGAATATTAAAAGCAAGGGAGAAACAAGAAGCAATATAAAAGGGAACTCCAATAGGGTTAGCAGCTGATTACTCAACAGACACACTACAAGCCAGAGAGAATGGAAAAAAAATATTACAAGTACAGAAAAGCAAAGACCTGCAACCAACAATACTCTACCCAGAGAGGCTGATTACTCAACAGACACAGTACAGGCCAGAGAGAATGCCAAACAATATTACAAGTAAAGAAAAGCAAAGACCTGCAACCAAGACTATTCTACCCAGCAAAGATCTCAATTAAAATGAAAGGCAAAATATGGAGTTTCCCAGATAAAAGAAGGCTGAAAAGAATATACCTCCACCAAACCAGCACTGCAAGATATGCTCAAGGGACTGCTATAAGAAGAGCAAGAAAAAGAGCAAGAGAGAGAGGAACACACAAAGGGGGGGAAATGAATACGTACCTATCAACAATAACCTGAAATGTTAATGGATTAAATGCTCCAATAAAAAGACATAGGTTAGCTGAATGGATAAGACAACATGACCCACATATCTGCTTATAAGAGACCCACCTCAGAAGAAAAGACCTATACAGACTGAAAGTGAAGGGTTGGAAAAATATTCCAAGCAAATAAACAGGAAAAAAAATGGGTTGAGTAGCAATACTTATAACAGACAAAATAGATTTCAAAACAGAAGCCATAAAAGAGACCCAGAAGGATACTTCATAATACTCAAAGGAAGAATCCATCAAGAAGACATAAACATCATAAACATATATGCACCCAACATAGGAGCACCCAAATATATAAGGACAATCTTAGAGGACTTCAAGAAGGATCTAGACAGCAACAAATATATTTGGGGATTTTAACACTGCATTGCCAAAAATGTATAGATCTTCCAAAGAAAATATCAACAAGGATATTGGAACACTGAACAATGCCCTAGATGAAATGGACTTAACATATACATAGAACCTTTCATCCAAAGAAGCAACGTACACAACACATTCTTTTAAATGCACATGGAACATTTTCAAAGACCACACGATAGGACACAAAACCAGACTCAACGAATTCAAGAAAACTGAAAACATAGCAAGCATTTTCTCTGACTACAAGGGACTGAAACCAGAAAACAACCTCAAGGAAAAAAATTAAAAATGCTCCAAATCATGGAGACTGAATAGCATACTATTAAACAACGAATGGGTTAATATGAGATCAAGGAAGAATTCAAAAAGTTTCTGGAAACAAATGAAAATGAATATACAACAGTTGAAAACTTATGGGACACAGTCTTGAGATGGAAGTTCATAGTGACACAGGCCTACTGAAAAAAGGCAGAAACATTTCAAATAAACAACCTAACCCTACATCTACAAGAACTGGAGGAACAACAAGAAACAAAGCTCAGAGTGAGTAGAAGGAAGGAAATAACCAAGATCAGAGCGGAAGTAAATGATATAGAGACTAAAACAATAATCCAAAGGATCAATACATCCAGGAGCTGGTTCTTTGAAAAGATAAACAAAATCAATAAACCTTTAAGCAGGCTCATCAAGAAAAAAAAAGAGAGAACCCAAATAAACACAATCAGAAATGAAAGAGGAGAGATTACAACTGATACCACAGAGATACAAAGGACTGTAAAAAAGTCTACAAACAAATCTATGCCAAAAAATTTGAAAACCTAGGTGAAACAGACAAATTTCTAGAAAAATGTAATCTTCCAAAACTGAATGAAGAAGCAGAAAGTTTGAACAGACCAATAACAGCTGATGAAATCGAAGCAGTAATCAAAAAACTCCTGGCACACAAAAGTCCTGGACTGGATGGTTTCACAGGAGAACTTTACAAAAGATTTAAGGAAAAGCTAATCTCTATCCTTCTCGGACTCTTCCAAATAATACAATAGAGGGACAACTCTCAAAGTCTTTCTATGAAACGAACATCATCCTAATCCCCAAACCAGAGAAAGACACAACAAAGAAAGAAAATTTACAAGCCAATATCACTGATGAACATAGATGCTAAAATCCTTAAAAATATAATGGCAAACCACATCCACCCACACATTAAAAAGATCATACACCATGATCAAGTGGGATTCATCCCAGGAATGCAAGGATGGTACAACATTCACAAATCCATAAACATAATACATCACATAAACAAAAGGAAAAAGTTATGTGACCATATCAATACATGTAGAAAAAGCATTTGATAAGGTACAGCACCAATTTATGATAAAAACACTCAGCAAGGTGACAGTACAGGGAGCATTCCTCAATATGATAAAAGCCATATATGAGAAATCTACAGTCAACATCATACTCTTGGGCAAATAGTAAAAGCTTTCCCACTAAGATCAGGAACAAGACAAGAATGTCCACTTTTACCATTTGCATTCAACATAGTATTGGAAGTCCTACCCACACTGTTCAGACAAGAAAGAGAAATAAAAGGCATCCAAATTGGAAAGGAGGAAGTAAAACTGTCACTGTTTGAAGATAATATGATATTGTACATACAAAACCCTATAGAATTCACCCCAAAACTACTCTACCTAATAAGCAAATATGGCAAAACAGCAGGGTTCAAAGTCAGTATTCAGAAATCAAAGGCATTAATATACACCAACAATAAAATATCAGAAACAGAAATCAGCGAAAAAATCCCATTTGATATAGCAACAAGAAAAATAAAATACCTAGGAATAAACCTAACCAGGAGATAAAAAGACCTGTACTTGGAAAACTACACAACACTGAAGAAAGAAATTAAGGAAGTTACAAACAAATGGAAGCATATATCATGTTCATGGATTGGGAGAATTAACATCATCAAAATGTCCATACTACCCAAAGCAATTTTTAGATTCAACATAATACCTGTTAAATTACCAATGTCATATTTCACACATATAGAACAAACACTTTGAAGACTTATATGGAATTATCAACAACCCCAAATAGCTGCAACAATTTTGAGAAAGAAGGACAAAGTAGGAGGGATCACAATACCGGATATCAAACTGTATTACAAGGCCACTGTAATCAAGAGAGTCTGGTACTGACATAAGAACAGACACATAGATCAATGGACCAGAATAGAGAGCCTAGAAATAAACCCAAGTCTCTATGGTCAATTAATATTTGACAAAGTGGGAGGAAGCATAAAATGGAGTAAACAGATCCTCTTCAACAAATGGTGTTGGGAGATCAGGACAGCTAAATGCAAAAAAATGAAATCCAACCACCAACTTACATCATACACAAAAATAAATTCAAGGTGGATAAAAGACTTAAATATAAGTCATGAAACCATAAAAGTCCCAAAGGAGAACATCGAAAAATCTCAGATACTCCACGCAGCAATATTTTCACCAATATGTCCCCTAGAGCAACAGACATAAAGGAAAGAATAAATAAATGGGACCTCATCAAAATAAAAAGCTTCTGCATGGCCAAAAAGAAACCAGCATTATAGTAAAAAGAGAACCAACCATATAGGAAACATATTTGCCAATGATACCTTGGACAAAGGTTTGATCTCCAAAATATATAAAGAACTCACATGACTCCACTCCAGGAAGACAAGCCAATTAAAAAATGGGTAATGGGAACAGAACCACAGAAATGGAGATCACAGGGAGAGTTAGCCACAGGGCAATCAGAGGAGGAAAGAGGGGGGAAAGGTAAAGAGAATAAGTAGTGTAGATGGTAGGTAGCAAATAGACGGGGAGGGTAAGAATAGTATGGGAAATGTAGAAGCTAAAGAACTTGTAAGTATGACAGGTGAACATGAACTAAAGGGGGGAAATGTGGATGGGATGGGGTGCAAGGTGGAAGGGAGTGAAGAGGAAAATGGAAAAACTGTAATAACATAATCAATAAAATATATTTTTTAAAAAGGGTAAAGGACCTGAACAGACACTTCTCCAAGGAGGACATACAGAAGGCCCAGAGATATATGAAAAGATGCTCAGCATCACTATCCATCAGGGATATGCAAATTAAAACCACAATGAGATACCACTTCACACCATTAAGAATGGCCATCATAAACAAAGCAACAAGTGTTGGAGAGGTTGTAGAAAAAAGGGTACCCTAGTGCACTGTTGGTGGTAATGCAGACTGGTACAGCCATCGTGGAAAACAGTATGGAATTTCCTCAGAAAACTAAAAATGGAATTGTTTTTTGACCTAGCAAGACTACTGGTGGGATTATACCCTAAGAACCCTGAAGCACCAATCCAAAAGAACTTATGCACTGCAATGTTCATAGCATCACAATATACAATAGCCAAGTGCTAAAAGTAAAAGTGCTAAGTGCCCATCAGCAAATAATTGGATGAAAAACCATGGTACATTTACACAGTGGAATACTATGCAGCAGAAATAAAGAAGATCCTGCCCTTTGTGACAGCATGGATGGAACTGAGGAGCATTATGCTAAGTGAAATAATCCAGGTGGTGAAAAAGAAATACCATATGATCTCATCCATAAGTGGAACCTAATCAGCAGAAGAAACAAGCATGCAAAATATAACCAGAGACGTTGAAATAAGGGGCAAACTGACAACAGAAAGGACGGAGAGAGGGATAATAGGGGATAACTGAAGGAGGACCTTCAAGGAACAGGTATAAAGGAGACATGGACAAAGCCAAAGAAGGTAGGTTAGAGGGTGGGAGGTGGGATTGAGGGGGCAGGGGTCATGGTGGGTAAAAACGGAGACAACTGTTCTTGAACAACAAGTAAATATATAAATAAATAAATAATTTTTATAAAGAAATGAACAGAGAAGAATCATAAAAATAATTAGAAAACAAAATAAAATGGCAATAGCTACATACCTATTAATAATTACTTTAAATGTAAATGGATTAAATACTCCAATCAAAAGAATAGATGCAGATGTGGTACATATATAATAGAATATTACTCAACCATAAAAAAGGGAATCTTAACCATTTGCAACTACATGAGTGGACCTAGAGGGTATGATGGTAAGTGGAATAATCAGAGAAAGACAAAAATCTTAGGATTTCACTTATATGCAGAATCTAAAGAACAAGTGTTCACACAAAACAGAAACTCATAGATACAGAGAACAAATTAATAGTTGGAGCAGGGTTGAGGGGATGGATGAAAAATGTGAAGGGATTAAGAAGTATAAATTGGCATTACAAAATAGTCAAGACGATGCATAAAGTACAATATAGGGAATATAGTCAATGATATAGTAATAACTATGTAGTGTGCCAGGTGGATACTAGACTTATTGATAGATTACATCATAAATTATACAAATTTCTAACCACTATGCTGTACACCTGACAATAATATAGAATAATATTGTGTTGATTGTAAATAAAAAATAAAGGCAGTAAGATGTGGTACATGATCTCTAAAGGGCTTATAACCTAGTAAGGGGACTGGAACAGACAGCATATATCTAAATGCCCAGTGAAATGTGATGAGGGCTATGGTAAAAACACAAGTTTTTTACCAATCCCGTAGAGGAACAGACATTTTTAGACTCATAATCTATGCAGGTCACTAAGTTCATACAAAGCTCCTTCTAATGTATAAATCCTTTAATGTGTGGTTGTCCAGAATTTTCTTGGTTATACTGAAGAAACTCATGTCCTTAGGAGACAATCCATGGCTCTAGTTTTTAGAACATTTCTTCCAAATTTTTAGCTGAAATCTGCCCTGTGATAGGCAGAATCATGGCTTCCCAAAGATGTCCATGTCCTAATCCCCAGAATCTGAGAGCCTGTTACCCTACATGGCAAAAGGGACTTTATAAATATTAAGTAGGACATGCAGCCCCATGCAGCTAGAAAGACCCCTGGGATGCAGAGCTCATTCCTTCACAAGCACTGGACTTGCCATCAGAGTCCTGGTTCTGCTCCTTCGACAGTCTACCATCTGTGCACAAGACATTTCATCTATGGAATATTTAGTTTTTTTCATGTGTAAAATGGAAACAATAACAGCTACCACACAAGCTCCCACCTCCTGCATGCAAATTCCCCAGAAACCCCACCCTTTCTCCCAATCAAAATTATCTCACCCTCTCAATTCTGGTTCCTCTGAGCACTTTTGTTTCTCTGGTACTTAAATGTCTTTATTGTGACACATTTTAAACATATATAAATGAGGAAGAGATATAATAAACCCTCATGCCCCCAACTATCAACTCAGGGCCAAGCTTGTTTGGTGTAAATTTTCTCCTGCTTCCATTATGTCACATGTTTCTATAACTTTTAACCTTTTTGGTTCTCCCACAGGTAGTAACTTCTCTAAGGTTAGCTCATGTGTTGTTCCTCTCTGTATACTCGCTGCACCTGGCAAAGTGTCTCATGTATGATGGGCATTCTGAATGCTTGAATTAAATTAAATTGAATTAAATTAAATACATGAAACTTCACCTGATACTTGGTAAAACAATGAAAAAATAATTATTTTATTGAATATGCATTCGTTCCACTGATGTGGTATTTTTTTCAAACTTTAAGATGTAGCAGGATTCTGACTCCCTTTTGCTAAATGTTATAGCTTTTGTTTAATAATAATCTTTATATTAGATGCTTACAGTCATTGTATAGGTCATAATAAAACAAGCTCTTTGGAAGGATAAATAATAAAAGTGAAACTGAGGGCTTCACTGTTGAATTCTACCAAATATTCCCAGAAAATTTAATACCTATCCTTGTTGAATTATTCCCAAAAATTTAACAGGAAGGAATGCTTTCATTTTACAAGCTGAGCATACCCCCAACCCCCCCCAAAAAAAACAGACAAATAAAAAAACATAAGATTATAGGTCAATATCCCTGATGAACACTGATGCAAAAATCCTTAACAAAGTATTAGCAAACAGGATTCTGCGATACATTAAAAAAGATCATCCAAACAGAACCAGAGGCATGGGTAAATGGAACAAACTGATGTCAGCCAGAGGGGAGTGGGGTGGGAGGGCTGGATGAAAGGAAGTAGAGGGATTAGCTAAAGAACATAGATGTATAGCCCACAGACACAGACAACAGTGTTGTGATGGCTAGAAAGAGGGGGAGACAGGGGCTCAGTGGAGGTGGGCAAAGGGGGGGAAATAAGGACATCTGCAATAGCATCAACAATAAAAATAAAGTTAAAAGTATTACAAAAACATGAAAAAGGTCATACACTATAATCAAATGGGGTTTATTCCAGGCATGCAAGGTTGGCACAATACCCACAAATCTAAACATGATGCAGACATAAACAAAATGAAAGATAAAAACAACATGGTCATCTCAATAGATACAGAAAAGCAATTGATAGAATTCAACATCCATTCATGATTAAAAACTCTCAACAAAGTGGGTACAGACAGAACATACCTCAACATAATAAAGGCTATAAATAACAAGCCTACAGCTAACATCATACACAACAGCAAAAAACAGAAAGCTTTTCTTTCAAGATCAGGAACAAGACAAAGATGCCCATTCTAGCTAGTTATTCAACATCGTATTGGCCCTGGCTGGTGTAGCTCAGTGGATTGAGCGCGAGCCTGTGAACCACATGATCACGGTTCGATTCCCAGTCAGTGCACATGCCTGGGTTGCAGGCCAGTTCCCAGCAGGGGACGCACGAGAGGCAACCATACATTGATATTTCTCTCCTTCTCTCTTTCCCTTCCTCTCTAAAGATAAATAAATAAAATCTTTAAAAACAAACAAACAAACAAAAACATAGTATTGAAAGTCCTAGCCAGAGCAATTAGGTGGGAAAAATAAAGAAAAGGCATCCCAATTGGAAGCAAAGAAGTAAACCAGACACTATTAGTGGATGACATAATTTTATATACAGAAAACCCTAAAGACTCCACAGTCAAAAAACTGTTACAACTAATACATAAATTTAGTAGAGCTGCAAACAATGGTATGTTTTACAGAAATTAAACATATAATTAAAAAATTTGTGTAGAATTACAAAAGATCCCAAATAGCCAAAGCAATCTTGAGAAAAAAAGAACAAGGCTGGAGGCATCACACTCCCTGATATCAAACTACATTATAAAACTACAGTAATCAAAATAGCATGGTACTAGACAAAAACAGACATACAGATCAATGGAACAGAATGGAGAACCCAGAAATAAACCCATGCCTATATGTTCAATTAATATATGACAAAAGGGGCAATGGTCTACAATGAAGAAGGGACAGTCTCTTCAATAAATGGTATTCAGAAAACTGAACAGCCACATCCAAAAGAATGAAACTACCTTACACCATAAACATGAACTTAAAATGGATGAAAGATTTGAATGTAAGACCTAAAACCACAAAACTCCTAGAAGAAAAACGGATCATAAGCTCCATGACATTAATCTTAAGGATATTTTTATGGCTCTAACTCCAAAGGCAAGGACAACAAAACCAAAAGTAAACAAACGGTCTATACTGAACTAAAAAACTTTTGCATAGTGAAAACCATCAACAAAATAAAAAGGCAACCAATGGGAGAAGACATTTACAAATCATATGATAAGGGTTACTATCTAAAATATATAAGGAACAAATACAATTCAATAGCAAAAAGTAACCAGTTTGATTTTAAAATGGGCAGACTCTGAATAAACATTTTTTCCAAAAATACATACAGATGGCCAGCAGGCACATGAAAAGATTCTCAACATCCCTAATCAGAGAAATACAAATCAAAATCAAAATGAGATATCAACTCACATGTGTTAGGATGGCTTTACCAAAAAGAAAAGAAACAACAAGTGTTGGTGAAGATGTGAAGAACCCTTGTACGCTGTTGGTGGTAAAGTAAAATAGTACAGGCACTCTGGATACCAGCATGGAAATGTCTTAAAGAATTAAAAATAGAAATACCATATAATCTATTTCTGGGAATTTAATCAAAGAAAGCAAAAACACTAATTCAAGAAATATATTCACCCTATGTTCATTACAGCTTTATTTATAATAGCCAAGATATGAAAACAACCTAAGTGCCCAACAGTACATAAGTGGGTAAAGAAATGTGGCTGAGGACTTCCGCCAAGATGGAGGCATAGGTGGAAACACTGTGCCTTCTCCCACAGCCAAGTTTGAATACAACAAAGGTTTGGAGAACAAAGACACACCCAAAGACCAGAAAATTGAATTATACAGAAGTCCGACAACTACGAACTGTTCAACGGGGACGGTAAGAGGGACGGAGCCAGCAGGGGAGCAGTGTCCGGCAGGACAGATCCCCCGATCTAGGTGCGCGGGCAGCTCGGAACCAGTTGGGGTGTGGGGCAGACTGACCGTGGTCGCACATTCGCGCACAGTGAGACGGACCACGCAGGCCCCAGAGGCCGAACCCAGTGGTGGAAGGCTGACGGCGGTGGCACACTCGCGTGCAGTGAAACGAAACGCATGGGCCTGGTGACAGTGGCGGCTGCGGTGCCGGTGGGGGCCGAGGTGGCAGGCAGCAGACAGGACACAATTGTTCCTCTTTGACCCCGCCCCCACATATAACGTCACAACCCAGCGACTGAGTTGCCCTGCTCTAGTGAACACTTTAGGGCTCCGATCCTGCTATGGAACAGGCATGAACAGCCCAAAAGATGGCGCAAGAAGAACTCAAAGTCCCAGAGCCAATAACTCTCAGCTACCGAGAAACTGCCAGCCTCTCAGAAGCACAATTCAAGACACTGTTTATCAGGATGCTCACAGAACTACAGTAGGTAGAAAATAGATAGGGGGGAGGGCGAGAATAGTGGGGGAAATATAGAATCTAAAGAACTTGAGACACGTGGTTATAAACTAAGAGGGGGAGAATGGTGGGGGAGGGAGTGTGTGGGTGGAGGGGAATGAAGGGGGGAATAGAACAACTGTAATGGTATAATCAACAAAATATATGAAAAAAAAAAAGAAATGTGGTTGATATGCAGCATGTACACACACACACTGGAATCCTAGATAACATGGATGGACCTTGAGGCTATTATGCTAAATGAAAAAAGCAGACAGAAAAAGACAATGTATTATTGCACTTATATGTGGAATCTAAAAAATAAGAATAAACAAAATAAAACCAATCTCAGAAATACAGAGAACAGAGTAACAGTAGTTGCCAGAAAGGAAGAGGTTAGGATGTGGGTGAAATGGGCAAAGGGAATCAAGAGGTACAAACTTCCAGTTATAAAAGACAGAAAACTGTACATGAACAATTAAAATAAAATAAAATAAAATGAAAATTAAAAAGTCATGGGGATGTAATGCACAGCCTGGTGACTGTAGTCAATAATGTTGTATTGCAAATTTGAAAGTCACTAAGAAAGTAAATAATAAAATTTCACAACATAAGAAAAATGTGTAAGTTTGTATGGTAACAGATAATAAATGGACTTAGAATGCCGATCACTTTGTAATACATATAAATGTCAAGTCATTGTTATATATCTGAAATTAATATGATGTATATCAATTATACTTCAATAAAAAAGTAAAAAAGTATATTACAATCTATAAATTTCTCAGGAAATCATATATAAAAAGAAGTACAATACAAAATTAACATATTTGCATATTACCTTTCCAGTTTCAAACAACAAAATACCTATGAAACTTGCTCAAAATCAGATTTAAAATAACTTAACAAACTTCTTTTAATTGTAGGCAAGCCTGTATTGTTTTGCATATATAGACTCTACACTTAAAGCAGATATCTTGGTGAAGAGCAAGGAATGTAGAGCCCTGAAGCTATGTGGCCTGGGTCCAAATTACTAAATCTTTCAGGCCTCAGTTTCCTCAGTATTTACCTTGTAAGCCTGCTATGAAGATTAAATAAATTAAAATTTATAAAGTACTTGGAAGTATTCCTGGCATAAAATGGCTATTAAAATTGGAGATATCCACAGGAAAGAAAACATCTAGCTTCCATATGGGATTTTAAAATATCATTTAGGAATGTAACAGATCTTACAAAAATTATATTGAAAAATAATGCTCTCACTTAACTAATCCTATTATTCAGCACATTATGATTGTATATATACACATATATTTCACTAGAACTTAAAATGGCAATCATAATCACAGATATGCCCTAAAGAAGTAAGAAGAGTCTGCCTGGCTCTTCAACTTTAATTATTCTCTATTTTATTCCATTTCATAACTTTAAACAAGTCAAAACTATTTTTAAGAAAGAATTTTTTTCCTCAGCTTTATATGGCATGTTTTATACTTTGTTAACATGAGTTAACTTAGCATTACTTGAATCAATTCAGTTAAGAACTGGCTTACTGACTTATTTTTTACTATACTGTATGATCATTTAACTGAAATGAAACCTTTCATCAGAAGGGAGATCAAGTTTCTTCCTGGATAAAACAAATATAATTCTACTGGACTTGAAATATGCATTATTGCATCAAAATTAGCTAAAGAATGATTGAAAACATGAAATAGCATTTAAAAGTCAAAAGCAATACAAACAAGTTCCTTCAAGGACTAAAGCACTGATTACTGCTGCATAGTTTATTATTTTTAGAATTTATATATAGGTAAGATAGTGGTGACGATGGTGGGAAAAGACATTCATTCAGCAGACAAAATGGATAAATAATAGAAAAGAGCAAATGAACTGGTTCCCAGTCTCATGGCTACCAATTAGGTAGGTCACAAATGCTACTATGACAACCAATGCTTTCTACCAGGAAAGAAGAATGTAGGAAGAGTACAGTCAAAACCCAAACCAAAACCCAAACCAATCCTGATTATTTTCTTCCTATGGTGCTGTGAAGTCAGGTTCCCAACTAAGGACCCCCAAACCAAGTTCTTACTTGGAAATGACTTGCATAATATTAGCTTAAAAATCTCCTTGCCATAATCTAACTATTCCTTACTCAAGTCCCCCAAATGAGGCTTTAAAACTGCTTCATTAAATACTTATAAATTCCGCCCTGGCTGGCGTAGCTCAGTGGATTGATCTCAGGCCTGCGAACCACACGATTGCGGTTCGATTCCTAGTCAAGGCACATGCCTGGGTTGCAGGCCAGTTCCCGGTAGGGGACTCACAAGAGGCAAAGATACGTTGATACTTCTCTCCTGCTCTCCTTCCCTTCCCCTCTAAAGATAAATAAATAAAATCTTTAAAAAATACTTATAAATTCCTTCAGATCCAGTGTGTAGAACTGCGTGGTCATTCTTGGCACAGAAAAAGTGGTAATTCTTGGCACAGGCTTTTTCATCACATCCCACAGTAGCTCCTCTTTTACCACAAAATGTGCATTTCTACAAAAGAATAAGTTTTACTGAGTAAGCATCTGTTTTTTATAATCTTTCCTAAAATTTAAAGTTTAACATGTCATTAAATGTTATTTTTAAGTCAGCAGCCCTAACATCCTCAGGTACATTACTTACACTTGGTCGCTTAGCAAACTAGAACACTTGGCATTGACTATGTTGTAATGATTTGATTAAAAGCAGAAAACCCTTTTTGTTTAAAAAAATAATCTCTCTCTTTTAAAAAGAGATTTTCAAAAAGCAGGGTTGGCAAAATTGTCCAGGTGTAGGCATGGGGGTCTGATATGGACACTGAGTCTGTGGCTAGGGCAGCTCCTAGCCATATGAGCCATAAGATCTCCACGAAGAGCCATATGATCTCCAGCCAAGTCCCCTCTTAGATCCAGAGTCTTAAACAATGCCTGTTTTACAGAATTACAACTGAGAACAACATGAAATAAAGTAAAACCTTTCTGGAATCTATGTAGTAGGGTCCCAAATTTTAAATTAAAAAACAAAAAAAACCTGAGTAATAAGGTTTTACTTAGTTCAATTTATTTCCTCTCTTGCTTTATATATTAGTCTATTGATTTGGTATTTTACATATGTAGGTCGTATAGAAATGACTGGGAGGACAGTATGTGGCCACTGGAATCTAACTGGTTTAGGGGAATCTGAGCCATGATCAAGGCTGATTTAGATCACACTGGCTGCATGAAGTAGAAGCACAAGGAAACCATCTTGCAAAATAGGAGACATCTCACACAATATCCCAAGGTCAGCACAAGTAGCCATATAAAGAAAATTCAAATGTAAGTGAGAAATTAGATTATGTTGAAGACAGAATTTAAATCAGGGCACAAAAAATGATCATTTAATTTGGGGGGCCATCTGACCATATCTGCAGGAAAAAGAAGTTAGGTCCCTACCTCACAATATATTCCCAAATAAATTCCACATGGATTAAAGCTAAAACTGTATTTAAAAAAACAAAGCTTTAAAAATTAGAAAATAGTGGAGAAAGAAAAAAAGTATGATATTGAGATAAGGAAGACTTTCTAAGTGGGGCAGGAAACCCAAAAGCTACAAAGAAAAAGACAGATAGATCTGACTATACATACAAAATATTTAAACTTCTATTTTTATGATGGCAGATATCATTAAAATATAAAGGAAAAGATTGAAAGAAAAATGTTTGCCGCATATTTGATAGAGGGTTAAGACTGCTAATCTACAGAAAAATGAGAAGTAGCAAATCAGAGAAGAAGTACAATGACTAGTAAACATTCATTCATTTAAAGACTATTGAGTAGCTGTGATGTGGCAGGGACTGTTCTAGGATGAGGAAACAACAGTGGATAAGCTACCTGCCCAGTTAGAGTTAACATTATAGTGGACACAGACAACGGTCACATAAAACAAACTTAAAAACACAGTGATATACACTTTGTAGAGAATCAGCATAAGGTGAAGTGACATAGTATCACTGGATCTGTACTTCAGACTGGGTGATCAGTAAAGGTGTCTCTGAGGAGGTGATAAAGAAGCTTAGATGTGAAGAGCTCCTAGCATGCAAAAAACAGAACAAAACAAAAAACAAAGAGAAGGACCTTCTAAGCAGAAGGCCTTATTCCGTAAGCAAGAATGAGCTACTCAGTTGGCAAACTTACTGGAAGGACAGTGCTGGACAGGGGGTGCTAGCATTGTAGAAACAGAAAGGAAGGCAACAGGAGAGTCTGGGATAAGATCTAAGGAGTAGATCTTAGGAGTAGATCTAAGGCTGTGACATGTAGGGCTTATGAGCCAGGGCAAGGAGCTAAGGTTTTATCTTCATACAAGGGGAGAATAAAGTGAGCAATATTTTTTTAAGACACTATTCTGGCCACTGTGTGGGGAATGGGCTGGGGTAAGAACAAGCAGGAGAGAAAGCAAGACAAGTATCACTAGTGTTCACTAAACATCCAAAAGAGGGAGACCAGGGACTTCATTACAGGAGAGTAGTGATACACAGGGAGAAGGAGAGGATGCAAAGGCTATCGGGTGGCACTGGCAGGCTTGATGCTGGGCTGGGAAGTTGATGAGATGATGATGGACGAATGATGTGCTGTTTACTGAAGTGAAAAGTGAACAGGTTTGGTTGGAGTATGTATACGTGTGTGTGTTGGGGGGGGGGGAGATGGAAGTGCGTTCTTTTTGGGGCCAGTTTAACATGAGATGCTGATAGATATCCATGGAGCTGTGTCAGGTTGGCCATCAGGGTTGGAGATATAACCACTGGCATAAGTACAGTTTTAAAGCCATGAGAACTGGACGAGGTTATGTAGGAAGGCTGTTCACATTGAGGAAGGGGCCCAGGGCAGAGCACTGGGCAGTCCAAACTTTAGAGGTTGAGCAAAGGAGGAAAAAAAGCCAAAGTGCCTAGTAAACAGCAGCCAGAAAGTAAAAGATACGCTAGCAGATTGTGTCTAGGAGGTCAAAAGAATAAAGTGCTTCAAAGTGTGGGGCACAGACAACTGTGTAATGAATACTGCTAAAAGGTCAACAAAGGACAGAGAAATGACATTGCAATTGACAAATTTTTTGTGTGTAAGGACCTTTTTTTTGTAAGATGACATGATCTGTTGATCATGTTCATAAGGGTCTACTCCTTAAGAAGGGAAGGGGACTAGTACCAAAGTCCAAAAGGAGGGTTAGCTTTCACAGAACAGAGGTCCAAGTCAGACAGAGGTAGGTGGTTGATGGTTTAGACAGTAGGAGTTCCTACCCGATAGCTGCCATTTTCTCAGTAAAAACCAGGCAAAGAAATGTACAAAAATGAACCCTAATGTAAACTATGGATTGTGGGTGTTTATAATCTGTCAATGTAGGTTCATTACTATTTAACACATGCAACCTCTGGTGAGGTATGTTGATGGTGGGGAAGGCTGTGCATGTGTGAGGGGCATGGGAAATCTCTGAAACTTCCCCTCAATTTTTCTGTGAACCTGAAACTGCTCTAAAAAATAAAGTCTATAAAAAATCAGGTGTAGTTAATAACTTGGGAATGGAAAGTTGATGTGGGGAGAGGTTTTAAAGATAGATGAAAATATGAAACACTAAATGTGGAGAGTGAAGTATTTTGAAGGTCTGTTTGAGTATTTTGTAGCCATGAATCTAGTTAAGATCAGCCAACACATTGGTGGGTTTTCTCCAGTTCCCAACTACTTAAGTGTAGGCACTACCCAGGATATGCAGACAAGCAGGCAACAGATAGATGCATTTCACTGGGATTGGGGGTTGGCTAGGAAAGTAAGGAAGTGGGGGGTAGGGAGAGGGACTACAGGGTGTTTGGAAGAGAGTGACTACAACGAGGGATCATGGTTATGATGTGGAGCCACTTACTGTAAACGGATCATTGAAAAACTGCTGGAGCTGGGTGACATAAGAGGATAAGAGAAGTCTAAAGAAAAATAATGTTCAATTTCTCCAGTAACCAGGGAAATGCAAGATAAAATTTTCTTTCAGAATGACAAAAGTTACTAAGTTTGGATATTAATTTTCATGAAGGGTTGGGAGCAGTGCTCTTTCATCCACTATGTACAGAAGTAGAAAGTGGTACAACCTTCCTGGGGGACAGTTTGTCAGCATGTTTTAAAATTTTTAAAGATGATAAAACAATGTAGACAGGGGGAAGATGGCAGCAGAGTAGGACAAAGGATTTTGCTTCCCTCCAAGCACCGGAGAAAAACCGGACTGATCTGCAGAGGAGAGCAGTGGATATCCAACAGGGACCCAGCATATAGGAAGGCAGGACTCCAGAGAGTGTAGCAGACACTGAATGACCAGAGGTTGAGAGAGGAGAGGAGGTGACCGCAGATCAACAAGGTATGAGGGAACAGTGCAGAGGCGGTGGCAGGCCCTCCGCCAGGCCACGCCAGGGCCTCGGCAAGCCACCCTGGTCTCTGAGAGCCGAGGGTGAGCAATAACAACCCTGGGAGAGAACTAGTCACTGGCACCCTACCTATCTGGCAGGGCGCAGATTAGAAAACACCAGGAGAGATCAGTTTACCTGTAGTGGCAGAGAGAGGAGTGGGCATTCGGAAGCAAACCAGAGAGCTCTGATAACCTGTGGAGTCAGGCTGTGGTTGCTGGCCTGGGAGAACTGAGAGTCGCCCAGGTGCGTTCCCTGTGGCTCGGGGCCTGTGCCAGCTCTAGAACAGTCTCGGGGAGTCTCGGGGTGCTGGCAGGGCCCCTGGAAGAGAGCCAGTCACCAGCTCCATTCTTACTCAGCTGGCGCAGACTGGGAAGCACCGGAAGTCAGGCCATGGCTGTCGGCTTGGGGAATTGAGAGTGGCCCGTGATTTCCCTGTGGCATGGGGCCTGAGCCAGCTCTCCCACAGTCTTGGGGAGCCTCGGGCTGCTGGCAAGGCCCCTGGAAGATAGCCAGCCAGCAGCTCCCTCACTAACCAGCCAGGCACACACTGAGAAGTGCCGGAGTCAGGCTGTGGTTGTTGGCTTGGGAGAATTGTGAGTTGCCCTGTGTGTTCAGCCACAGCACTGGGAAAGGTCCTCGCCCAAGCCTGTGAGACAAGGAAAGCCTGGCTGGGAATGCGCGCCCTCACACCAGACCAGGGCTGGGAAGCCTGGGGAAAAATCTGCTCTCAGTGGGGCGTGGGAGAGTGGCACCAGTCTGGATCTTGGGAGGGCACTGGCGAGACCAGTACAGTCCACCGAGAAGCAAGAAAGGCAACACTAATAGCCCCTAAGGCTGCTGCAGCTAGTAAGAACAGAAGAAAAGGTTTGGCCATCTGGAAAACAACAAGAGGAGTAGGTGGAAGCGAAGAACACCAAGACACCTGCAGGAGACTGCACCACTGAATTTCACAGGCATCCTACCACAGAAGTTCACACCATAAACCCAGGGAACCAGAACAGATCAATTTAAGAAGCTGAGGCCAACAAGAAGAGCATCACAAACAATGGGAAGACAAAGAAACAATCCCCAAATGAAAGAAAAGGAGGAAGTCTCAGAAAGAATGTTAGATGAACTAGAGGCAAGTCAACTATCAGATATTGAATCAAAGCACTGGTTATCAGGAAATTCAAAGAGCTTACCACGAGCTACCAGAAACTACAGGGGAGCTACAATTAACTCTCCGCAAGGTATACCAACATGAAAAAGGAAATAGAAACCACTAGCAAAGGCCAAGAGGAAATGAAGAATACAATTTCTGAACTGAAGAACACAGTGGAAGGTATGAAGAGTAGGATAGATGAGGCAGAAGACCGCATAAGTGAGCTGGAAGACAGGGTAGAAAGAATCTCCCAGACGGACCAAGTAATGGAAAAGAGAATCAGAAAGAATGAGGTGAGTTTAAGAGAAATGCAAGACAATATGAAGTGTAATAATATCTGAATAATAGGAATACCAGAAGGAAAAGGAGAAGAACAAGGGATAGAAAATCTACTTGAAAGACTAATAACAGAAAATTTTCCTAAGTTGAGGAGAGATAAAGTCACACATATTGAGGAATCACAGAGAGTCCCAATCAGGTGGAACCCAAAGAGGCCTACTGCAAGACACATCATCATTAAAATGGCAAACCTCCAAGACAAAGAGAGAATCCTAAAGGCAGCAAGGGAGAAAAAGGAAGTAACATACAAGGGCGCCCCAATAAGGTTAGCTACTGACTTCTCAACAGAAACATTCCAAGCAAGAAGAGAATGCCAGGAAATATTCCAAGTAATGAGAAACAGAGGCCTACAACCAAGGCTACTTTATCCAGCAAGGCTCTCAATCAAGATAAAAGGCCAAATAAACAGCTTCCAAGACAAAACAAGGCTAAAAGAATATGCCTCCACCAAACCAGCTCTACAAGAATTACTAAAAGGGCTGCCTTAAGGAAAGGAAGGAAAAGAGAGAGAGGGAGAGGAACACAGGTACACAAATGGCAATGAATAAGAAGCTTTCAATAATAACCTTAAGTGCAAATGGATTAAATGCACCAATTTAAAGACATAGAATAGCTGAATGGTTAAGAAAGCATGATCCACACATATGCTGCCTACAAGAGACCCACCTGAGGACAAAAGACCATCAAAGACTAAAAGTGAAAGGCTAGAAACAAATTTTCCAAGCAAACGGCCTGGAAAAACAAGCCAGGGTAGCAATTCTCATATCAGACAAGACAGACTTCAAAAAAGGGGCCATAAAGAGAGACCCAGAAGGTCACTTCATAATATTCAATGGAAGAATCCACGAAGAAGACATTAACATCATAAATATATATGCACCCAACATAGGAGCACCCAAATATAAAAAGAAAATCCTAGGGGACCTCAAGAAAGATATTGACAGCAACACAATTATAGTAGGGGATTTTAACACCACACTGTCAAAAATGGACAAATCTTCCAAACAAAATATCAACTCCAATATATATTGGAGCATTAAACGACACCCTAGATGAAATGGACCTAATTGATATATATAGAGCCCTCCATCCCAAAGAATCTGAATACACATTCTTTTCAAATGCACATGAAACATTTTCAAAGATAGACCACATGATAGGACACAGAAGGAGTCTCAACAATTTCAGGAAAACAGAAATCATACCAAGGATTTTCTCTGATCACAAGGGACTGAAATTGGAAACCAACCCCACAGGAAAAAACCCAAAACACCCAAAAGCATGGAGACTGAATGGTATGCTATTAAACAATGAATGGGTCAAGATTGAAATTAGTGAAGAAATCAAAAAGCGTCTGGAAACAAATGAAAATGAACTCACAACAACCCAAAACTTATGGGACACAGTGAAGGCAGTCCTGAGAGGGAAGTTCATAGCAATACAGGCTTACCTAAAGAAGATAGAAACATTTCAAACAAACAACCTAACCCGACGCTTCCAAGAACTTGAGGAACAACAACAGAGACAGCCCAGAGCAAGTAGAAGGAAGGAAATAAGCAAGATCAGAGCAGAATTAAATGACATAGAGACTAAGAGCACAATTCTAAGGATCAATGAATCCAGGAGTTGGTTTTTTTAAAAGATAAACAAAATAGATAAAACTTTAAGTAGGCTCATTAAGAAAAGAAGAGAGAGGACCCAAATAAACACAATCAGAAATGAAAGAGGAGAGATTACAACTGATACCACAGAAATAGAAGAGATTGTAAGAAATTGCTATGCAGAACTGTATGCCAAGAAATTTGAAAACCTAGGTGAAATGGACAAATTTCTAGAAAAATATAATCTTCCAAAACTCAATGAAAAAGAAGGAGAAAACCTGAACAGGCCAATAACAGCAGATGAAATTGAAGCAGTAATAAAAAAACTACCATCACACAAAAGCCATGGATCAGATGGTTTCACAGGAGAATTCTACAAAGCATTTAAGGAAGAGCCAACCCCTATTCTTCACAGACTATTCCAAAAAATCCAAAAGGAGGGAAAACTCCCCAACTCTTTTTATGAAGCCAACATCATCCTAATCCTAAAGCCAAATAAAGACACAACAAAGAAAGAAAACTTCAGGCCAATATCGCTGATGAACATAGATGCTAAAATCCTCAACAAAATATTGGCAAATCTAATCCAACAATACATCAAAAAGATCATACACCACAACCAAGTGGGGTTCATCCCAGGGATGCAAGGATGGTTCAATATTCATAAATCGGTAAATGTAATACATCACATAAACAAAAGCAAAGACAAAAACCACATGATCATATCAATAGATATGGGACAAGCTTTTGATAAGGCACAACACCCATTTATGATAAAATCACTCAGCAAAGTGGGAATAGAGGGAGCATTCCTCAATATAATAAAGTCCATATATGAAGACCTACAGCCAACATCATACTCAATGAGCAAAAACTGAAATATTTTCCACTAAGATCAGGAACAAGACAAGGTTGCCCATTTTCACCACTTCTATTCAATATAGTATTAGAAGTTCTAGCCATAGGGACCACACAAGAAAAGGAAAGAAAAGGCTTCCAAATCAGAAAGGAGGGAAAAAACTGGGATTGTTTGCAGATAACATGTTAGTGTACATAGAAAATCCTATAGCCTCTACCAAAAAACTGCTTGAACTAATAAATGAATTTGGGAAAACAGCGGGATACAAAGTCAGTATTCAGAAATCAAAGGCATTTTTGTGTACTAGCAATGAAAAAGCAGAAGCAGAAATCAAGAAAAAAATCCCATTCAATATAGCAAAAACAAAAATAAAATATCTGGGAATAAACCTAGCCAAGGAGGTTAAAGACCTGTATGCAGAAAACTACACAACACTGAAGGAAGAAATCAAGCAAGACACAAAAAAATGGCAACATATACCATGTTCATGGATTGGAAGAATTAACATCATCAAAATGTCAATACTACCCAAAGCAATTTACAGATTGTGTGCAATACCTATTAAAGTACTAATGGCATATTTCACAGACATAGAACAAACACTTCAAAAATTTATATGGAACCATAAAAGACCCTGTATAGCAGCCGCAATTTTGAGAAAGAAGAAAAAAGTAGAAGGAATCACAATGCCTGATATCAAACTGTATTACAAGGCCACTGTAATCAAAACAGCCTGGTACTGGCATAAAAACAGGCACATAGACCAATGGAACAGAACAGAGAGCCCAGAAATAAACCCAACTCTCTACAGTCAATTAATATTCAACAAAGAAGGTAATAACATAAAATGGAGTAAAAATAGCCTCTTCAACAAATGGTGTTGGGAGAACTCGACAGGTACATGCAAAAAAATGAAACTCGAGCACCAACTTACACCATACACCAAAATAAAATCAAGGTGGATAAGACTTAAATATAAGCCATGAAACCATTAAAACCCTAGAGGAAACATTGGCAGGAAAATCTCAGATATTCCAGGCAGCAAGATTTTTACTGATACGTCCCTTAGAGTAAGGGACATAAAGGAAAGAATAAACAAATGGGATGTCATCTAAATTAAAAGCTTCTGCATGGCTAAGGAAAACAGTATCAAGATAAAAAGAAAAGCAACAGCTTCGGAAAACATATTTGCCAATGAAACCTCAGACAAAGGTTTATTCTCCAAAATATACAAAGAACTCACTTGACTCCACTCGAAGAAGACAAGCAACCCAATTAAAAAATGGGCAAAGGACTTGAACAGAAATTTCTCCAAGGAGGACATACAGAGGATCCAGAGACACATGAAAAGATGCTCGATATCACTAGCTATCAGAGAGATGCAAATTAAAACCACAATGAGATACCACTTTACACCAGTCAGAATGGCCATAATAAACAAAGAAACAAACAACAAGTGCTGTAGAGGTTGTGGGGAAAAGAGGACCCTAGTTTACTGTTGGTGGGATTGCAGACTGGCACAACCACTATGGATAACACTATGGAATTTTCTAGGAAAACTAAAAATAGACGTGCTTTTTGACCCAGCTATTCCACTATTAGGAGTATATCCTAAGAACCCTGAAACACCAATCCAAAAGAACCTATGCACCCTGATGTTCATAGCAGCACAATTCACGATAGCCAAGAGTTGGAAGCAACCTAGATGCCCATCAGTAAAAGACTGGATCAAATAACTATGGTACATTTACACAATGGAATTCTATGCTGCAGAAAGGAAGAAGGAACTCCTACCTTTTGCAACATCATGGATGGAACTGGAAGGCATTATGCTGAGCGAAATAAGCTAGGCGGTGAAAGAAAAATAGCATATGATCTCACCTTTAACAGGAATCTAAACAACAAAACAAACAAGCAAGCAAAATATGACCAATGACACTCAAATACGGAACAGGCTGACAGGGTCCAGAGGAGAGAGGGGAGAGAATCATAGGGGAAAAGGGGATGGACTCACATCAATAAGTATAAAGGACACATGGACAATAATTAAGGTTCGGGGCAGAAATGGGAGGGAGGTAGGGAGCACTGGGGATGGGGCAGGGCTGGGAATATAAAACAGAAAACTGTACTTGAATAAGAATTTAAATAAATATATACTTTTTTTAAAAAATTAAAAAATTTTTTAAAGAGCATTCTCTTTGACTCAGCCATTCCACTTCTTGAAGTATACTCTACAGTATCACGCAAACCAATACACAAGGATATATGTACAAAGATGTTTACTGCAGCATTAGTTGTTACAGGGAGAAACCAGAAACAACTTATTTTCTAACAAGGGAATGGTTTCACGTACTCTGGGTCACCCAATGGAATTCCATGAAGTCAATACAGATAATGGAGAGTCATACGCTTACAGTATTATAAATGTGCTATGTCATTCTTGCCTTCCACACTTTTGCACATCCTGTTTCCTCTCTCCAAATTCCCACTTCCTCATCTTCATTTTCACCCAACTAGGAAGGATTCCTGTGCCCCAGCGACAGTGAAGTACCTGCTTGCTGAAGCACCCTGTGCTGATGCTTCTCAAAGCCTGTCAAGCTGTGAAAAAACTGTCCATATATGCTGACACCTTGCAAGGGCTAAATAAATGTTCCTTAGATCATTAACCTTATCATGGTAGGGGTAAGGGCTTTAGGTACTAACACTTGCTGTGAAGGGCCTTTCACGAAGAAAGTCTAAATGCAATGGGCCCATCAGGTTAAGTACTCAGCAATCTTCCTTATCACTGAAAGCTGACCCCAGCTGGAAGGGTAGATCCTGATTAGTTACAGTCACCTCCAGTAATTGGTGCAGGAAGAAGGGTGTGGCCCAATTAAATTCTCAGAAGGGCTCTTATTCCGTACTTTAGGGATGAACTTTCTCCTTCCTTAGATAGAAACAAGAAAGTCCGATGATTCAGTTGCTGCCTGCAGCCATTCTATGAACAGAAGGGAACTAGCAGTATTTGTGGACAAGAAGGTGAAGAGCATGATAAGCCCTTGATAACATCATTGAGCCACTGAATCAACCAACCTTAAGGCTGTTTCTCCTTTGGCTAAGTGAGAAAATAAGCATCGTTTTTATTAAAGCCAGTTTAAGTTGGTATTCCTTCTACTTACAGCCCAAACTATCCTAACTCACATCTATTTTGCTGATGAAGCATTTTGCCATTTACCTTTAAATATTAAATGTTCAGCCAATCTGAGTTTCCAAGAAAGGTCCCATTTCCTTCAGCTCTCCAAGATACATCTCTATCCTTGGTTTATCAATCAAATAGATTTTCTTTTCAAGATATCCCAAGGGTCTGTTCATCTTGTATGAGTAATAAAATCACTTATACTTACCAACCTCCTTCCTCTACAGATTTCTTTCTTTACTGCTTCCACATCAAAACTTCTATCATAATTACATGGATCATGATCCTCACATTCCACAAGTGCTGAAGAATATAGCTGCAGATTGGGAAAATGAAAAAGCCCGGAGTAATCACAAATTAATGGTGAAAGCTACAAGTCAAAAATGGTACAAAGAAGTACTCATCACAAGTGAAAGATGGTAGAATAGTGACCACTTTGGGGAGTATGTGAGCAGATCACAAGCCACGTTGATTTTCTTTGGAAGTGGCCCTAATCCCCAGTCTGTTTTCTATTATAGAACCCCAACCCCCAATGGCTAACTGGACCAGGTTGGGGCTCTGTCCCCAAGCTGAAACAATCAGGTCCCCTATCCTAGGAAAGTGGAAGAGGCTCTGAACCACATGGTCAGAGCAAGCCAGTCTGCAAAAAGAAGAAAGCAAATATAAGGGCTAGAGAGCACATCCTGGGTTCCTGATGGCTTTCCAGTACTTGTTTCTTAGACCCACCTGCATGCCTGCCTTCTGGAGCCATGAAAGCCCCTGCAACCTTATCATATAGCCTCCTTTATTCCTTTATGTTACTGGAAACCAAAAGAATCTAATCTACCTCACAAGTAAAGATGAACATTACACAAATACTCAAATAACAAAAAGGGCATGAAGGAAAATATTTGTGATATTGGCACATAAGCAAAGATTTGTTAGGGAAAGCAGAAACTACACAGAAAAGTTAATAAGTTCGACTTCCTCAAAACTAAAACTTTTTGCTCTTTGAAAGACATTGATGAGAAAACAAAAAGGCAAGTCAGAAAGTGGAAGAAAACATTCACAAAATGTTTATCTGACAAAAGACTTGTATCGGGAATATAGGAAACACTCTTACAACTCATAATAAGATAAAATAATTAAATTAAAATGGGCAAAACATTTGAATAGACACTTACAGAAAGAGTTACAAATGTTGAATAAGCACATGAAAAGAATTTCAATATCAATAACTCTCAGGCAAATCAAAACCACACTCAGATACCAACTCACTAGACTGGGTAAATGAAAAAGACTGAAAATACCAAGTGTCAAGGAGGTAGAACAAATGAAACTCTTACATATTGTTGGCAGAAGTGTAAAATGATGCAATCACTTTTAAAACTAATCATACACTTACTTTATGACCCAGCATTTTTCTTATAGGTCTTCATCTATGAAAAAAAAGTATAAGCCCACATACAAAGACTCATATACATGTTTATAGTAGATTTATCCTCATATCCTCAAACTGGACATTGCACATATGTCTATCAACAGGTAAACAGATAAACAAATTGAGATATATACATATAATGGAATACTATGGAGAGATTACAAAATACAGATACATGCAATAAATAACATGGAAGAATCTATACTGAGCAAATTCTACACTGAGCAAAAAAAGCCAGACACAAAGGAATACCTACTATAGGATTCTTTTCATATGAGAATCAAGAAAAGACAAGACCAATTTATAGGGACTGGGGGTAGGAAGGAAGTAAATGCAAGGAGGCATGAAGGAACTTTCTGTGGTAATGGAAGTGTTTTGCATCTTGGTGGTGGTGGTTACATTGGTAAATACAGGTCTTAAAGCTCTCTGAACTGTCCCTAGCTGGGTGGCTCAGTTGGTTGGAGCTTTGCTCCATATCTCAAAGGTTGCAAGTTCATGCCAAGTCAGGGCACATACCTAGGTTGTGGGTTCAATGACCACTCAGGGTGTGTACAGGAAATGACCAATCAATTTTCTCTCTTGCATCAATGTTTCTCTCTCTCTCTCTCTCTAGAATCAATAAACATGTCCTTTAGTGAGGATTTTAAAAAAAACCAAACTGTCCAAACTATATACTTAAAACAGGTGTACTTTGTTTGATATAAATTATACCAATGAAGTTAACCAAAAATAATAACAAATTAACATTAACAGTGTATTACACTAAAATATGATCAAAGTGTTAAATATCAGAATGGTTTAACAGCAGAAAATAAGCACTAAACATATTACTAACAAATTAAAAAGAGAAAATTTGAGACATGAAAACCATATGGAATCCATGAATTAGAATCCTTTGTTATAAAGAAAGTTATTAGGACAATAGATGAACCCTGAGGGGTTTGAGGATTAGGTGGTAGTAATATATACTAATGTTATTTCCTGATTTTGATGGTTATACCATGATTATGTGAAAGAACATACTTGATTGTAGGAGATACACACGCTGAAGTATTTAAGAAAGGTGTCCCAATTTAATTTCAAATGGTTCTAACAAAAAATTCTTTGTACTGTATATGCAACTTTTCAAAATATTCAATATTCTAACTTTAAGCTAGCTAGAAATAAAAGGAAATGTCCTTATTTTAATAAAGTGAAAAACAAAAAACATAAAGTATATGCAAATTTATTTTTAGATTTTTAAAAAGATTGTATTAATTAATTTTTAGAGAGAGGAGAAGGGAAGAAGAAAGAGAGGGATAGAAGAATCAATGTGTGGTTGCTTCTTGCACAACCCCTACTGGAGCACTGGTCTACAATCCAGGCATGTGCCCTGACTGAGAATCAAACCAGTGATCCTTTGGTTCACAGGCCAGCACTCAGTCCACTCAGCCACACCAGCCAGGGCAAGCATATACAAATGTAAAACCTTAGAAGCACCTTATTAATATAAGAAACAATACAAGGATCCCTATTTTAAAAGCTTAAACAAGAGTTCCGGCCAAGATGGAGGCCTAGGTAGAAACCCTTCACTTCCTCACATAAGCAAAAGGAGAATAACAACAAAACCTAAAAACAATAAACAGATTCTAAAAACAATAAACTTGCATGCTAACAGCAGTAGCTGTGACACTTTGGATTGGGAGCAGAGCACTTCTAAAGGCATGGGATAATTGTTACTTCTGGACTGGTAGACAAGGAGAAGAACCTGGCCTATCTACAGAGTAACAGAACAAACAGCCAACAGTACCCCAGCATATATGAAAATAAGAGACCAGAAATTGTAGCGGACACTGAAAAACCAGAATGAAAGGAGACTACTGCAGGACATTAAGGTCCCTGGGACCAGCACGGGGACGGGGCTATAGCCCCAGGCCCAGTGCCCAGTGCTGGGTCTACCTCAGATTCTTTGAGAATCTGTCACAGGGTCCTTGGGAGAGAGCCAGATCAACTGCTCCCTCCCTCCCTGGCCAAGCAGGGTTTGAGCAGCACCAAGAGAGACCTTGCTGCTTGAAGCTGCAGAGAGGGGATTAAGGTCAAAGAGACAGACACACAAGGGTCACCTGC
Source organism: Sturnira hondurensis (assembly GCF_014824575.4). Classification (NCBI taxonomy): domain Eukaryota; kingdom Metazoa; phylum Chordata; class Mammalia; order Chiroptera; family Phyllostomidae; genus Sturnira; species Sturnira hondurensis. The sequence continues at coordinate 1,170,551 of NW_028074549.1, forward strand.
GGAGTCTGCGGTTGCTGGCTAGGGAGAGTTGAGAGCCCCACAGTGATGTGCACTAACCCCGACAGTCACCAGTCTGGCTGGAGAATTGGGATGTAGTGAGGGGCAGACTTGAGTAGGAGGAATTTCTCAAAAAGTAAAACTGTTTGGAGGATTCTCCTGCGACAGGTGCTTGGCCTACACACCATCTAGCCAGGAGAAAGGTCCTGCATTCCCCCATAGCACTGGGAAGGGTTCCCACCCAACCCAGGGGACCCAAGAAGCCTGGACAGCGCACAGGCACCCACAGCCCACGCACAGCAATGACCCTAAGGAAAGAGAGCTCTGAAGAACAGTGCTCTTCAGAGTGCTCTGAAGAAGAGCACCTCTGAAGAAGACCTGGAACCCTTGCATGGGGCTCTGGGAAGAGGCATCAAACTAACTCTTGGGAGGGTGCTCACAAGACTGGCTGAGTACAAAACCGGAAGGGAGAAAGGACACACCAATCCCCCCTCAGCCTGCTGCAGACAGTGAGACCAGAAAAACTAGTTCGGACAGTTTGAAACCAAGAGGTGGTTGTTTTTGTTTTGTTTTGTTTTGTTTTAAGTAACCTTTTATTTTTTAAATTTTATTATTGTTTTATCTTTCAATACCTTTTTCCTCTTTCCTTCTTTCTTGTTTTATTCCTTCTTCCTTTCTTTCCAAACTTATCTCTTCTGACTCCTTTCTCCTATCTTTTTCTTTCTTTTTTTTATTTTTTTACCCACAATCGAGACAGACACCTTGGAACTGCAAAAATACCAGAGTTAAACCCAAAGAGGGGGCATCCCAACAGTAGAGACAGAGAGACAAATTTCACTATGCTATAGCAGAGAAACTACAACTTACTGCATATTTGTATTATTTTTCATTGTTCTTACATCTTTTATTTTAATAGTATCTTTGTATTTCTCCTCTTTCTCTATAGGCTTCTTTGCCTTGGCTGGTTATATTGTATCATTTGACAGGTTTCCCTTCTTCTCTCCTCCACAGTGTATTGCTAATTAAACTCCTTCACATCACTTGTGTTCCTTTAGCACACTACTCAAAGTTCCACACGCCATATTCATGTTATACAGATCACACAGACTCTGTCATATGATTGTTGCTCTAATATTACTGTAAATAATAGCTGTTCCATACAATTGTAACTACTTCACAACACCCCTCCCAGATCTTAGCCCATTTCACAGTTTCCTGAACCCTATTTCTGTAGTAGTTAACTCTATTCTCTCACACACTACACCTACTTACTATCCTTTACTCTCACCTTACCTCAGAATCTGACCTCCCACAACCTCACTGCTTTCTAGGTCCAACTCAAAAAGCTTCCCTCCCCAACAAGAGTCTTATCTTCTGTCCATCCTTTCTTAAAAGTGACTAGTTGGGTTGAGGATTACTGTTAACACTATACATAACCAAAAGATCTCCTATCTCTTATCTACAGGCTACTACTGTAAATATCATAGAATACTCTCATGCTGTAATAAACCATTCTGCCTTCCCCTGCACCTGCTCACAAAAGAGTAGGTGGAAGCGGAGAATACCAGCATACCCACTGGAAGAGGAAACCCAACAACAAAGAAACCACCAACAGATAACAACAGAAGAAGGTGAGGAGGGAGTTGAAAACACACAAACCTCAATCCAAGACCTATCTGGAAATACAAAAAAATAGTGGAGAAACTACCCAGTACAAGCAACTGAACAAGAGCAAAAGAGAATCCTCAAAACCTTGTACACATGGAAGAACTAGCTTCAACGCAACCTGCCCTCACCAGCATGACAAATTACACCAGGTGGGACCCTTAGATAACCAGCTGGTGGGAAGGACCCACAAAAGAAAAACCCCCAAACAATAAAAACCCAAAGACAAACAGAGAGCCAACTTAAAGGACAGCCCAAGACCAGTGAGCTTGGCAGATCAAGGAGATTACACCACAAAATCTCACAAGTATTATACGACAGAAGTTCACATCATAAACCCAGGAAACTACATCAAATCAATTTAAGAAGCTGAAGCTAACAAGAAGACTCTCACAAACAATGGAAAGACAAAGAAACAATCCCCAAATGAAAAAAAATGAGGAAGCCTCAGAAAGAATGCTGGATGAAACAGAGGCATATCAACTATCAGATATTGAATTCAAAGCACTGGTTATCAGGAAGTCCAAAGAGCTAACAATGAGCTACCAGAAACCACAGGGGAACTACAATGAACTCACTGCAAACTATATCACATGAAAAAAGAAACAGAAACTATCAGCAAGGGCCAAGAGGAAATGAAGAATAACATTTCAGACCTGAAGAACACAGTGGAAGGAATCAAAAGCAGGATCGATGAAGCAGAAGATCGGGTCAGCAAGTTGGAGGCCAGGTAGGAAAAAACTCTAAGAAAGAGCAAGAAAAAAAAAGAAGCTCAAAAAAAATGAAGAGGGACTGAGAGAAACACAAGACAGTATGAAATGTAAAAATGCCCAAACAGTAGGGATACCAGAAGGAGAAGAAGAGCAAGGGATAGAAAACCTATTTGAAAAAGTAATGATGGAAAACTTCCAAATTTGATGAGAGAAAAAGATGCACAAATCCAGGAAACACAAAGACTCCCAATCAAGTGGAACCCAAAGAGGCCCACATCAAGACACATCATCATTAAAATGGCAAAATTCTAAGACAAAGAGAGAATATAAAAGGCAGCAGGGGAGAAACAGGAAGTAACATACAAGAAAGCCCCCAATAAGGTCAGCTTCTGACTTCTCAATGGAAATGCTCCAAGCTAGAAGAGAATCCCAAGAAACATTCCAAGTAATGAGAACTAGAGGCCTGCAACCAAGGCTACTTTACGCAGCAAGGTTGTCAATCAAGATAGAAGGCCAAATAAAGAGTTTCCAAGACAAAAGAAGTCTAAAACAATACATCTTCACCAAACCAGCTCTGCAAGAGATGCTAAAAAGACTGCTTTAAGGAAAAGAAGGAAAACAGAGAGACACAGAGGAACAAAGGTACAAAAATGGCAATGAAAAAGTACCTATCAATAATAACCTTAAGTGTAAACAGATTAATGCTCCAATCAAAAGACGTAAAATAGCTGAGTGGATAAGAAAGCATGACCCACATATATGCTACCTACAAGAGACCCACCTCATCACAAAAGACCACTACAGACTAAAAGTGAAAGGATGGAAACAAATTTTCCAAGCAAACAGACAGGAAAAATAAGCCAGGTAGCAATACTCATATCAGACAAAACAGACTTCAAAAAAGGGCATGAAGAGAGACCCAGAAGGTAACTTCATAATACTCAAGGGAAGAATACACCGAGAAGACACAAACATTGTAAATATATATGCACCCAAAATAGGAGCACCCAAACATATAAACAAAATCTTAGTGAACTTCAAGAAAGATATTGACAGCAACACAATTATAGTAGGGGATTTTAACACCCCACTGTCAAAAATGGACAGATCCTCCAAACAAAATATCAACAAAAATATTGTGGCATTGAACAATGCCCTAGATGAAATGGATTTATTTATTTATTTATTTATTTAAATATATTTTATTGATTATACCATTACAGTTGTTCTATTCCCCCCTTCATTCCCCTCCACCCGCACACTCCCTCCCCCACTGTTCTCCCCCACTTAGTTTATAACCACGTGTCTCAAGTTCTTTAGATTCTATATTTCCCTCACTATTCTCCCCCTCCCCCTTTCTATTTTCTACCTACCATCTATGCTATTTTCTGTGCCTTCTCCCCCCTTCTCCCTCCTCCCTCTCCTCCTCCCATCCCCCTGTTGCTAACCCTCCATGTGTTCATTTCTATGGTTCCACTCATGATCTAGCTGTCCTCTTGGTTTGCTTTTGTTTTAGGTGTGGTTGTTAATAACTGTGTGTTTGCTGTCCTTCCAGTGTTAATATTTTTCATCATCTTTTTCTTATATAAGTCCCTATAGCATTTCATATAATAAGGGCTTGGTGACGATGAACTCCTTGAATTTGATCTTTTCTGAGAAGCACTTTATCTGTCCTTCCATTCTAAATGAAAGTTTTTCTGGATAGAGCAATCTTGGCTGTAGGTCTTTGGATTTCATGATTTGGAATACTTCTTTCCAGCCCCTTCTTGCCCGTAAGGTCCCTTTTGAGAAATCTGCTGACAGTCTGATGGGTACTCCTTTATAGGTGACTGTCCCCTTATCCCTTGCTGCTTCTAGGATTCTCTCCTTCATTTTAGTCTTGGCTAATGTAATTATGATGTGCCTTGGTGTGTTCCTTCTTGGGTCCAACTTCTTTGGCACTCTCTGAGCTTCCTGGATTTCCTGGAAGTCTATTTCCTGTGCCAGACTGGGGAAGTTCTCCTTTATTATTTGTTCAAATAACTGTTCCACTCGTGGCTGTTTCTTTCCCCCTTCTGGTACCCCTATAATCCGGATATTGGAACATTTAAAGATGTCCTGGAGGTTCCTAAGCCTCTCCTCATTGTTTTGAATTCTCATTTCTTCATTCCTTTCTGGTCGGATGTTTCATTCTTCCTTCTGGTCCACTCCCTTGATTTGAGTCCCATTTTCCTTTCCATCATTATTGGTTTCCTGGACATCTCCCTTCATTTTAATTAGTTTAGCCTTTATATGTTCCTCAAATTTGTGACTGTAATCTACCAATTCTGTGAGCATCCTGATAAATAGTGTCTTAAATTGGGCTTCTGAGAGGCTGGCAATCTGTTGGTTGCTTAGAGTTATTGGCGCTGGGACTTTGAGTTCCTCTTGCGCCATCGTTTGGGCTTTCATGCCTGTTAAGTAGCAGGATTGGAGCCCTAGGTTTTCACCAGAGCAGGGCAACTCAGTCGCTGGGTTGTGACGCTGTATGTGGGTGCGGGGCCAAAGAGGTACAATGGCTTCCCTCTGCCGCCCACTGCCGCGACCCCCACCGGCACCGCAGCCACCACTGTCACCGGGCCCACGTGTTTCGTTCCACTGCACACGAGTGTGCCACCGTTGTCAGCCCTCCACCACTGGGTTCACCCCCTGGGGCCTGTGTGGTCCATCTCACTGTGCGCGAATGTGCGACCTTGGTCAGTCTGCCCCGCACCCCGACTGGCTTTGGGCTGCCCGCGCGCCTAGCGCCTAGGTTGGGGGATCTGTCCTGCCCGACCCAGCTCCACTGATGGTTCTGCCTCTCTTACCGTCCCCGTTGAACCGTTCATAGCTGTCGGACTTCCGTATAATTCTATAATTCCGTTTTCTGGTCTTTGGGTGTGTCCTAGTTCTCCAAAACTTTTTGTTGTAGTCAAACTTGGTTGTGGGAGAAGGCACAGTGTTTCCACCTATGCCTCCATCTTGGCGGAAGTCCTAGATGAAATGGATTTAACTGATATATACAGAGCCCTTCATCCCAAAGAAGCTAAATACAATTCTTTTCAAGTGCACATGGAAATTTTTCAAAGATACACATGACAGGACACAAAACAAGACTCAGCAAATTGAAGAAAATTGGAATCATACCAAGCATTTTCTCCAACTACAAGGGACTGAAACTGGAAACCAACTCCCCCCAAAGAAACCCAAAACACTCAAAATCATGGAAACTGAAGAGCATGCTATAAAACAACAAATGGGTTGTTTGGGTCAAGAAGGAAATCAGAGAAGAAGTCAAAAATATGCTGGAAAAAAATGAAAATGAACTCACAATAACCCAAAACTTATGGGACACAGTGAAGGCAGTCCTGAGAGGGAAGTTCATAGGAATACAGGCCTACTGAAAAAAGATAGAAACATCTCAAAACAAATAACCTAACCCTACGACTACAGGAACTCAAGGAACAACAACAAAGACATCCCAGAACAAATAAAAGAAAGGAAATAACCAAGATCAGAGGAGAACTTAATCACATAGAGACTAAAAGCACAATTCTAAGGCTCAATGAATCCAGGAGCTGGTTCTTTGAAAACATAAACAAAATCGGCAAGCTTTTAAGCAGGCTCATCAAGAAGTGAAAGGACCAACATAAACACAATCATAAATGAAAGAGGAGAGATTAAAACTAACCAAGGAAATACAGAGGATTGTAAGAAATTACTGTGAAGAACTGTATGCCAAGAAATTTGAAAACCTAGGTGAAATAGACAAATTTTTAGAAAAATATAATCTTCCAAAACTCAATGAAGAAGCAGAAAGCCTGAACAGACTAATAATAGCTGACGAAACTGAAGCAGTAATCAGAAAGCTCCGGACACGCAAAAGCCCTGGATGAGATGGTTCCACAGGAGAATTCTACAAAGCATTTAAGGAAGAGCTAACCCCTATTCTTTTTTTTTTAAATATAATTTATTGATTATACCATTACAGTTGTTCTATTCCCCCCTTCATTCCCCTCCACCCGCACACTCCCTCCCCCACTGTTCTCCCCCACTTAGTTTATAACCACGTGTCTCAAGTTCTTTAGATTCTATATTTCCCTCACTATTCTCCCCCTCCCCCTTTCTAATTTCTACCTACCATCTATGCTATTTTCTGTGCCTTCTCCCCCCTTCTCCTCCTCCCACCCCCCTGTTGCTAACCCTCCATGTGTTCATTTCTATGGTTCCACTCATGATCTAGCTATCCTCTTGGTTTGCTTTTGTTTTAGGTGTGGTTGTTAATAACTGTGTGTTTGCTGTCCTTTCAACTGCTCATATTTTTCATCTTCTTTTTTTAGATAAGTCCCTTTAGCATTTCATATACTAAGGGTTTGGTGATGATGAACTCCTTGAACTTGACCTTATCTGAGAAGCACTTTATCTGTCCTTCCATTCTAAATGAAAGCTTTGCTGGATAAAGCAATCTTGGCTGTAGGTCTTTGGATTTCATGACTTGGAATACTTCTTTTCCACCCCTTCTTGCCTGTAAGGTCTCTTTTGAGAAATGTGCTGACAGTCCCATGGGTACTCCTTTGTAGGTGAGTGTACCCTTATCTCTTGCTGCTTCTAGGATTCTCTCCTTCATTTTGGTCTTGGCTAATGTAATTATGATGTGCCTTGGTGTGTTCCTTCTTGGGTCCAACTTCTTTGGGACTCTCTGAGCTTCCTGGATTTCCTGGAAGTCTATTTCCTGTGCCAGACTGGGGAAGTTCTCCTTTATTATTTGTTCAAATAACTGTTCCACTCGTGGCTGTTTCTTTCCCCCTTCTGGTACCCCTATAATCTGGATGTTGGAACGTTTACAGATGTCTTGGTGGTTCCTAAGCCTCTCCTCATTTTTTTCAATTCTTGTTTCTTCATTCCTTTCTGGTTGGATGTTTCCTTCTTCCTTCTGGTCCATTCCAGTTGCTGTCCCAGTTTCCTTTCCATCACTATTGGATTCCTGGACATCTCCCTTCATTTCAATTAGTTTAGCCTTCATATGTTCCTCTAATTTGTGACTATAATCAACCAGTTCTGTGAGCATCCTGATAAACAGTGCCTTGAATTGTGCTTCTGAGAGGCTGGCAATTTCTCGGGAGCTGAGAGTTATCGACTCTGGGACTTTGAGTTCTTCTTGCACCATCTTTTGGGCTGTTCGTGCCTGTTCCATAGCAGGATTGGAGCACTAAGGTGTTCACTAGTGCAGGGCAACAGGGCAACTAAGTCGCTGGGTTGTGACGCTGTATGTGGGGGCGGGGTCAAAGAGGGACTATGGCGTACCCTCTGCCGCCTCAGCCCTCACAGGTGCTGCAGCTGCTGCTGTCACCGGGCCCACGTGTTTTATCCCACTGCACACAAGTGTGCCACCGCTGTCAGCCCTCGCCTCCGGGGCCTGCGTGGTCCATCTAACTGTGTGTGAATGTGCGACTGCAGTCAGTCTGCCCCGCACCCCAACTGGTTCTGGGCTGCCTGCGCGCCTAGGTCGGGGGATCTGTCCTGCCCAACTCTGCGCGCTACTGGCTCCATCCCTCTTACCATCCCCGTTGAACGGTTAGATGCAGTCGGACTTCTGTATAATTCAATTTTCTGTCCTTTGGCTGTGTCTTTGTTTCTCCAAACCTTTATTGTATTCAAACTTGGTTGTGGGAGAAGGTACAGTGTTTCCACCTATGCCTCCATCTTGGCGGAAGTCTCCCCCTATTCTTTTTGTTTCCATATTTTTATTAATTTTTTAAATATATTTTATTGATTATGCCATTACAGTTGTCCTATTTCTCCCTTCATTCCCCTACATCCTGTACACTCCCCCCCCACCCATTCCCCCCCTTTAGTTTATGTCCACGTGTCTCGAGTTCTTTAGATTCTATATTTTCCATACTATTCTTGCCCTCCCCCCTATCTATTTTCTACCTACCATCTATGCTACTTATCCTTTGTACCTTCTCCCCCCTTCTCCTTCTGCCACTCCTTTGTTGCTGACCCTCCATGTGATCTCCATTTCTATGGTTCTGCTCCTGATCTAGTTGTCTACTTAGTTTGCTTTTGTTTTAGGTATGGCTGTTAAGGACTGTGAGTTTGCTGTTCTTTCACTGTTCATATTTTTTATCTTCTCTTTCTTAGATAAGTCCCTTTAACATTTCATATAATAAGGGCTTGGTGATGACGAACTCCTTGGATTTGATCTTATCTGAAAAGCACTTTATTTACCCTTCCATTGTAAATGAAAGCTTTGTTGGATAGAGTAATCTTGGGTGTAGGTCCTCACCTTTCCTGACTTGGAATACTTCTTTCCAGCCCCTTCTTGCCTCTAAGGTCTCTTTTGAGAAAGCAGCTGACAGTCTGATGGGAACTCCTTTGTAGGTGACTATCCCCTTATCTCTTGCTGCTTCTAGGAAGCTCAGAGAGATTCTGAGGATTCTCTCCTTCATTTTAATCTTGGCTAATGTAATTATGACGTGTTCTTGGTTCTTAGTGTGTTCTTCCTTACGTCCAACTTTTTGGGGACTCTCTGAGCTTCCTCAATTTACTGGAAGTCTCTTTCCTTTGCCAATTGGGGAAGTTCTCCGTTAATATTTGTTCAAATAAATTTCCCACTTGTCACTCCTCCTCTTCTCCGTCTGGTTCCCCTATAATTTGGATGTTGGAATGTTTAAAGATTTCCTGAAGGTTCCTAAGGTTCTCTTCAATTTTTTGAATTCCTGTTTCTCCATTCTTTTGTGTTTGGTCATTTTTTTCTTCCTGCTGGTCCACTCCCTTGATTTGAGTCCTAGTTTCCTTTCCATCACTATTGGTTTCCTGTGCATCTCCCTTCATTTCAATTAGTTTAGCCTTCATTTGTTCCTCTAATTTGTGACTAAAGTCAACCAGTTCTGTGAGCATCCTGATGACCAGTATTTTGAACTGTGCATCTGATAGGTTGGCTATTTCTCGGTTGCTTAGAGTTATGGGCTCTGGAGCTCTGAGTTCTTCTAGAGCCATAATGTTTTGGTCTCTTCATGCCTGTTACATATGAGGGGCAGAGCCCTAAGTGTTCACCAGGGCGGGGTAATCCAGTGGCTGGGTTGTGATGCTATATGTGGGGGCAGGGTCAAAGAGGAGCAATGGCGGTCCCCTCTGCTGTTTTCCACTGCAGGAGCATGCAAGGTCTGTCTCACTGCTCACTCCTTTGCCTGGTTTATACACGCGCAAATGTGTGACCTCAGTCAACCTGCCTCCTTGTGCCCTCACTGGGTCTACCCATTGCAACCCCATGCCTGGGATCTGCCAACTGCCACCTGCGCACCAGGGTCAGGCTGGCTGAGTTTCCTGTGCAACCCTGCTCCAACAGCCGCTGACTCCGCCACACTTACTAATCTGGCAGAATGGTTCGTTGTTGTTAGACTTCTGTACAGTTCAATTTTCTGTGTTTTGGTTGTGTTTTTGAAACTTTGTTGTCTTTAAACTTGGTTGTGTGAGGAGACACAGTGTTTCCACCTATGCCTCCATATTGCCTGGAAGTCCTAACCCCTATTCTTCACAGACTATTCCAAAAAATCCAAAATGATGGAAGACTCCCAAACTCTTTTTATGAAGCCAGCATCATCCTAATTCCAAAACCAGAAAAAGATACAACAGGGAAAGAAAACTTCAGGCCAATATCGCTGATGAACATAGATGCTAAAATCCTCAACAAAATATTGGCAAACCGCATCCAACAATACATTAAAAGGATCATTCACCATGACCAAGTGGGATTCATCCTAGGGATGCACAGATGGTACAATATTTGCAAATCAGTAAATGTAATACATCATATAAAAGCAAATACAAAAATCACATGATCATATCAATAGATGTGGAAAAAGGTACAGGACCTATTTGATAAGGTACAGCACCTATTTATAATAAGAACACTCAGCAAAGTGGGAATAGAGGGAGCATTCCTCAACATAATAAAGGCCATATATGAGAGACCTACAGCCAACATCATACTCAATGGGGAAAAACTAAAATCTTTTCCATTAAGATCAGGAACAAGACAAAGTTATCCACTTTCACCACTTCTATTCAATATAGTATTGGAAGTTTTAGCCACAGTGATTAGACAAGAAAAATAAAATGCATCCAAATTGGAAAGGAGGAAAAAAAACTGTCACTGTTTGCACATGACATGATAGTGTACATGGAAAATCCTATAAACTCTACCTACCCCAAAACTTCTGAACCTAATAAATGAATTTAGCAAAACATCAGGACACAAAGTTAATATCTAGAAATCAAAGGCATTTTTGTATACTAACAGTGAATCAGCAGAAGGAAAAATCAAGAAAAAAAATCCCATTTGATATAGCAAAAAGAAAAATTAAGAATTAACATCATAAAAATGTCCATACTACCCAAAGCAATTTACAGATTCAATGCAATACCTATTAAAGTACCAATGACACACTTCACAGACATAGAAGAAACACTTCAAAGATTTATATGGAACCATAAATGACCCCGAATAGCAGCTGCAATTTTTAGAAAGAAGAACAAAGTAGGAGGGATCACAATACCTGAGATGAAAGTGTATTACAAGGCCACTGTAATCAAAACAACCTGGTACTGGCATAAAAACAGGCACATAGACCAATGGAATAGATCAGAGAACCCAGAAATAAACCTAACTCTCTACAGTCAATTAATATTCGACAAAGGGGGCAGTAACATAAAGTGGGGTAAAGATAGCCTCTTCAACAAATGGTGTTGGGAGAACTAGACAGCTAAAAAAATGAAACTTGAGCACCAACTTATACCATACACGAAAATAAATTCAAGGTGGATAAAAGACTTAAATATAAGGCGTGACACCATTAAAGTTTTAGAGGAGAACACTGGGAGGAAAATCTCAGATATTTCACACAGCAACATTTTTACTGATATGTCCCCTAGAGTAAGGAATATAAAGGAAAGAATAAACAAATGGGAGCTCATCAAAATAAAAAACTTCTACATGGCTAAAGAAAACACTATTAAAATAAAAAGACAACCAACTGTATGGGAAAGCATATTTGCCAATGATACCTCAGACAAAGATTTAATCTCCAAAATATACAAAGAACTCACATGACTTTACTCTTAAGAAGACAACTAACCCAATTAAAAAATGTGGAAAGCACTTGAACAGACACTTCTCTAAGGAGGACATACAGAGGATCCAGAGTCAAATGAAGAGATGCTCAATATTGCAAGCTATCAGAGAGATGCAAATTAAAAGCACAATGAGATACCCCTTTACACTGGTCAGAATGGCCATCATAAACAAAGCAACAAACTACAACTGTTGGAGAGGTTGTGGAGAAAAGGGGACCTTAGTGCACTGTTGGTGGGATTACAGACTGATACAACCACTATGAAAAACAGTATGGAATTTTCTAAGAAAACTAAAAATGGATCTGCCTTTTGACCCAGCAATTCCACTGTTAGGAGTATATCCTAAGAACCCTGAAACACCAATCCAAAAGAACCTATGCACCGCGATGTTCATAGCAGCACAATTTACAATAGCCAAGAGTTTGAAGCAACCTAGGTGCCCATCAGTAAATGAATGGATCCAAAAACTATGGTACATTTACACAATGGAATTCTATGCAGCAGAAAGAAAGAGGGAGCTCGTGCTGTTTGCAACAGCATGGATGGAAATGGAAAGCTTAATGCTGAATGAAATAAGCCAGGCAGTGAAAGAAAAATATTATATGATCTCACCTTTAACAGGAACCTAAACAACAAAACAACAAGCAAGCAAAATATAACTAAAAACACTGAAATGGAGAACAGGCTGACAGAGACCAAAGGCAAGAGGGGAGAGAATATCAGGGGAAAAAGGGAAGAAGGGTTTTTAGGAACAAGTATAAAGGACACATGGAGAAAAACTAAGGGGGGGGGTGGATATGGGAGGGAGGTGGGGAGCACTGGGGGTCTGAGCTAGTATGGGAGTAAAAGACAGAAAACTGTACTTGAACAACAATTAGAATAAATTAATTTTAAAAAATACAATAAACAAACAGAAGTACCAGAAAATCAAACTGCATGGAACTCCGACAATGAAGGAATTAAAGAAACATTTAACTAAGCTAGTAGGAAGGAGACAGGCAACTAATTGCATGGAGAAGACCCGAAGCAAGGAGGCAGACCACATGGGTGGGGCAGGCTGAGAGGTCCTGTGGCAAGGCAGTAGACCACTGGAGGAAGGCAGGGCTGGCTGAATGGGAAACTAAGACTCAAAGCTAGCCCTAAACTAAGCAGGGTTTTTGCCACAGTAGTAGAATCTCCCAGTTTCACACAAGAGTGTTTTTGGAAAATGAGGTAGAGCTGAGCAAGCAAGTCACATTGTTTTCTGACTGACACCTCCCCAACAGAGAGCACCATAATGCGGCAAAGAAGTTTGCCCTACCCTGGAGAATACCTAGGGCCCTGCCCTCTTACAACATAACAGGTACCCTGAGACAAAGCAATATGGCCCAAGTAAAAGAACACATAAAAACTCCAGAGAAACAGCTAAGCAAGCAGGAGATAACCAATCTATCCAAGGCAGAATTCAAAGCACTCTGAATTAGGATGCTCACAGAATTGATTGAACTTGGTCGCAAAATAAAGGAACAAATGAAGACTATACAGTGAAATAAAGCAAAATATTCGGGAAACCAACTATGAAGGAAAGGAAATTGGGACTCAAATCAATGGTTTGGAGCAGAAGGAAAAAATAAACATTTAACCAGAACAGAATGAAGAAACAAGAATTCAAAAGAAATGAGGAAAGGCTTTGGAACTTCTGGGACAACTTTAAACATTCCAACATCTGATCATAGGGGTGCCAGAGGAGAAGAGGAAGATCAAGAAATTGAAAACTGGAGACTTCCCCCAAGATGGAGGCATAGGTGGAAACACTATGCCTTCTCCCACAACCAAGTTTGAATACAACAAAGGTTTGGAGAACAAAGACACAGCCAAAGAACAGAAAATTGAATTATGCGGAAGTCTGACAACAACGAACCATTCAACCGGGACCGGTAAGAGGGGAGGAGCCAGCAGCAGAGCAGGGTCGGGTAGGAAAGATCCCCCGACTCAGACACGCAGTCAGCCCAGACCCAGTCGGAGTGCAGGGCAGACTGACCCAGGTCGCACATTCGCACACAGTGAGACGGACCACACAGGTCCCAGCGGGCGAACCCAGTGGTGGAGGGCTGACGGCGGTGGCACATTCACGTGCAGTGGGATGAAATGCACAGGCCCCGGTGACTGTGGCAGCTGGGGCCTCAGCAGAGGGAGATGGCAGATGGGGCCGCCATTGTTCCTTTTTGACCCCGCCCCCACATACAGCGTCACAACCCAGCGACTGAGTTGCCCTGCTCTTGTGAACACCTAGGGCTCAGATTCTGATACTTAACAGGCACAAACAGTCCAAAAGATGGACTCAAGAAGAACTCAAAGCCCCAGAGCCGATAACTCTAAGCAACCAGGAAATAGCCAGCCTCTCAGATGCACAGTTCAAAACACTGGTCATCAGGATGCGCACAGAACTGGTTGATTTTAGTCACAAATTAGAGGAACACATGAAGGCTACACTAATTGAAATGAAGGGAAATGCACAGGAAAGCAATAGTGATGGAAAGGAAACGGGGACTCAAATCAATGGAATAGACCAGAAGGAAGAACAAAACATCCAGCCAGAAAAGAATGAAGAAACAAGAATTCAGAAAAACGAGGAGAGGCTTAGGAACCTACAGGACATCTTTAAACGTTCCAACATCCGGATTATAGGGGTACCAGAAGGGGGAAAGAAACAGCCACGAGTGGAAAACTTATTTGAACAAATAATAAAGGAGAACTTCCCCAGTCTGGCAAAGGAAATAGACTTCCAGGAAGTCCAGGAAGTTCAGAGAGTGCCAAAGAAGTTGGACCCAAGAAGGAACACACCAAGGCACATCATAATTACATTAGCCAAGATTAAAATGAAGGAGAGAATCCTAGAAGCAGCAAGAGAAAAGGAGACAGTTACCTACAAAGGAGTTCCCATAAGAGTATTAGCTGATTTCTCAAAAGAAACCTTACAGGCAAGAAGGGACTGAAAAGAAATATCTGAAGTCATGAAAGGCAAGGACCTACATCCAAGATTACTCCATCCAGTAAAAGTATCATTTAGAATGGAAGGGCAGATAAAGTGCTTCCCAGATAAGGTCAAGTTAAAGGAAAGTAATCATTACCAAGCCCTTATTATATGAAATGTTAAAGGGATTTATCTAAGAAATTAAAGAGGATCAAAACTATGAACAGTAAAATGACAACAAACAACTGTCGACAAGTGAACCTAAAAAAAGATAAACAACAAAAACAAAAAATAAGCAAAAAACCAGAAGGGAAACAGAATCAGAGAAATGGACATCACATGGAGGGTTTTCGATGGGGTAGGGGAGGGAGAGAATGGAGGGGAAAGGTACAGGAAATAAGAAGCATAATTGATAGGCATAAAATATACGGGGAGAGGGTAAGAATGGTTCAGGAAACGGAATTGAAAGAACTTGTATGTACAACCCATGGACATGATCTAAGGGGGGAGAATGCTGGGGGGATGGGGTGAAGGGTGGAGGGGGGATAAAGAGGGAAAAACTGGGAAAACTGTAATAGCATAATCAATAAAATATACTTTAAAAAGCTTAAATACATAAATAAAAGCTTCCAATCACTATTATAATACAATGTTCTAGAAAAATGCAATACAATAATAAAGAAAAATTAAGAGGCCCAAAAATCAAAAGGAAAAATATCTTCTCTATTTACAGATAAGGCTTGTCCAAATAAAATACACAGGTGAATTTAGAGACTTAAAATTAATATGAGTTTACAAGACTACTGTATAAGGATAAATAAAAATCAATAGTTTTTATATATGCCAGTAATAGCTCATTTCAAACAGGTATTAGGAAAAAAGGAACAAAACAAACCTAGGAAAAAGCCTAACCCAAAGGTGCAGACACCAACAGAAAAAATATTAAATTTTCTAAAATTCATAAAAGAAGACCTTAATAATTGGAGAGACAGGCCCTGTTAATAGATAGAAGTACTCATATATCATGAGGGTGCCTATTTTTTCCCAAATTGATCTATAAATTCAGTGAGGTTCCAGTTAAAATTCAAGTGGGAATTTTTACAAAACATGGTAAGCTGATTCCAAAATTCAAAGAACAAAAAATAAAATAAAATAACCAAGGTTTATCTAAAATCATAGTAATTAACACACTGTTGTGCCAGCTCAGCCATAGACAAAGTGACCAATGGGACAGAACAGAGTGCTAAAAAACATCTGTATACATATACTATATTGTCAGCACATTGGATAAACATGAGGGTTCAAGACCTAGAAACTCTGGGTGAGAATTCTGTGGCCTTGGGCAAGTGATTTAACTTTTCTGTGACTCAGTAGTTTTATCTTTGGGCATAACAATATCTATTTTTTAGGGCTGCCACGAGGGGTAATAGTTTAATACAGGTTAAGCTTCCAGAACATTACCTTACACCTAGTGAACATGGAATAATAATAACAGTTATTATTATTATGACTACAAATCAGTGAAGAAAGGATAGATTATTCAATAAACAGTGCTGGGAAAAGTGGTTAATCATAAAAATAAAAGTATATCTATACTAGAATCCAATTAAATTAAGAAGCTATATGAGAAAAGCCAAATTTTGAAACTTGTGAAAAAAAAAACAGAATCTTAGCAAAGAATTTCTTAGGAGAAAAATAATCTTACAAATTACAAAGAAAAATAATGGTGAATTTAATTACATTACAAACTTCTGTATGATAGAAAACACTATAAATAAAATTAAAAGCACCATATATAATAAAACATTACAGTTAATTTTATGTAAATAAGTACATATAAGCAAAACCAACATCTCAAAGATAAAATGTAGTCTACTAACACATCACAGAAGTGAAAAATAGAACCATGCATTGGCACAGCAAACAAGGCACAAGCCCACTAATAATCTAAGAACAGTAGGCAAAACCAATGAGAGACCTTTGTAGACTCAGAAAGAAGATACCTACTAAGAAGGGATCCTCACCAGGCTCAAAATTAAAAACAAAAACAAAAACAAAACAAACTCAGAGCCTAGTGGCTATTTCTAAGCAGGGTCGCCTCATGTAAACCTTACTTCAGGAAGAAGTCTGCATTAAGGTTCCTGCCTCCTGCACTGAACTGTTCAACTGCACTGTTTTTGCCACCTGAGCTAGCCCTGATAAAGGAATCCCTAGAATCCTATTTCGACTGACCAATAGGACTGAGGCTTTCCCCATCCAAGTACAGCTATATGGTTATATCCACTAGCATCTTCACAAACCAATCTGAGGAGCTCCATACTGACCAACCAGAACAGTGCTTTTTTTAAAAATCCTCACCCAAGGACATGCTTACTGATTTTAGCAAGAGGGGAGATGAGGGAGAAAGGGAGAGAAACATCAGTGTGAGAGAAACATCCATCAGTTGCCTCTTGCATGTGCCCTGACAGGGAACAATCAGTTTAGGGGAGGATCCTCCAAGCAACTAAGCCACACCAACCAGGGCAGGAGGGTGCTTTTGAACTGATTAAACTGAGGATTTGTGAGGATTTGGAGTCCTCAGCTGCAAGAGGATGAACCAATCAGGGACCAGGCACAGAGACTTCTCTCTATATAAGTCAGCTCCCCTCTGGCTTGGAGACCACATTTTCCTTTCCCATCCAAGACTGAAGACACTGAAGATGTCTTGTTGGAGCACAGCAAGCAGAGCAGTGCTGTCTAACAGAGGAGGGGCTTTGCCCCAAGGCTGCCTCACAGCTGTGCTGTTGCAAATCTCGGCTATTTCATAATTGCATTGTAACAAATTGTGCTGTTTACACTGAATAAAGTTTCCTTCTTCATGACACCTCAAACTGGGGATTCCTGTTGGCATTCAAATGGCACTAATGACCATTGGTTGACACCTTCACACTAGTCAAAGAGGAAAAAAATAAAATCTCATAATATCAAGTGTTGGCAAGGAATAAAAGAAATTCTGAAACAGTGGTAGAAGTCAAAATGTGGAGAGCTATTTGGAACATGCAGTGAGGTGCACAAGGCTCCCTTCCTGCACCCAGAAGCTCTGCTTTCACTATGTGCCCTAAATCGAAGAAATTCTCCAGTGGATTAGAAGACCTATACAAGGATGTTTGTGACAGCTGGTTCATCATACAAAAACAAACAAACAAATGAACAAACAAAAAATCACCTGGAGCCCTGGCTGGTGTAGCTCAGTGGATTGAGTGTGGGCCTGCAAACTGCACCATCGCGGTTCGATTCCCAGTCAGGGCACATGCCTGGGTTGCAGGTCAGTTCCCAGCAGGGGACTCACGAGAGGCAACTATACATTGATATTTCTCTCCTTCTCCCTTCCCTTTCCCTCTAATGATAAATAAATAAAATCTTTAAAAAAAAATCACCTGGAAAAACCTAACTGCTCATTCCCAGGAAAATATTTAAATAGTTATGAAATGGAATACTATAACATTTAAAATTAAAGGCAGAGTTATATTTATTAACATAGATAAATGTCAATGATCCATAGAATTTGGGAGAAATTCTATAAAGTCCGAGAACATGTAAAACAGTATCAGATCCTGTTCATAAATAAATATATGTGGTTGGAGCATAAAATTAAAAATACAAGATAATAAGAAACACCAATTTGTGACAGCAATTATCTCTCAGGAGAAATAAAGACATGGTAAAAGAGAGAAGTAGAGGGTCCTTAAGTATCTATATTTATTTATTTAGAAAATGTGAAGCTGAAACAATATTATATAATCACCCGATTTTACAAATTTGGTTAAATTGTCTATGGGTATCTGTTACACTTTAAATATTTCATTAAATTTTCTTTTAAAAAGTTTCTTTATAATTTTTGTGTCTTCTATCGTTGTAAATAAAATTAGAATTAATCTTCAGGTAAGATCTGAAATGATTTAAAAAGAGAAAAATATCCCCCCCCCAATTCCTACTTAAAAGCCCAAACCATGGCCAACTCATCATTCTTTGTATTCATAGTACCATTTTTTTATTTTGACATGTCCTTCCCTAAAAAACTCATGTTTTCTTTTCTTTAAAAAAATATTTTATTTATTTATTTTTACAGAGAGTGGAAGGGAGGGAAAAAGAGAGGGAGAAAAACATCAATGTGTGGTTGCCTCTCATGTGCCCCCTACTAAGGAACTAGCCATCAACCCAGGCATGTGCCTTGACTGGGAATTGAACTGGCAACCCTTTGGTTCACAGGCCGGCACTCAATCCACTGAGCCACATCAGCCAGGGCTCATGTGTTTTCAAGTAACTTACCAAACAATTTTCGTGAGCAGCTATGTTCTCTGATCGTGCAAAGTACAGGACACTACACTCGAGGTCTTTGGGGCAAAGTGCACATGTTCTTTTTTCCATCTTTTCTGCAACCTGGAAGACACCTATGAGAAACACCCCTGATAAGAAATGGAAAAGTGGTTTTCTTGGTCTCAATAGCACCTCCACTAGTGATAAAGTAGAAAAAAGGCACTTGTTTTTATGATTTTCAACTCTCAGGGAAAAAAGAAATTGGGACCCAAGTGGAAAATTAACTTATATGGTATTTTTTAATAGCTTAATTAAAGAAAACATTAAAGAATTCATTTTAAATGTCAAAACATGAAAAAGACCTTTATTAAAGAAACACAAGCAGGAATTTAAAGACAAAGCTTTTGAAAGATTGCTTTGCCTATAGAAAGCTCTCAATAATTATTATTGTCATTACAAATCAACAAGAAAACAATGGTGTACTCAAGAAATAGTTGGCTACCTGTAAAAAAACTTCTTACAATGTCATATGATACTCAGAAATAAATTAAATTCTGGGTGAATTAAAATAGTAAATGAGCAATATACTTTAATTTAGATGTGTTTTAATCTAGCATTATAAGTTAGGAGGGAAAGATACATAAAGGTAGAAAATTTATTTTATTTTTTAAAAAAGAGAGGAATAAAAGAAAAAGGTAAACTATGAAAAAAAGGGAGGAGGCAGAGAGGAAAGAAAAAGCCAGCTGTTTGCAATATCCTACCTGGCCTGTCACTGAGAGGTAACCTTGTCTAACCTAGGAGTTAGCTATGAATTTGGCCATAAGTATCCATTTAACATTTCTCTGCCATTTCCAATGCTCACCCTGCTCTTATTCATGTGGTTTTCTTTAACAAAAAATATTTTAATTTTAGTTTTGAAACAAAGATTTTACCCATTTAATGGTGAAAATTTAAATTTAGATGAAGTTAATCACTTAAGAAGTTCCTAAAAGTCCTTTTTTGTAATTCAGAAGTGTTAGATCTTTTGGTCTCCCTTATATTAGATCCTGCATTTCACAAAGTCAGAAGACTCCACTTTGGAGCTTAGCATTTATTTCCCATAATGATGAGTTTCTTCTTTTATTAATTTCTGTTTCCTGAAACAATTCAAGTCAGAAATGTGAGTCTTGGGGTAGTTGAAAATTTTCAAAGAGCCTCATTTAAAAAGGCAAAAAGAAATAGGTGAAATTAATTTTAATTCAACCAACTATATCCAATATAATATCCTTTCAACATTTAATCACTATAAAAATTAATTCATTTTTTTGTACTTGGTCTTGAAACCCAGTATATTTTGTGCTTACCCATCTCAATTTCATGAGTCACATTTTAAATACTCAATAGCCATATATGCTGAGTGGTTTCTGTACCAAATAGTATAGCCAAGGAGATGAAGAAATATGAAAAAGAACTGTTGTCTGCAAGAAGCTTACAAAATAAACAGGAGACCAAAAACCAACTAGGAAAATAACAGAATAAATACTGCAAAGTAGCATAACTTCTGAGTTAGAAATACTATAAATATAGGGGAAGAAGTGCTCCTTGTGGGATGGACATGTGCCTTGAGCAGGTACAACCTAGAGACAGGCTTGCGAATGGACGGATTTTGCAGATAGAAGCAGTGATGTGGGAAAAAGCCAAGAGAAAACTCTGACTGGAAGACATAAAACTAGCTGGTCTGAAAATAAGAGCCTGTGCTAAGGAAGCTGGAAAAGAATTTGAAAAACAGATGGTGAAAGGCTGCCAGGAATGATTTTTGAGCAGGGGATAACATGATGAATGAGTTGTTTTAAGCTCAGTTTCAATATATGGATA
Organism: Sturnira hondurensis; assembly: GCF_014824575.4. NCBI lineage: Eukaryota > Metazoa > Chordata > Mammalia > Chiroptera > Phyllostomidae > Sturnira > Sturnira hondurensis. The sequence goes on from NW_028074549.1 coordinate 1,191,164, forward strand.
AATTGTGCTCCTGGATAGGAAGGCTGAACATCATAATGCTGTCAAGTCTACCCCAAATAAGTTTTAGGTTTAATGTTACTTCAAGCTCTCAAGAAGCTTACTTTAAAGAACTTGGTAAAAGAGATTATTTGTTAGAATAAATGGGCATGGACAGTGAAGAAAACTTTGAAAAAGAAATGAGGGGATATCTGCTTACCTGATTTAAAATGATACAAAGGTACAGCTAGGGCAAAAAATTAGATGACCATATCAAAAGAAAGAACACAAAGTACAGACAGAAGTGGATCATAATCTATAATTATGAATTCAATATACCATAGGGTGGCATTGCATTTCTTCTCTGGCACTGATGTCCTTAGCCCATTTTTTTCTGTATTGGATTATTCACTATTTTCTTACTGATTTATGATGTACTCAGGATATTAACCTTTTGTTAGTCATATGTGTGGTCTTTTAACTTTGTTCAGAATGTTCTTCGATACATAGAATGTTTGAATTTTTAAAAAGATTTTACTATTATTTATCATTAGAGGGGAAGGAAAGGAGAGGGAGAGAAATATCAATGTATGGCTGCCTCTTGTGCGTCCCCTGCTGGGAACTGGCCTGCAACCCAGGCATGTATCCTGACTGGGAATCGAACCTCCACTGTCTGGTTTGCAGGCCCATGCTCAATCCACTGAGCTACACCAGCCAGGGCATAAATGTTTTGATTTGATGAAATTACATAAACTTTTATTTTACAGTTTGTACCCCTGAGTGAGGGGGACATAACTTAGAAAATACCTCTATTATACTCTAGGATTTTATTTTACATTAAAATATTGAAATTAATTAATTAATTTTATTGTAAAGAATGATATAGAGTGCTAACTTATTTTCATAATGGTTAACTACTGATTTAACCACTGACTTAAAATCTTCTTTTCACATATTTAATTATTACATATACTTGGACTTGTTCCTGTACTTCTGTTTTGTTCCACTGACCTGTCACTTTCTCCAACAATAACACACTTTACCATTTTCAACACTTTAGAATATATTTTAAATTTGACAACACAATGCCCTCATCCTAGGATGAAAATACGAAAAAAATCCCAATATTTTATTCATCTCAGGCCCAAAGTCTACTTTTATAGAATACTGCATTATTTAAAAACACTCATATTAAAATCTATAAAGCATGGGCTAAAAAAAGTGTCAGACACTTAAATTACTAGTGCTAAAATCCCCTAATAAAACAATATGATAATGTTTGATAGAATATGCTAATGTCTACATTATATGTGATAGATATATATGATAGATAATGTCTACACCCCTTGTTGTACAAGGGCTAGACATTTTCCCACAGTTAGTTACCCTTTCCTGTGCAAAGCTGAACCTTCAGACAGGTGTGTGGCATGAGGCTGAGCCATCAGCCTCTGATAACAAGCATGGCCCTCTGTGCTTACTTTGGGGGCTCTATGCCTGTCTGAGCTGTACTCCGAAGTTCACAGGTTCCTTGGGTCTTAGTAGCTGAGAATACAATGGTGGTGACAACATTGTGCTGTGACCTGTTTGCAATGCTGATGGACAGAAACCCAAGGTAGGACATACAGGTTCCTCTTAATGGCTTTTTACTGCTAAAACATCTCCTCATCATAGTTTCCTAAAGGATCTTGGCTCTTCTAAGTTGGTTATTCTTCTGGATGGGAGGATGCACATAACTCTGTGCAGTTGGGGAAGTCACAATAGAGGCTTTACATAGACAGGCATCCCTCACTATCTGAATGCTTGCTACATATTACCTGGAACTCATGGACCAAATACACTTCTGTAACCTGACATCCCTCACCATGTGAACTCGGGAACTACATATAAAGACTCAAGACATGTATCACGGGGGCTGGAACATTTTGAGGAAGAGTCCATTGGTTTCCATCAATAGCTGATACTAAGAACAAGGAAGATCAGCTTCCCAGGGTCCTTCTACTGGGTCTAGCAGGCCTGAGGACTCACAGAGACTGACCTGACAAGAATTCTCAAAAATGAAACTGGTAGCCAAGAAAGGTTCTACTGAATGAAGTCATAGAAAAAATATAAGCCAGCAAAACATGAACTATGACTTCTCACATTAGCACATTGAATCTTGGTCTCTCAGGCCCAGCTCCACCCTGAAAGGGATTGCTAAAACCATGGCCTTTGCAGGGGTCTCAGGGATGTCTTCCCAATGCTCCTCTTCCCAGAGATGGTCTAAAGCCCACCAGACAAGGGCAATCATCCAGAGGACAGAATCTGGGGTAACCATTCATTCTACCACAAAAGAAATGAGTGAAACTGATGGAATGAGATTCACTAAAATTGTACTTTCATTTATAATCCTCTTCCAGTAGAGTATGGTCTGTGTTGTGGACTGGCAACCAATTCATGGTGCTGACCTGGAAATTTCTTCCTTTTTTTCTCCTATGATCAATAGTTTTTTGTTTTTCCCCCCAGCGGACGCCATCTGATCAATAGTTTTTATTGCAGTTTACTATCTTAGTTCTTTCATTATATATCAGATGTGTAGGATAAGTCAGCTTTTATCACAGAGCCCACTGACAACATACTTCAATTGGATGAAGACCAAAACAGAAGAGGAGTATACGATACCTAGAAGTTTGGTAATGACCTTGGAAAGTAGATGGCTCTATCACATTGTTTCTGGATGATATGACTTGATATAACTGTAGGAGAAGTATGACTAAATAGGTATTTGGGATAGTCAGAATGCATTACTGGCAACAGCTTTAGAATATATAAACAGGAAAAAAATAAATGTGTTGCTGAGGGTGAGAAGTGGGCACCCAAGGAGTAAGATGTTCAGTGAACTTCTTTAGGGTACCCAACGAGCTCACAGTCACACACAGGGATGACCCCAGCAGGCATGTCTGTACTATGTGACTCCACCTCCCTAGGCACATCTGAGAGTCCCAGAGAATCTACCTGCTCATCTCCCACATATATAAAATTCAGAAAAGATTTTAGTTCAGATTGGGCTGGTTTCTTGAAGGAGATATAAAAACTTGGAGGCTGTGAAGGTAGCCATCTCCTATCCCATTATCAGAAAAACTGGACCAAAGAAAGGGAAGAACAAAGCAGATATGCTAAGAGATGCAGTAAGAGAGTGCTGTCAAAGTTTATGATGGCCTCTCAGGCTCTAGTTCCCAGCCTGTTCCACAAGTCTGTTCTGCAAAATGATACAGCATCCATGCTCCTAGGACTTATGAATCTAGTCTCCCTGCTTCCCAGCAACAAGCATCCCTTTTCCTTAAATTATATCAAATTGTTTCTGTATTATTTGCAGCCAACAAGTCGTAATTAACACCCAAAGTACCTTGGCCTGTGTATAAGCACATATGTGTGTGTACATGCATATATATATTTGTATGAGTGTGCCCATATTTGTGTTTAAGAGAAAGAGAGTTCTGACTGCAGTGTGGAAGGTGGACTGGTCTGCTCTCATTATCTTTCACCTGGTCCATTCTAATAATGTCATCTCCCAGCTTCTGCATTCTCTGTCATGACTCTACTCTACTCTTCAGGTTGTTGCTTGAAAGATCTATCTAAAATGTACATCTGCCCATGTTTCTCTCCTGATAAAGACCCTCTCAATCACCCATAAAATAGAAGCCAAGCTCATTAATGGTACGTACAAGCCCATTCATCCCTTCAACAAAGACTTAACGAGAACCTGCTATGTACTTACTGTTCTGGGCACTAGAAATAAAGCAAAGAATAGGATGAGAGTTTCAACTTTCACGGGCCTTAATTCTGGTAGTAGAGACAGTTAACACTGAAACTTCAGGGTTGTTTTTTTTTTTCAAGTACTTTGGGAAGAACTAAGGTGCACAGGGAGAAAATATAGCAATAAGGACTGGCGGTGGGGTTGATGTGGGGGGTGTGGTGCTCATTTAAAAAAACAGGATGGGCAGGCCGGGCTGTGGATGATACATTTGAGCAGAGACTTGAATATGGTAGAAAAGTGAAAAATAGGATGCAACGACCGTGAGGCAGGGACACGTTTGGGAACTTAGAGGACCCACAAGGCAATAAGGTGTGGCAGTCATCATGATGGGCAGAGATTGGATCAGATCAAGACGTGGGATACACTGAATAGCACAGTAAGAGATTATTCTAAAAGTAATGAGAGACTATTGGAGGGCTTTGAGTAGGAAGATTGCATTCACTTTCTGATTTTTAAAGATCATTTTGGCTACTGTACAGGCCTGTCTGTATGAGTCTAGAGTAGAAACCAGGAGACCTATGTTCAGGCAGGAAGTAATGGTGGCTTGGGGTAGTAATGGAGGTGATGAGAAGCAGTGTGGCTTGAGATATATTCCGAAGACAGAAGGAAAGAAAGGTTTATGGCCTGAGTAACTGGGTGAATGGAATGGGGAAGGCTGGCTGAACAAGTTTAGAGTATGTGGGTATTGTGTGGAAACAATTCCAGTAGTTGATAAAGTTGGTTATGTGTTTAGGGAAAAGGTCAGAATGGAACATCACCTCCAGTAACTCCTCATCTTTCACTGTATACATATACTAGCTGAATGAAATATTCAACTGCTTGACTTGTGGTTGCGACATATGATGTTTTGTGGCTGATGCATTTATTCTTGTTATCACCTGTCTGGAAAACCCTTTAAACCCTTCTACCTCTGACTGACTTGCCCTTTAAAACTAAGGTTCATGTCCTCACCTCCAAAAAGCTTTCTGAGAACACCAGGCTGAGTTGAGTCCCTCATTTGTGCCTATGTAGTTTGTTTGTTTGATTGATTGATTGATTGATTGAGTGGGGAAGGGATAAAGGGAGAGAAATATCAATGTGTGGTTGCCTCTCATTCGCCCCCAACTGGGGACTGAAAATCAAACTGGTGGCCTTTTGATTCAAAGGCCAGCACTCAGTCCACTGAGCCACACCAGTCAGGGCGTGCCTCTGTGGTTCTTACCAGGTCATATGCCCTAGATTCTCTAGGGCAGCGTCTACATAATTCATCTCTGTATTCCAGAACGTAGCTCATGGTAGGAAATGTATGCCTGTTTTAAGTGAAGGGAAGGAGTCCACTCAGAAGACTGCTGCCTCACCCATGGAGAGAGCTGTTAAGGACTTGACAAAGTGAAGTGGGGGTGTGGATCTAGAAAGTCACATTCTCTAGGGAAATTTTCTAAACTGCTTCCAGAGATCTAGCTGACCACTTCTTCCAGGCACTTCTCAGGTGGAAGGGGCTGTGCACGAAGACAAAACCCACTGGGGTTCACGTCAGTTTTTTTATGCTAAACTTAATAGAAAAGGACAGTAACAATGGGCTGTCTCATCAGCAGTGGGAGGAATAAACATGTTACACTGGCCACTGCGGAATTGTCCCAGGGCCACTGGAAGTCAACTCCATGGAACGAACTCCGGGGTGGGGGGCGGGGGGCGCACAGAGCTGCTGAGTAAAGTCTGTCCACGCGGCCTTGGCTGCTCCGGAATTGGGGCCCAGCGCTGCAAAGGCCCACGACCAGCAAGAGAAGGTCCTAGGCCAAATCTGTCTTTGCCGACCCCGCCAGCCCTCAGCCCCGCCCCAGCCGCGTGGTACTCACCTGTAGGGTAGAGTAACGAGTCTGGCGCATTGGACCGGCAGGCTTTGGAGGCCAACTCAGGCAAGTCCATGGCTGTGCTTCCCCCGGCCGCCGACCAACGGCTGCGCGCTGCGCTCGCGCTTCCGGAAGTTCGGCAGCAGCCTTTTGGTTTTTCTACAACCGGCGAAACTGATTTCCCCTGCTCGGTGGAAAGTCCCCTGCTAGAACAAATGCCATGTCGGTTTTGCAGATGTCGTTCTCTGCCAAACAGGAGCTCGCATCTCCCCTAGATCCGAGTCTGAATTTAATTATTTTTTTAAACTGCCAGGAGCTCACCGTCCTGCTTCCCCAGGTAGCCAAAGCCCCCGTGTTCTTGGAGAAATGACTGCTTTTCTGAGAGGTACTCAGTTTCTTTACAAAATTGTATTACATCGAGTTTGGCCTGCATGTATGTCATAAACTGATGCAGAATCACCCAACCGTAATTCCAACTGCCATTCGCAAGCCTTTATTTGGCACCCATGGGGTACACAGCACCATATAAGGTTCTCAGTGGACGTTAAGTATATATATAATGTAAATGCATATGATTACACTTGAAAAGTAGGTTGTTCTGGAAAAGGAACTAAAAGTTCTCACCCTGGCCAGGTGGCTCAGTTGCTTGGGGCATCTTCCCTACAACAAAAAGTGCAGGTTCTCTCCTTGGGTTGCCATTCAATTTCGGGCACCCACATGGAGCAATCAATGGTAGGTTCTCTCCCTCCCTTCCTCCCTCTATCCTCTTTCTAAAATCAGTAATAAAATATCCTCAGGTAAGGAGGAAGGCAGGCAGGGAGGGAGGAAACTTCTAGACGTTTTGTCATTTGAGCGGATTTTCAAAAAGAAAGGAAGCAAGTTGGGGACAGCAGCAAAGAAAAACAATATTAAAAAAAGATGACTAGGATAGTCTTGAAAGATATATAAATACATAAATGGATTACATAAATACATAAATAGGTTACAGAAGCAAAAGTGCAGAGCTGCAAAACAGGAGAAAAGAATGGACTCTCACAGCCAAGTATTTTTGCATTTTAAGCAGGTGAGTAGAAGAGTTACAGGCATACCTCATTTTATTGTGCTTAGCTTTATTTCACTTCACAGGTGTTTTTTTACAAATTAAAAGATGCTCCATCAGCAAAAAGATTACCACTTAATTTACTGTGATATTCATTTCATTACTGTGGTATTACCAAACCGTAATATTTCAGAATTATGCCTGTATCACAGAAAGTCCTAAAGAGACTGAATTAGAAAACAAATAGTTCAGGTAGGTCATGGTGAAGCAATTGAAAAACACCTTCCACCACTCTCAGTTTATAGTTTCAGGATTTTAGTATTCTATTCTTAAGCAGGAGTAGACTACCATGATTATTGAGGAAAGCCTATAACACAAAAATCAAAGACCAGAGGAAACATACAGGGAAAACAAAATAAAACTCAAGAGATCACAGAATATGCAGGGAGAACATATACATATGTATGTGCATGTGTGTTTTATTTTATTGATTATGCCATTAGTTGTCCCATTCCCCTCCCCCCTGCACACTCCTCCCCCACCATTCCTCCCCCTTTCGTTTATGCCGTGTCACAAGTTCTTTTGATTCTATATTTCCCATACTATTCTTGTCCTCCCCCCTATTTTCTGCCCACCATCTATGCTACTTATTCTCTGTACCTTCTCCCCCTTCCACTCCCCTGTTGCTAACCCTCCATGTGATCTCCATTTCTATGGTTCTGCTCCTGATCTAGCTGTCCTCTTAGTTTGCTTTTGTTTTAGGTGTGGTTGTTAATAACTGTAAGTCTGTTGTCCTTTCATTGTTCATATTTTTTATCTTCTTTTTCTTAGGTAAGTCCCTTTAACATTTCATATAAGGGCTTGGTGATGATGAACTCCTTGAACTTGACCTTATCTGAGAAGCACTTTATCTGCCCTTCCATTCTAAATGAAAGCTTTGCTGGATAAAGCAATCTTGGCTGTTGGCCTTTGGATTTCATGACTTGGAATACTTCTTTCCAGTCCCTTCTTGCCTGTAAGGTCTCTTTTGAGAAATCCGCTGATAGTCTGATGGAAACTCCTTTGGAGGTGACTGTCCCCTTATCTCTTGCTGCTTCTAGGATTCTCTCCTTCATTTTAATCTTGGCTAATGTAATTATGATGTGCCTTGGTGTGTTCCTTCTTGGGTTCAACTTCGTTGGGACTCTCTGAGCTTCCTGGATTTCCTGGAAGTCTCTTTCCTTTGCCAGATTAGGGAAGTTCTCCTTTATTATTTGTTCAAATAAATTTCCCACTTGTTGCTCTTCCTCTTCTCCTTCTGATACCCCTATAATTCAGATGTTGGAATGTTGAAAGATGTCCTGGAGGTTCCTAAGCCTCTCCTCATTTTTTTTTTTGAATTCTTGTTTCTTCATTCTTTCCTGTTTGGTCATTTTTTTATTTCTTCTGGTCCACTCCCTTGATTTGAGTCCGTTTCTTTTCCATCACTATTGGTTTCCTGTGCATTTTCCTTCATTTCACTTAGTTTAGCCTTCATTTCTTCATCTAATTTGTGACTAAAATCAACCAATTCTGTGAGCATCCTAATCACCAGTGTTTTGAACTGTGAATCTGATAGGTTGGCTACTTCTTGGTCACTTAGTATTATTGGCTCTGGGGCTTTGAGCTGTTCTTGAGCCATAATGTTTTGGTCTGTCTATGCCTGTTATGTATGAGGGTCAGAGCCTTAGGTATTCACAAGAGTGGGGTAATCCAGTGGCTGGGTTGTGATGCTGTATGTGGGGGTGGGGTCAGAGAGGGGCACTGGCGTTTATTGCTCTCTTGGATTTTGGTCCCCTCTACTGCTTCCTGAAAGCAAACCTGGCCCACCTGGTGCCAGCTCCAGGTGCGTGGGCCTGTGCACCCTCCAGGACCCTCTGGGTCTCTCCAACAAACTCTCTGTGAGCCTGGGAGCCTATCCTAGCACCTTGACTCTGAAAAGTCTTTCCAATTGGTGCTTTCGGGCTCTAATTCCCGCCACTAGGGCCCTAGCCTGAGCGGTCTGTCTCACTGCTCACTGCTCCCTTGGTTTATCTGCGCATGAAGGTGTGACCACGGTCAGCCAGACACTGGGTTTGCCCGTTGCCACCCCACACCTGGGATCTGGCAAACACCAGCTGTGCTCCTGGGTCAGTCCAGCTGATCTTTCCTGCCTGACCCCGCTCCGCCGCTGACTCCACCCCTCTTACCAGTCTGGCTGAATGGTTTGTTGTCAGACTTCCGTACATTTCAATTTTCTGTGTTTTGGCTGCGTTTTTGTTACTAAAACTTTGTTGTCTTTAAACTTGGTTGTGTGAGGAGGCAGTGTTTCCACCTACGCCTCCATCTTGGCCGGAAGTCACCTGTGTGTGTGTTTATGGAAACTAAAAATCTGAGATCAGAAAACTAAAACACAGTCACATTAGATGATTAGATTAAGGTAATCTAGAAAGTACAGCTAGAAGACAGAGCTGGAAACTAAAAGTAAAGGAAATCAGAGAACCAATCCTGGACATTTACCATCTGGATAACAGGAATTCTAGAATGAGAACAGATGAGCAATCATTAAAAAAATAGTTCAAAAAAATTTCCCTAAACTGAAGGACAAAGTTTAAAAGATTGAAAGATCCTACCAAGTACCCAGTAAAAGGGATGAAAATGGACCCTTACTTGGAACAGAATATTGGGACAAACTAACGGGACTAACTTCAATAGTGATAAAAAGTAGTTCCAGCCCTGGCTGGTATAGCTCAGTGGACTGAGTGTGGGCCTTCGAACCAGAGGATCATGGTTCAATTCCCAGTCAAGACACATGTCTGGGTTGTGGGCCAATTCCCAGCAGGAGACCCAGGAGAGGCAACCATACACTGATATTCTCTCCCTCTCTCCTTCCCTTCCCCCTCTAAAGATAAATAAATAAAATCTTTTTAAAAAAGTAGTTTCATATACAAAAAGATCAAAATGGCATCTGACTTCCAATAGTCACCCTGGATTTCAAAGCAAGGTTTTCATACTTCCTGGCAGGAAATCTGAAAGCTTAGCAGATACATTTAAAAGTGGGAATGGAGACTCCTCAAGAATTCTATACTCTGACAAAATAGGAACCAGGTGTAAGGGTACATTTTCAAACATGCAAGGTCTCAAAATATTTGCCTCTCATTTTTTCTTTTCAAAACATAATGAAGGATGTGCTTCACCAATACATGGACGTACACCAAGGAAAAGAAGAATAATGGGATTTAACTGTAAACATCTGACACAAGAGAGACAAAGGGAATCTCTAGGGCACTGATGGAAGATGATAGCTGTGAACCAATACAAACTGAAGCAGATCAAGACATCAGGATTTCTGCACAAGAATATTTCCCATATTGATCAAGTGTCCTCACTTTATTTTAGTGCACTGCCTAAAATCTCTGCATCTTTACTGTGAATAAATGGACTTCTCAACTTTCCTTATCTATCTACAGGCTGTTGGATTATTTTTTACTCCTTTTTCCAGTTCTTTAGTTTTTCACTCTAAAACATTTTCAAGTTAAACTGTCACCTAGTTCATTATTTTTAAAAAATTAAATTGGGTCTGCCCTGCCTAGTGTGGCTCAATGGGTTAGGTGCTGTTCCACAAAGCAAAAGGTCGCTGGTTTGATTATCAGAGGAGGCACATGCCTGGGTTGCAGGTTTGGTCCCCATATGAGAGGCAACTGATGGATGTCTCTCACATCAATGTTTCTCCCTCTTTTTCTCCCTCCCTTCCCCTTTCTCTAAAAATAAATGTATACATCTTTTAAAAATTAAATTGGATCTAAACTTAGAACAAGCTTTGAAAGGAAACCAAACTAAAATGAGAATCAGATTCAGAAAAAACAAACATATAATCTCTCAAAAATGAGAACTACTTTTAATTACTCCATTTTGAGGTAGAATTTCCCATCCAAGTTCCAAGAGGAGAAGTTCCTGGCAGCCAAATATAAGTGTTTGTTAAGAATAAAATTAGTTTTGACTCTCGGAGGTTCCCATCCCCCTTTCCAATACATAAATGATCAGGGCTAAGTAACCCATACAAAAGTAAGTACTTCTCTTTTTCTCTAGAAAAACAATTTGTACATCATACCCAGCAGAATCCAAGTAAGTATATCAAACTTTTCAGCTCAGGGTTGTTTTTTTTTTTTTTTCCAATGAAATTCTTGCCCAACATAATACCTTTTGGCCTGAATAATCAAGTCTGACTAGTTTCCAGGTTTCCTTTTCTTGCGGCTCTATTCCAGAACAAAAATCTTCCAACTCCTTCAGGTTTCTATTCCCTCTTTTCCTGTTTATATTGAAGGAGTAAAGAGAATCTGTGGGAAACTAGCTTCACCTCAAAGAGTTTGCTAAAATGATCCCTACAGAAGAGCGTCTCACCCTTTCTCACTCAAATGGTTTCACAGCATTGTACGTACTTCATGGAGCTATATTCCTCACTCTGTTGCCTACCTTATGCCCCATAATGGTAAATTATTTGCCAGGAATTAAACATAAATAGGTAAAGTCATGAAATGTGGCCATTTGGGTCCATGAACTCAAAGACAATAAAAACAAGAACAACTGAATTCTATGTGACACTGGTTTCTCTTCATATATAATTTACAAGCAAGTTACAAATTGTATAGTAGTATTTCATTTAAAATATGTAGGATACATATGTAAAGGCAAACAGTGGTAAGAACAGATACCCTATGCTTATGAAAATGTTCTTATTTTGTTCCTAGAATTTCTAAGTCACATAAATGAACCCCCTGATGAGGACACACTGAGAGGAATTCTCTTGATGGTCACCAACTACACTCCACTGACAACTGGGTATTCTTTTGCATGGCTCTAATTTCAGCTTTATAAGCTGATTTCATGAACAAGCATCAGCTGCAGAGTTATAATATTTTTTTTCTACATTTATTAACTCCACATTGGCAGAGGATTTCTTTATCAGGAACAGTCCCAGCTTCATAACCATAATCCCACGTTAGTTCTGTTCTTGCTTTCACAAACCTAGAAAATAGAAATTAAAAAATGATAAATTACCCTGAATAAGCCAAATTGATTATATCAATTTTCATATTAACATCATTAACTATCCTTAAAAATACAGTTTATCCTGACAACCATCAAGTAAGAATGCTTTCATTAAAAAAATAATTATTTGAGTTTTATTTTCAATCTACTAAATCCTGAGTTAGAAGAAATCTGTCAATATTCTCAAGGAAGGATGTGTACTTTGAGAGTAATGGAAACCAGTGATGTGATGAGGCCTGCAGTGTGGTAGGTGGGGACAGTCCTGACTTCAGGAAGTTGTAGCAGTCTGCATCATTTATTCCCTGAACTGAACTGGGTGAGAACTGCCATTCTTAGCTCTTTCAGGTATTAAAGCTAAGAGAAAATAAAAATTAAAATTTCAGTTCTTAACATTTATTTTTTAAAAATTTTTATTTATTTATCTTTAGAGGGGAAGGCAAGGAGAGAGGGAGAGAAACATCAATGTATGGTTGCCTCTCGTGTGTCCCCTGCTGGGAACTGGCCTGCAGCCCAGGCATGTGCCCTGACTGGGAATTGAACTGCGATCCTCTGGGTCGCAGGCCCGTGCTCAATCCACTGAGCTACACCAGCCAGGGCTAAAACTTCAGTTCTTTAAAATTTGGTTGAATAGAAACAGTTTGCAATAACTGAATATTCTGGGATACCAGATATTAGAGGCTACAGCACATATCTTTTCATGTTTTTCCTTTTTGTTGCTCCTATCCTGACCCTTTGTCTAGTTTCTTTTTGTCTTCTATTGTCATTTTTAAAGTCACATTTTCAAAATTAGGCCACAAAAAATTTCAAACCTGTTGGTGAAGAATGCCACCAATGGAAAATTCCTGTCGTGTGTTTCTACAAAAACATTCTGTACCAAAAGATTTGGGCAACAACTATGCTGTTAAAAAACATTAAAACAGAGGTTAGAAATAGCATAAAGTTTGATGTCTTATTCTTTGAAGAATTAGAATACCATCATTTCCAACACAGCTTTTTTCTTTGTTTTTTTTGTTGACTAATATGTAAAATATCATAGCTCACTACAATCCTGTTAATAGTAATTCATTCAGAAAAGCCTTCTGACACTCTTACATCTTGTTGGTAGAAATGCAAAATGGTATAAACCTCCATAAAAGATAATCTATCAAGATTAATATTATAAATGCATTTATCTGTTGATCCAGCAATCCTATATCTGATAATGTATTCTACAGATACATCTGCACATGTATCTATGTGTAAGATCATTCACTGAGCATTGTATTTAACAGTAAAAGTATGGAAACAAACTAAAAGACTATCTAAAGAGAATTGGTTAAATAAACTGTGGTATTATCAACACAATGGAATTCTCTGAATCTGTAAATAAAAAAAAATAAATAAGTAGCTCTCTCTGTGTCCAGATATGGAAAAGATCTCCAAGGTATATTGTTAATTTAAAAAACATGGTTTGGGACAGTGACTACAATATACTGTCTTTTGTGTAAGAACACTTATTTATATTTACCTGTATTTGCATAAAGAAACATTATTAAGAATACACAACAAAGAAATAAAAATTATTTTACTATAGGTGGAGTGGGGGCAGGGTGAATGGGGGCATACATCATTTTTTGGACAAGAAACTCCTAGGTTTTAGAGGAAAATAAGAAAAAAAATTGAAGCAAAAGATGTGGTAAAATAGCCCTGGCTGATGTGGCTCAATGGATTGAGTCCTGGCCTGCAAACCAAAGGGTTGCTGGTTGAATTCCCAATCAGGGTCCATGCCTGGGTTTCGGGCCAGTTCTCCAGTAGGCGGCAATGCAATAGGCAATCACACATTACTGTTTCTCTCCCTCTCTTTCTCCCTCCCCTCCCCTCTCTAAAAATAAATAAGCAAAATCTTTTTTAAAATGTGGTAAAATATTTAATAACATAAATAACAGTATTTCACCAATGTAAATGTAAACAGAACTCAACAGCAGCATTAACAACCATTATTCCTCACAAATTTGGTGGGAGAAAGGTGTGTCTTGTAGTCCAAAAAATACGGTAGTACTTCTCAAGGTATGTGTCTTTTTATAACTGTCTTTTTAATATGAAGACTATATACAAACTGAGTTTTACACCATAATAAAAACAGGCCCTTTGGAAAAGGGGATGTGTGTAAATAACTTATTTTTCTGCTGAACATAAAGCATAATTTACTTGCTTCAAGGCTTCTACACATAATACTATTTCCTCCTATTACCTCCATTCTAATATTGTTCCCTTGCCCACCAGCTGCCATCTCCACACATTCATCTATCACCAGATTCATAAAAGAATCAAATGACAATATTCCTTGAGCATCTGGGCCAACATTTAATTTCAATGTTAATAATTTCCTGTTCATATCTTTTTTAAAAGATTTTATTTATTTATCTTTAGAGGGGAAGGGAAGGAGAAAAGGAGAGAAGTATCAATGTATGGTTGCCTCTCGTGAGTCCCCTGCTGGGAACTGGCCTGCAACCCAGGCATGTGTGGGAATCGAACAGCGATCATGTGGTTCGCAGGCCCGCACTCAGTCCACGGAGCTATGCCAGCCAGGGCTGTTCATACCTTTTTTTAATTGGGGCCTATGACCTTTAGTCATGGTGCTTACTTGGTAGGCTTAGAGCTACCCTGAAACAGAATTCTGTTTAGCTATATGTTTATATTTTGCACAGCTTATTATTTTACTTTAATTTTTAAATCATGTAAATGTATTATCTAGGTAGAAAAATTAAAAAGATAGAGAGGAAAGAAGGAAAGGAGGGAGGGAGAGTGGGAGGGAAAGAACCTGTTTTTATTCTCCTACAAAGTGAGGGACCTGGCTGATGTGCTGATTGGGAGAGGTGAAAACAAACCAATTGTGCTAGTGCAGCCACCACTCAATGTAACTGATGGGAAATAAAGCCATAACAGTCTTTTGCTGGGAATCCTTCTTTAATGGACCTCCTGACACGGTTGACAACAGTGTAGAAGTAGTCAGAGTAGAATACGAGAACAGCAGTTGGGGAACAGAGGAAGGGAAGAGAGGATTCTATTCTCTGCTAACCAAGTAGTCTTCTGATTAGGAGAAAAAGAAACAAGTCAAATTAGCAGATTCACCTAGCAAGAAAAATCTCTTTGTTTTTAAAGATTTTCTAACAACACTATTTTTTTTCCTCTCATGACAGCTGAGTTACATGTAAAATTATTACTGCACATAAATTTTAAACCATTCAAAAGTTACATTTTAAGAGGCACTGAGCTTACTTTAAAGGTGTCAAAAGGAATGCTTTTGATAATCACATGTCATTCAGGCTTCCCTTCCTTCATCTTTATTTTAATGAAAAAGTCAAGGCTGCCAATCCCACTAATTCCACCCCACAGGGAAGAAGAAGCGCTCAGATACAGATCAAGGAGAATAATTAAGGCCTTATCCAGGGGTCAGTGTGATAGAGTGGACCTTTCCAAAGGATGTGTGGAGGAGAGAAAAGTCCTTTTCCTCATTCCATGACATCTCCTCACTCTCTTGGATATGATAAGCAAAGACAAAGTGGAGCTCAGAGATCAGAGAGGGATACAGGAGAGCCTAGCTCAGCTCTCAGACACTTCAGGGCTTCCGCATGGTCCAGTTCCCCAAAGACAGGACAGACTATATAAATAATGGGACTAGAGGTTGAAAGGTTTTTTTTTTCCCCTATAGAATTCCTGAGAACATACATTCTTTGATAATCATGTCTGATGGTTGGAAGCAAGATAGGGTAAAAGTCTAATGGGAAGGCCACAAGGTATGCCAAATCTACCTCACACAGGTGATATGACCAATAATATAAATTATACCTCTTATCATGAAGATGACAGGAGTCTTAAATGTCAACTAACCTTAATAATCAGAGGACTCATAAGTATTTCTCTATATAAATGAAAATAAATCTTATTAAATATTTCCCAAACATACACACAGACAGAAAATGAATATGATTTGGGAATAAAAAAAATGAGTAGAATAGTTAAATGCAATATTCTGATAAATGTACTGGTTTTCTATAATAAGCCACTAAATCATTCAAAACTTACTGAAAGTAAGTAAAACATAAATACCTCTAAATGATTTTTTTGAACTATTAGAGGCATCTCTGAATTAGATGTATTATATTATATAAGAATTAAAAGAGAAATTTATTCTATGAGTCCCACTGTGGTGTTTTTGGAAATAACAAATCTTGAAAATCTTTCAATAAATGTAAATAATTTTCTTACATACCATTTACATCATTTTCTTAAGCAAATGTTTACTATGTGCCAGGTACTATATAAGCACTATATAAAATATAAATAATTTACTTAATCCTCTGAGTCAATTATTATTATCATCTCAATATTATAGAGGTCAGAAATAAGGTATAAGGTTAAATATCTTGCCCAAGGTCATACAAGTAGAAAAAAATTGACATCTTAATCCTGGTAGTCTGGCATTAGAATTTGTTATTCATATTTTCCTTATAATTTTGTTAAGAAGCACAGGAAAAAAGCCCATATACTCACATTAAGAAAGCGGCCCACATTTCCTTCTTTTGTGGCATCCAGTAAAAACACATTTCCTTTACTGAACTTTAGAGAATCAGGTGAAGTATTCTTGGTTTCACCTGACAATTCTTTACCACAAATGACCTGCTGGTTTTGACATGCTGGAGATTTTTTCTCTTGGGGCTTTAGTATTTGAACCTCAAATTCTTTCATAATATTCTGATTATCCAATGTGGCTGCTTCATTATATCTGCCCCCTGGTGAAGTTTCTTCTCTACATTTAGTTATATCTATCACATCTGATTCAATCAGGAGTTTGTCTTCAGAATCTTCAACTTGATTTGAGCTTGCGTTCACTAAAAAACATTCTGGAAGGAATTGTCAGGAAACACTTGGCTGAGCAATACTGCTGAAATTAACAATGCTAATTAAACAGTACTTGCTTTAATTACCACTAATCCTTACAATGTGTTAAGGTAGACAGTGCTCCAATTTTATATATGAAAACTTTGAGCCTCTGAGGGTTTAAGGGACTCACCCAATCCACAGTAATAAAGAGAAGTAGGGTAATAAACCCAGAAATGTTATTACTACATAACAACACCCTTTATTGAATCTATATGTTGCTTCCTGTTACCACATTTAATCTCTACTCTTCACAAACTGACTTACCCCTCTTCAACTTTGGAGTCTGCATTTAAGTATATTCTTTTTTTAAAAGATTTTATTTATTTATCTTTAGAGGGGAAGGGAAGGAGAGAGGGAGAGAAATATCAATGTATGGTTGCCTCCCGTGTGTCCCCTGCTGGGAACTGGCCCGCAATCCAGGCATGTGCCCTGACTGGGAATCGAACCGCGATACTCTGGTTCGCAGGCCCGTGCTCAATCCACTGAGCTACACCAGCCAGGGCCTAAGTATATTCTAAATAGCTGTAATAGTGGTGTGTAGGGAGTACTCTAGGCCTTTAAGACACCAATGAAAGGCCTAAAAAGACCCTGTTGAAGTCACCCTCTATAATAACTGTATTGCTATAGAGGGTGACTGTATTGCAATAACTGTATTGCAATAGAGCCTATTGCTATAGGCTTTGTACACATTAGTCTTTCTAGATGACAATTCAATAATCACACTTCTACAAACAATAATACCTTGGAAGATGAACTGCTCAATCAATTTTAGAAATAATTTTTTAGAATATTCAAATGTGTGAAATGCATATCCAGTGAAATACTATCCATACTTTATGATGGGTACTTTATCCATGGATAAAGGGATGATTCATGTCCTGGGTGATATGAAGTGGGATAGTATAAGATTTCATAATGCTACTCAGGAGGGCACAAAATTTAAAACTTGTGAACTGAACTGTGAACCAGTGGATAAGGGGGATTACTCTACTCCTAAATTTATACACATAACACATATGGTAATTGTAATACATAGTAATAAACTTCTGTTTGTTTTGTCAGCCTAATTTACAGGGCCTCAGCTTGACAACCCAAGATGGGTAGAGGAAGAAATTCTTTTCTCCCCTACAATGGTGATTTAATTATAATACATGAATGCTTTTTCTTGATAGACCTTTTCAGTCAACTGAGGCAGGAGACAGCACAGGAAGAACTCTGAGACTGCAATACTGTAACTGGCCAGCATCTAGCATCCTGGCTGCTAGGGAATGCCTTTTACCAATTAGGTAGAATAAATAGTAAACCGAGGCAGGAAGGAGGAAGGAGATAGGTCTCACACGCTAACTCAGCAGTCTTGAGCCTGGTCTGATAATATACCAGGTGTTCCAACATCACAAGAAACACTATGTTAGCAAAGAAAGGAAGTCCTTGAAATTCTATGTAGAATTTCTACTATCTGGGAAAGAAAGCCCTGATTCATCCCAAGGCCTTGAATGTGGGAGACGGTCCATGGTGCCCAAAGAAGGAGCCCATAAAACAACTTTGGTTAACTGTCTACCTCTGGTTACTGTTTTATGAGGGAGTCCCCGATGCTTACAGAAAGAGCCCATAAATAACTTTGGAAAGTGCCTCAATTTTAATTACAATGATCCCTCACCTATCGTGGGAGTTATGTTCCAGAGATCCCCATGATAGGTGAAAATCTGAGAAGTAGCAGCATGTTATATTTATTTTATTATTTATATATATTTTAAGGCTTTAGAAACCCTTCCCATATTCCTATAAACCTTTCCCACTCTCTTAATAACCTTTCCCACACTCTGTATTGTAAACACTCCATATGCTCTTAAACACCTTCTATACTATTAAACCTATGTAATTTTAACAACATATAAAATTCTATATGGGTACTCACCAGTGAAATATATAGTTGTCCCTCGCTATATCGCGAGTTACCCCGATACAGTGAAGCTGCAAAAAGTGAACCGCAATATAGCGAGGGACAACTGTAACTGCCTCCTATCACATTTGTTTTACAAGATGAACAAATGGAGTCTGGAGCAAAATAAGGATTCAGGATAACAGACCTGCACACATACCTAAGTTTGGGTAGTCACATTCCCCCAGGAAAGCTGGCACATTTACCCATTAGTCAATATGTAAGTTTTTTTCTCCTATCTCACCAGCTATGTAAGTCCTCAGAACAAAGGACTCGCTCTATCTCTCATGGGGGCTCCACCCATTCTTGGAGCCCTTGGAGCTCTTAGCTCCCGGACCACTGGGCCTTTGGCCATCTAGTCTCAGGCTGCCTGGGAGCTTGCCACCCTGGTCTTCAGCCATTCTTATTCTTACTTTTGCCATCCTGCTCTGCCCTGAAACTTTGCCTTTCACCCCCTACTCTACCCAGTCCCATTCTCTTCCATGGGAATGGGTCACTAATAAACTGACTACATGCTAATAGATTTGGTGATCTGTAATTCTTTGTATGTGTTAGTAAGAAGAACCAGGTCTCTTCCGTCAACACAAGGAGCTTCTTCCAATCTCCATCCTCTAAGACAGGTAGGGAATTGGGAGTGCAGATATAAAGAATCTCAAAGGGAGAAGAACAAATGGCTGATCAGTTCTTCAAAAAGGATCACTTCTCAGCAATGTCTCCTCACTAAAGGATATATTGAAATGCAAAAGTACCAAAACCCAAGCTTGTCAAGTCATAATATTAATTATGGCAAGGCTGGTAACACTCAGGGTAGCAATATTTTCACTTTTTGCTGAGTATCCCCAGTAATAGTTTTGGCTGGAAAATTGCAAGAGAATGCTGTGTCTTCATTTTCAAAGGGGCCCCAAAGAGTGAGGAAATGGCTGCTTTGAAATGCTTTCACAGCCACAGATAACATCATGGATAATGTAGGCTAAGAGTTGTCCACCCTACTCCTTCCTGCCATATAGATAGATCACTAGTGGAAACTAGAAGAGGGGTCAACAAACTTGTATTATGGGCTAAATAGCAAACATTTTAGGCTTGTTTTTGGCCATATGGTCTCTGTCATGATTATCTAATTCTGCTGCTATAGTGTTAAAGTAGAGTCAATATGTAAATGAATGAGTGTGGCTATGTTTCAATAAAAGTTTATTTATAGACACAAATTAAAAATTCATGTAATTTTCAAGTGTCATCAAATATTATTCATCTTTTTATCAGTTATTTAGAAAGGTAAAAAATCATCTTAGCTGATGGGTGGATCATACATTGGCCCACAAACTGTATGTAGCTTACCAATATCTGATTTAGACAAGTACTAACTTTTATGATGGATACAGCATGTTTGTTTTGGAGTTTGAGAAAATAAACCACAGATATTGAGCAAGACAGACAAAAAGGCAGAAGAGATAGGCACAAAGTTAAACAAAGCCTATTTTTCATATCGTTGGTTTTAGTGGTCAGATGTATGAGTTGATTTAAATCCATCATTACCTTCACAAGTGACAGATTCTGAGGAAGCAAATCCCTTAAAAGAAAACAAGGAAAATGTTACTTTTTAGGTTAGGAAAAAAAATTTCATTCAGCAGTTAGGCCTCTTTCATCAAGTGTCAATCTTCATGGCCTGTAGCCACTGCATTAGTTTTGAAAGCCTCGAAGCAGATCTCAGAAGGAACTTAGGAATGATGGAGCCCTTTTGGCTGTGTTCTGCTTGTAGGCATGTTAGTAAGCTACAGGTATAAAAACTTTCAAAACATTCAAGACATTCTTTAAGCATTAAAATTAAAATAAAATTCAAATACATCTGTATTCCTCAATTCTGATACCAGACTATGAATTTGGCTTCAAGTATAAGGTGTACAAAGATAAAAATACTGTGGCTAGTTTCTACATCCCCCCCAAAAAGATTAAAGTTGCCTTTTTTTTTTAAAGATTTTATTTTATTTTTAGAAAGAGGATTAGGGAGGAAGAAAGAGAGGGAAACACAGATCACTTGTCTCTCACATACCCTGTCTGGGGACCTGGTCTGCAATCCAGACTTGTGCCCTGACCAGGGAAATTGAACAGGCAACCTTCCGGTTTGTTGGTTGGCATTCAACCCACTGAGCCATACGGCCAGGGTAAAAAGTTTATGCAGTGTAGACACTGCAGTCACTTAAAATGACAATAACTCTTCAAAGAGTTATCTACTGGGGGAAAAGGCAGAAAACTGTACTTGAACACCAATAAAAAATAAATAAAATAAAATAAAAATAAACATAAAACAAAGGAGTTATCTACATAGCACAATGCATAGCACTAAACTAACTGCTCAGGAAATGCTGGCATTGTTGTTATTCAAGTACTAAAATAGCCAATATTTATTGAGCACTTCCTGGGTGTCAAGCTCCATATAAAGGGTTTCTGATATTTATCTCATTTAATCCTCTTAACTGACTTAGATATTACCCTTATTTATCAGATAAAAAAAATGTAGAGAAGGTCACCCAGTTAGTAAGCAGCATAACTGAAGGTCAAATCTATGTCTGTGTGATACTATGGCCCAACCTCTTCATAATCATGTGATACTAAGGAGGTTCCTGATCCATGTTAGTAGGCAGAGGGCGAAATTTGTCCAACACCCAGGGCAAAGTTTTTATTTTTCATCAAAGCCCTAATGTGAACTACCATTATGTTTGCCTCTCTTCTTTTTCCTGCATCTTTCTCTGCTTCTAGGTTACGGTCTCTGACTAGTCATTCTTCTCAGTTCAGATTGAAAATTGTATCTCCGGAGGTTATCATGTAAAATGTTGCTTTCTGGATGACGTTTCATTAGGTTGCATCTCCTCTTTTTCATATACACCACAACCTAAATTACTCCAACCTCTTTCTTACTATTTTTCTTATTATTATCAACTCAAACACTAGTGTCTACAAATTCTCAAATGAATAGCTAGCTCTCAGTCTCAGTGGACTACACTATTAGATCATGAACAACATTCTCCTTAAAAGTCTAAATTTGGGAACATGCCAACCACCATGGAGGATACTAAGTAAATAAACCATGACCATCAACACTTCAACAGTATACCCATTCCAAAGCAGTAAAAAGAAACCTACACATTAATAGGTAGCACAAACAATTTGAACTAAGTAAAAGATAGAAAGGTGAGATAACAGTGTTCTCAGAAGGACTCCATCTACATTTTGCAGTTTTTACCATCTTTCTCCCATCAGGTTGAATAATAGCTATCTTGGTCTTCAGAGTTCTAATGGCCGAATGATACCGAATTCTTGAAATATTGTTATATTTCATATCTCTGAAAAGAAAATCAAAGTTATTCTCTTTACTAAACCTTGAAATACAGATAATATAAATGTTATGGAAATAGCCATTAGAAATTAATCTAAGTAATAACATCTATGCCTGACCCTTACCAGAAAAAAACAATATGATCATATTTTAAAGTCAATCATATTTTAAAATATGTTCAAAAAAGAAAATCTACAAAAAGTGTTGGAAATAGAATGATGAGAGAAAATAAAACTGCAAAGTATGACATCCATAAGAACCTGATTAAAATCATAAAGTTTTTAAAGGTAAAACTCCTGAAATAAAGTATGTTGGCTAGATTTTTAAATCTACGTGTCCTAGATTTCTCAGTGTTAAACTTACAACTGTGAAGCAAGTTTATAGATATAAAGTATATAGGAATGTGAGGAAAGAAAAAAAAAGGAAGCAAAAAAGGAAGGAAGAAGAAAGGGAGGGAGGGAGGAAGGAAGAAGGACAGACAACCAACCACTCTTGACCAATATTATAGATCAGTTTTTGATCTAAGATCTTTTGATCTTTGATCTTTTGGTCTTTGATCTTTTGATCTTAGAGTTCCTAAGATCTTACTTACATAACAGGCTTTTTTGGATTATTAGTAAACTTAGCTGGACACTCTTCAGTTTCAGCACTTTTATCCAATTCTAATGGGATAACTTCAACCTCACAATCTGCAACTTCCATTTTCCTCCTTTTTGAAAACACATTTTTCACAGTATTTTCTTCTTTTCTATTTTCACCAATATCATCAGGTTTCTCAGAGTTAGATCTGCTTAATAATCTTCCTAAGAGAAAGTAAAAGAGTTTAGAAAGATTAAAAATAATGTGGTAATGGCTAAGCAACAAAACGGTATCTCTATTCTGCTCTATAACTAAAGAACCCTGTGAGGTGTACCTTATCTCTAGAATGAAGATAAACACATTAACATCTTAGAGAACTATGGCAAGGAATAATAAAAGACCAGTAAGAGATTTCATGTCTTCCAGTATATGAAGAAGTAAAGGACATTTAAAAAAAAGCACTTGTCTATTCATGAAAGTGGAGAGATTTAGTTACAATATAAAACAAAAACATAGATCAGAAAGCGTTCCAGAAAATTAGCAAGGTGAATTAGCACTGAAGATTTTGTGTCTAGATAAAAAAAGCTTTACCACTTAAAATCAACACTGGTTTTATAAAGTGACATTTAAATCAGTGATGCTATGTGTCTATTGTTCTCATGTTAAGTCCCAGTGTAAATTAAAATGTCTAAAGTTTATGTGTTTTTTCTCCCCAAGGGACACAAAATTATAGTTAACAAGCCAGAGTAAGCAGCCAGGTCAAATACCTTAGTTGCATTTTGCTAGATAGGTAATACAAATAAAGGCAATACTTCCTGCACATATTTGGCATTTTATAGGCAGCTGACTTTCATCGAAGAGTTATTTTGAAAAATATAAGAGATGACAATCTAGGCAAGTTGTGTGCCTGTAAGTGGTATGTGGCAGGGATCCAAGTGTGACTATTCTGAATTCTGATAATTCTTGCCCTCACTGAAGTGAACCTGGAAATTCAAATGAGGAGGGTTGCTCTGGTCCCTGCCGCCTAGCTCAACGACTCAGACCAGCACCTTTAGACTGGCTCTAGTAGAGCCATGCTTTCTCAAGCCTCATTTCTTGGTAAAGAGAGAGAATAAGGAACTTTGCCTAACACTCTGAGGTAAATGGTTAAGATTCCTGGAGGCTGACATGTCTGACCTTGGGGCTGTGATCCTAAAGAACCAATAACTACAACTGTAACACAATGGTTGCAAGGTTTTTGCTCAGAATGTGGGAACTCCTGAGGATCTGAAATGAAGTGTGCTGCCTAAAGTCATTGCCTGAATCATCATATACATGCATTTATTACAAAATCACCTTATTAAATCCTTTTTGAGAAATATTTTATTTATTTAATGTTACAGAAAGGAGAGGAGAGGGAGAAAGAGAGGAGAAAAACATCAATGTGTAACAGAAACATCAATGGGATGCCTCTCGCATGTATACTCACTGGGGACTGGCCAACACAGAGATGTGCCATGACCAGGAACTGAACTGGTGATACTTTGCTTTGGAGGATGACACCCAACCAACTGAGCTACACCAGTCAGGGAACCGTATTAAATTTTAATAACTCAAAACATTGAATAAGGTTGTCCTGAATGGATAATTCAGTAATTTAGTTTTCATATTTAAAATGTTTTCTTATCTTACACCAAAGCATTTGTAGCCATGAAGCCAAAAAAGATGCCTCACACAATAACCCAAATTTTATTTCTGAGCCTTTATTTTCTAGAATATCACCTCTTGAGGCATCTCATTCCTTCAGTACCCAAGTTCCCAGTCACTTTACTTCCTCTGTATACTCTTCCTATATATTGTTGCTCTTGTCCTTGCTATAAGAACTCAATGGCCTTGACCAGTAAAATGGCAATTCAGAGATGCAGATACAGTCATTTGAAAATAAACCCTTGCTTTACCTGAGTAAGTGCAAACAAATGTCCCTCTGTCGATGTCATCCAGGCAGCGTACTCCCCATCC
Source organism: Sturnira hondurensis (assembly GCF_014824575.4). NCBI lineage: Eukaryota > Metazoa > Chordata > Mammalia > Chiroptera > Phyllostomidae > Sturnira > Sturnira hondurensis. The sequence goes on from NW_028074549.1 coordinate 1,215,617, forward strand.
CTTCTTCTCAGTTTTGAACACCTGTAGCCTCACTTGAGGTCCATGCTGAACAACTCGATTTTGACACATTTGTCGATTACACTTGCACAACAGGCTGCATTCATAAATGCTGTCAATAAACACACAAGAGAAAAATCAATCAGGCATCCTAAATTAAAATCAAAAGCAGTTAATATTGCTAATCACTAATAATTGCAGACTAAGTGAGAAGGAAGGATTTTAGAGCTAGACTGCCTGGGTTTCCCATCACAACTCCAGCATTAAGTAGCTATGTGATCTTGGATGAATTATTTAACTTCTGTGCTTCAATTACCCATTTTAAAAATGGGGATTTTATTGTTAAGTATATTTTATTGATTATGCTGTTAAGTTGTTCCAATTATTTCCCCTTTGCTTCATTCCACCCAGTACCCGCCTTCCCCCCAGCAATACCCCCCACCTTAGTTCATGTCCATAGGTCGTGCATGTAAGTTCTTTGGCTTCTCCCTTTCCTACACTATTCTTAACATCCTCCTGTCTGTTTTGTTCCTATCAATTATGCTTCTTTATCCCTGTACCACCATTTCCCCCCATCTCCCCCTTCCCCCTGCCAACTGATAACCCTCCAAATAACTCCCATACCTATTATTCTGTTCCTGTTCTAGTTGTTTGCTTAGTTTATTTTTTAGATTCAGTTGTTGATAGTTGTGAATTTGTTGCCAAAGTTCATAGTTCTGATATTCTTTTCCTTAAATAAGTCCCCTTAACATTTCATGTAATAATGGCTTGGTGGTGATGGATTCCTTTAGCTTTACCTTGTCTGGGAAGCAGTTTATCTGCTCTCCCATTCTAAATGATAGCTTTGCTGGATAGAGTCATCTTGGTGTAGCCCCTTGCTTTTCATCACTGTGAATACTTGTTGCCAGGCCCTTCTTGCCTGCCAAGTTTCTTTTGAGAAATCAGCTGACAGACTTATGGAAACTCCTTTGTAGGTAATTCTCTGCTTTTCTAGTGTTGCTTATAAGAGTTTCTCTTTATGTTTAACCTTTTTCATTATGATGTGTTTTGGTTTGGTCCTCTTTGGGTCCAACTTGATTAGGACTCTGTGCTTCCTGGACTTGCATGTCTATTTCCTTTGCCAAGTTAGGAAGTTTCCTTTCTTCATTTTTTTCAAACAGATTACCAATTTCTTGCTCTTTCTCTTCTTCCAGCATCCATAAGGTGAATGTGGGGCCTCTTGAAGTTGTCCCAGAGGCTGCTTATACTATCCTCATTTTTTTAAATTCTTTTTTTTCTTGTTCTGATTGGTTGTTTCTTTGCTTCCTTATATTCCAGATCATTGATTTGCTTCTTAGCTTCATCTTCTCTGCAGTTTCCCTGTAAATTGTTCTGTCTTTCAATTAGTAAATTCTTTGATTTTGACTGGATCTTCTTATGATGATCAGGTCCTAAGTTCCTTGAGCATCCTCACAACCAATGTTTTGAAGTCCATATCTGAGATTGCTTATCTCCATTTCTTTTAGCTCTTTTTCTGGAGTTTTGATTTGTTCTTTCATTTGGGCCATGTTTATCTCCTTGTTTTGGCAGCCTCCCTGTGTTTGTTTCTATGTATTAGGTAGAGCTGCTTTGACTCCATGTCTTGGTAGTTTACCCTAAGTAGTAGGTGTCCTATAGGGCCCAGTGGCACAGCCTCCCCATTTACCCAAGCTGGGTATGAGAGGTGCACCCTTCGTGTGGGCTTAGCACACCCTCTTCTTGTAGTTGAGCCTTAGCTGTTGCTGGCAGATCAATGGGAGGGATTCACCCAGGCAAGGATTGGCTGGGATCAATTACTTCCAACCCCTGCCCTCTGTGGAGGATCAGCTGTGCAGAGGCAGGGTGGTGGTCCTCTGAAGTGATCTGTAGCTGTCCGCTGGGTGCACTGGTCCTGAGGTTTGCAAGGGGGTGCTGGCCAAGGTCAGTCCTCACCTATGCTTTGCGTGGCAACCCTTCCTGAGCTATAAAGCAATCTAAGAAGGCTGCTAGTTGTGCTGGGCTGGGAGATTCCTAGGTAAAGACAACCTGTGAAGCTAAACTGGCTATTGCTAGTGCCCTGCCTAGAGCTCACTGAGGCCAACTATTGCTGTTTGATAGGATTTAGGAAGTTGTGAAGAAACCATTCACGTGTAAAAGCAGCATGGGTTGATTGGGAGGAGTCTCTGGGGATCTCCAAGATGAGTCAAACAGTGTCAGCCAGGTTGATGGAGTCAAATATGGTTCCACCCTGCTGGCACCGTGGCTCTGTGGAGGAAGGGCTCAGAAAAGGGACAATGTCCTCTGCTGGCCCTGATGCCAGTATGCTACTGGGGCCCTTCAACCTGCCACCCCTGTGCTGGAGCTCAGAGAGAGTGAGTTAGAGTAGGTGAGTCCGTGTGTGGGTTTTTTAAGAAGAACTAGTTGTGATTCCAGCAGTTACTTTCACTGACTCAATCCATGCTAGTTTTTGCAGCCGTAAGTTATGGGGACTTATCTCCCTTGCACTGGAACCCTGGACTGGCTGGCCTGGTATGGGGGTGGGCCTGCTCACTCCTGCAATATACTTTCCAAAGTTTTATCCATCACACATGGGTGACAGACCAGCCCATTCCGCATCTGTACCCCTCCTACCAGTTTGGAGGTGTGTGGTTTCTTTAATTCCGAAGTTCTCATATTTCCAATCAACTCAATTTCTGACAGTTCTGAGTGATGGTTGTTCTGTGTTTTAGTTGTAATTTTAATGTGGTTGTACGAAGAGGTGAGCCATGTCTGCCTACATCACGATCTTGACCAGAAGCTCTGGATTTTTTATTTATATATAAAGTATCACAGGATTGTTTCGTGAAATTTAAATGAGTCAGCATTTACAAGGTGCTTGGGACAATACCTGGCACACAGTAATTATTAGCTCTTTAAAAATCCAGAATGTCTAAGAAGAAAATGTCTGGGAAAGGAATGTCTAGAAGGAAAAATGTTCTGATTATTTTTTATTTATTTATCTATCTATATATTTTAAAGATTTTATTATTTATTTTTAGACAGAGGGGAAGGGACAGAAAAAGAGAGGGAAAGAAACATCAATGTGTTGTTGTCTCTCACATACTCCCTAGGGTACCTGGCTTGCAACCTAGGCATGTGCCCTGACTGGGAATCAAACCAGCGACCTTTTGGTTTGCAGGCCAGAGCTCAATCCACAGAGCCACACAAGCCAGGGTTGTTTATTTTTTATTTTTTTAAATATTTTTATTTACTTATTTTTAGAGAGGGGAAGGGAGGGAGAAAGAGAGAGAGAGAAACATCAATGTGTGGTTGCCTCTCCTGTGGCCCCCACTGGGAACCTGGCCCACAACCCAGGCATGTGTCCTGATTGGGAATCGAACCGGCGACCCTTTGGTTCACAGCCCGCGCTCAATCCACTGAGCTACACCAGCCAGGGCTATTTTTTAATAACAACCTTGAAAGTCTGAAAATTCCCAGTTCTTAGAAGAGCTTAGCACAGATATTTCTTAAGGGGGAACGGCTTCCCAAAGAAGGCTAACCCTAGAGGGTAAAAGCCAGACCCAAAGCACATGAATGTTTGGTTCATGTACATTCTGCATGATACATATGTGGTCTCTCACTCCATTTCCAGAAACAATATACAGATTTGTTATTGTCTTTGCTATTGTTTTTTAATTCCTTAATTTAGGTTTTTGATATAAAAAATTTAGATTTAATGTCTGTAAGACTACAGGTACAATAATAAAGAACCCACCTTCGAAGATACAAACACCCTGTAACAAATTCTCAAGGTATCTTACCCAGTTGGTATGTGTCTCTGTAGTCTTTTATATTTATATCCAATGGTTACTTTATCTCTTGACAAGGGGTAAATCTCAGCATTCCTGGCTGTCATTTGAAGACATGCACATTTTGTTCTACAAAGAAAGGCAATGAAGGGAGAAGTGAGAATAAAAAAAGCATCAACTAAGGAGACCCGATTAAAGTGTCAAAGATATAGTAAAGGAATTAATTGTATTCAGGATAGTCATCTGCCTCATGAACTTTGAACTTCTTCCCTAGATAGACCTCCTTGAAAGAGATTATTTACCAAAAGTCTATAAATAATTATAAACTGCCCTCTACCTTTATTTGTTCATGAAATAACTTAACCATATGAGTTTTCTTTAACTTTTCAAAATGAACTCCTTTAATTTCCTTTTCAGCAGAAGCTTGTTTGTTCCCCTAAGTCCACTCTCCTCCTACAATGGGCAAACTGATATGTGTCAAACTCAAAAAGGTATACCATAGATTTGTAGATATCTTAAATTATCTTTCTTTCCAATGATACAAAAGCAGACTGGGTAAGTTGACACTGGATATCTAGTTACTAAATTTATTTTTTTATAATGTTCCTCAACAAAAAACATGCAACCATAATTTTTCTCCCTCTTTTTAAATGACTAACTTGAGAGAAACTTATACCTTAATAGGGAGTAAGGAACCTGGGTATCTTATCTGTACACTGGATATGTGACTATTGATGAGCTGGTTAAAATCTCTGGATCTATCTCCTTTGTTCAATAAGTTACTTTGAGGTCTCTTTCTTGGTGATTCTCTTCTGTATTTTTCTGTATATACATAATACATGCATAAGAGTGGTGGCTACTGTTTGCAACAGAAAAAACAATAGAAATTTCAATAATCTGGAATCTATTATAGTGCAGGAAATGTAAAGTTGCTTTTTTGATATGATTTTGCTTACAAGGTTTAAAAGTACAGAAAAATACAAATAATATAATAAGCACTCATATTTCTACCACATAGAATTGTTATCATTTTACCTAGTCCTTTTTTTTCTGTATTATTTAAAATATGTCCAAGGTCTGTCTGGAAAAAGTCCAGCCATTGTTAATATAATGAGAACTGTTCATGTGACATTACTATAACCTATCATCTAAAGAGAATGGACTGGAATGCACATGCATGAACAATGATGACTTCACTATACTGTCACTGGGGGCATTAGAAACCACTGAGTGCAAATGTGTACTATGTGGCTGCTGCATTCAAAATGACTGAGCAAGTAGAGGAACAAATCTGCATTTGCATTAAGCTTGAACATTCCCCCTCAGAAACTATTTGGATGACTCAGAAAACTTTCAGGGACGATGCAGTGAGTGCAGTGTAACTAAAAGTGTGGCACAAATGTTTCAAAGATGGTTGAGAATCTGTTGAAAGTGATCCATGAAAATTTTGTAAGGCCTGCAATAAGCAGAACACCTTAAGAATGCTGAATGTGTATAGGCTGCAATCAACAAAGATCGACAACTGACAGTATGAGAACTAGAAGCTGATCTGGGGATTCCAAAAACTACTGTGTCTGAGATTTTGATAAAGGATCTTGTATGAAATGTGTTGTGGCAAAATTCGTTCTACTACTTTTGCTACCAGAGCAAAAGAACATCATATTGCAATTGCTAATGACTTCATTAAAACTACTACCAATGAACCAGATTTCCTTAAGGTCACAATCAGAGATGAATTCTGGGTCCATGACTATGATCTGGAAACAAAGACCCAGTAGTCCCAACAGGAGTCACCTGCTTCTCCATGCCCAAAGATGGCGCAGCAAAGTCCCAACAAGATCAAAACCATGTTAACGGTGTTTTTTGATTGGAAGGGTGTTGTCCACCATGAGTACACCCCACCAGGCCAAATAATTAATAGGGAATACTACCTCAATGTGCAATACAATGAAAACAGCTGCAGCTATGGGCAATTGGTGATTGGCAGCTTCATCATGACAATGTGCCTACTCATGCATCACGTCTTGTGCCCAGTGTTTCGGTGAAACACCAAATCACCCACATGACTCAGCCACCCTATAGTCCAGATTTGGCACCCTGTGAATTCTGGCTTTTCCCAAAACTAAAATTACCTTTCAAAGGGGAGAGATTTCAGACAATCAGTGAAATTCAGGAAAATATGACAGGGTAGCTGATAGTGACTAGGACAACTGAGAGGTCTTAAGGTCCCTACTTAGAAGGGGACTAAGGTATCACTGTCCTATGTACAATGTTTCTTGTATCTTGTATATTCTTCAATAAATGTATTTTTAATATTATAAGAATGGATATTTTTCAGACAGTCCTTGTAAACTGTTTACATAATAATTTAAAAAATTTACTCTAGTTATTTTAAAACTTGCTTTTTCTTTCAATGTTGTTCTTGAGACCCAATCCATGTTATATTCAAATATAGTTAATTCCTTTAAAAAACTTTTCCACAGCATTTAGATATAAAATTAGGTTGCTTAATTAAGTTGCTTCAAGTTTTCAATATAACAAATGCTGAAATGAACATCCTATTCTTACACAGATGTGTAAACATCTCTAGAGTGTAGCTTTCAAATATTTTTTACTTTGACCCAGAGTAGAAAATACGTATTTTTCAGGATCATATATAAGCACACGTATGAATACATGTGCAAACTGAAACAACAGTGGCACGCAACTTTAGTCTTATCATCTGTGATGTACTTGGGTCCTTTTTTGTATTATTTAACTTAAAAAAAATGCCACTTATAACCCCTTAAATGATTTTACATCAACTAAACCTATGGCTTGGAATACAATGTCCTAAACATACTTAAAGTACTATTGCTGGAAAGTAGGTATGCACCTTTTCTATCGCTGTGTAGCTGAACACCCCACTCTCCCTGTTAAACAACTGATGGGCTTGGTATAAAATTCTAGTTTTAATTTGTTTTCCTTCAAGATTTTAAGCTAATGCATCTCTTTTTTTTGCTGTATCATTTCTGATGAAAAGTGTGTTGTCAGTCTCTTTTTCCTGTTTTTTGAGTGTTTAAAATTTACTCTTTACCCTAGATACTTTTTAAGTTGCATCAATACATTTAGATTTATCTTATTTTCCCTTTTTAGTACTTAGCAGTCTCTTTCCCTCAGGATTTCTGTCTTTCTTCACCTCTGTAAAATTCTCAGCTATTATTTCTTTCGACCCCTTCCAAGGACACGTTTTCATGCCTTTTATAGAGAGAACAAGGGGGTATCGGGAGGTGGAAACAGAGAGAGAGAGAGAGAGAAAGACAAATATAGATGTGAGAAAGAAACATCAAATGGTTGCTTCCTGTATGTGCCCTGACGAGGAATCAAACCTATAATCTTTTGGTGTATCAGACGACGCTCCAACCAGCTAAGCCACATAGGCCAGGGTTCAGCTATCATCTTTGAATGGTGCTCTTTTCTTTTCTGCATGTGTATGCTACAGCTACTTTTCCATATTTTTTAACCTGTAAATTATTTTACCCATATCTTTATCTATTTGCATTCTGAGAGATCTTAGTTTTTGCCATCCAATGCATTAATTCTTTCTCTAGCTATGCCAATGGTAACATTTAGTGCATCTATTTCAATTATTTCAATGACCATATGTTTTATTTCCTATATTTCCAAATGGTTCTTTTTCATATATATATATACACACACACACACACACACCCATTTATAAAAATAATCTCCTTTTCTTGTTTTATGGATGCTAATATTTTACCTCTTTGGACATTTTAAATATACCTATTGTAAAGTACCTTTCAATCAGATTCTACATTTATCTTTGATTCTTCAGGTGTGAATTCTCCCATTTTGGGGGATTCAAGCTGCTTTTGGGGTCTTAACAGTTGCCTTTGTTTGCTGTGACAGTCTGAAATCATACTTTTGTGGGGTTTACACCTGTGTATTCTAAAATTACATACAGTCAAATTATTTTTTTAAAAAGTCTCTAGAACTGACCAGAGTAAACATTGTTCAACAGTCATTTTTTGCAGTTTACGGGTTGATGCCCAACCAACTGAGTCACACCGGCCTGGTCCAGTAATTTTTTTCCCCCACTATTGAAAGAGATGGAGCTTGGCCAGATACAGGTGGGTTACACTTAGAGGTAATGCTTAAAAAAAACCCAAAACTTGCTTTTAAGAAGAATTAAACTTGGCTAGCAACAGATTTCCTCTATGACAGGGCAAAGGAATTGAACCAAAAGGACCTAACAGCAGATTTATATATCTCATCTCACACTCCAACTAACAGGGTGGTGAAAACTACTATCCATACCACTTATTTATTTTTACCTCTCTCATTCTTTTGCCTACTACTGGAAGCTAAATTTACATTAAATTAAATGTACATATAATGTAACTCCATTCTATATATGCATACATACAAACACATGTATACTATATACCCTTAAAATGATTTGAAAGTCCTAATATATGGAACATGTTTTCATTTTTTATGGAATGTCAATGTTAGGATCAAGAGAGTACTAATTATAAGCACCATTAACTTTCTACAAATGGCAAGGAAATGATATATAGAAGTAAACCACAACACATAACACAGTAAAACTAAAAGCGTGGGTTCAAATTGCAGCTCTTCCATTTGTTTGCCCTATGATCCTACAATTAGTTTGTTCGATCTCAGTTTCCTCTTTTATAACATGGAAATAATACTACTACCTCATAGAATTTTGTGAGAATTAAATAAGAAAATGTATATAAAGCAATTGTCACAGTGTCTGGCACTTAATAACTATAATTGCTGCTGTTATGATTATGATACTAGCTTAAAGAAATACTCATCCAAAAGGTTGAGGACTCAATTCCCAGTCAGGGCAACCAATTGATGTTTGTCTATCACAGGTTTCTCTCTCACTCTAATCAATAAGCATATTTTATTTTAAATAAGAAATATCCTTAGAGGAAATAATTTTCAAATTACTATAATTATTGGTGAAAAGTCTTCTTTCCCATTGCTAGTGAGAGCATATCTTTCCATTTTAGATTCTTAGTGAACAGTTTTAGATAGACAGATAAACTGAGAAACAGCAGGACTTAACAAGTACCCCTACATTCAGAAGATTTTTTTGAAATGCCATTATATTCTACTTACATGTCTATGCATCCCTCAGAGCAGTCACATGAATCAGTAAATATGTTGGGAAAGCTGCTTAGATAATATGCTCGTGGCCACATAGTTTTTCTGTACTTAAAGTATGGAAGCTTTCTATTGTCAATTTCATTACAGAAAGAAATGGGCACCAATTCCATTCCATTGCTAATATCCAGATCAGAAACAATTTCTTCTTGCTTTGGGTAATTCCGAGTCAACTGAACATAGGTATTGAAAGAAAAGTTATCTGTAAATAAAAAGTTACACTCTGTCTCAAGCAGGTAACGAAAAACTTCCTCCATGTTTCGCAGACTCCTTCCACAAGGGGTTTTATAACTCACGTGGAGTGCTGAAGAATGAGTGTTTGTCTTTGCATGTCGTCTTTGGAAGTGGCATGTAATTGGTAGCTGCAGAGGGTTTTCTCCTGTGAAGGTTAGTGGCATTTTCATCAGACAGGCAGTAGAGCAGTCATGACTTTGGTAAGATAAATTCAAAGAGGATTCTTTTTCTCCAAAGTCCACAGCTTTATTTCCCAGTGGCGGAGAGTCCTTATTTTTTGTAGTGCTGTTTAAAATTAATTACTTATTAGTATCTCATATGTATAGTACAACTCCCCATTTTAAAAATACACTGCACAGTAAGGTGGTAATTAGTGCTAATACTTTCTTAGACAATACAAAAATAAGCTAGACTCTGAAATAAACATTATACTATGTCCTGCCGCCATTTAAAGGTATGCCTTGCAGGTCTTGCCTCAAGAGTCTTTTCTCCTCTCCAGAAATCAAATACATGGTGTTTTTTTTCCAGCACATCTCCAACTGGGAGTCAAATAATTCAGTTCAATTCTGACACTATTAACCTGGAGTCAGTATCAGATCCCGCAAGCTAAAGGGCTCAGTCCCACAAGACTGTCCCCATTTCAGATACAAAATATAAGTCCTGCATAGCCATACTTCTGACTGACCCTGGGGTCCCCACAACCCCCTCCCTCAAATTTCGTAATTTGTAGAAAGACTCAGAGAACTCAGAAAAGCAGTTTAATTACTATTACCAATTTATAATAAAAGATAGAACTGAGGAACAGTTAAATGGAAGTGATTCACAGGGCAATATAAGTAGGAAGGGTTATGGCATGCCCTCCTCATGTGTGTCACCCTCCCAGCATCTCTAAGTGTTCAACCAGGAAGATTACAGAACTTCATTGTTTAGAGGTTTTTATGGAGGTTTCATTACGTAAGTATGATTGATTATATCACGGGCTGCAGGTGATTATCTTAATCTCTAGCCCTTCTCTCCTCCCTAGAGGCTGGAATGTAGGGCTGAAAGTTTAAGCTTCTAATCAACATTTATTTAGTCTTTTTGGTAACCAGGCACCATCCTGAAGCTATCTAGGAGCCCCTAGCCAACAGTCATTTCATTAGTACACCAAAGATAATCTTCTCATTCAGGAGGTTCCAAAGGTTTCAGAAGCTATGTGCCAGGCACTAAGACAAAAACCAAGTATCTTTCTTATATCACAACCTAATTTCAGAATATTCCAGAGAGCTGTGATTATAGCTGTAACATTTTGCTATGGCACCTAGCAAATTGAGAGTTATTCAGAGCACGCACTCAATAAATAGGTAAGGAAGATTTTATCTTCAGGCATGCTTGATTCAAGCTTTTTGCCTGCATAAAACAGTAAAGGCTAGACAAAAACTAATTCACTCATTAAGAATCCTTTACATGGTGTTTGCCTTCAACCAGTTACCAATTGAAATTTTTCCGTAATATGTAATTCACCTGGCATCATAATGATACATCTGAAAGTGGTAAACTGATAGGAGAAAATGGGGCAGTTAATCATTTTAAGAAAAAATAATTTGTGAAAATATTCCGTATGTACTGGGAACTCAGGTGGCTAATGAGCACTTTTAAATGAGCTAGTGCAACAAAAGAACTGAACTTTAAATTTTACTTAATTTTAATTAATTCAAATTTAAATAGCCATGTGCAGCTATACTGAATGCATAGATATGAGGTGTATCTCCCTTTCTTCCAGCCATATTAGTAATCCTCTGAATACATTTCACAATTTATTCTTTATTGTTTCCAATCTTTTGCTATTATAAATCACCATGTGATAAATAACCTTGTACATAACAATTTCATACATGTAAAGATATCACTACAGAATATATTCCCAGAAATGGAAATACTATCAGGGTATCAGGGTAAAGGTATCAAGAGTAAAGTGATTAGTGATTTTGTTAAGATACCCAAATTGTTCTCCTTAGGATTAGTCTCTCCAGCAATTTATGAAAGTACCTGCTTCCAAAGCCTCATCAATCAATGGCTCTTGATGCTTTTGAATTTCTGACAATCTAATAGCCTAAAGGATAGAAGTTTATAAGTCTTTTAATGTTAGATATATTTGTTTCCAATTTTTCTTTTACTACTTAACTTTTTTCTATTGATTGATTTTAGAGAGAGAGGAAAGGAGAAAGAGAGAAACACAGAAACATCAACTGGTTGCTCCATCCATCTATGTACTCACTGGTTAATTCTTGTATACACGTGAGTTGGAATTGAATCTGCAACCTTGGAGCATCAGGACAACACTCCAACCAACTTAACTACTGGTCCAAGGGCTCCTTTACTACTTTAATGAATATCCTCATACACAAATCACTGACCAAATTTCTGATTATTACCTTAGTATACATTCCTTTAAGAGGAATTACTAGGTCAACAGGAACATACATTTAAAAATAACTTTATTAATAACATGTTCAAAATACATTAAAATATACTTATTTCTCATAAAAAAGACTGATATATTGGACCCCCATGTACTTGTGAGAACTGCAGACTCTTGGCACAACTCTGTCCAAACCAATGCACTAAGAGACAATCAAACTCTAGCAAAGCTTCTAGCAACATAAGAAGTCACTAGATTGACCCTGTTTGCCAATAAAATGCCTGCCTGAGAAAGCTCAAGGCTGCCAAGAAAATATACTGCTTCCAACCAACACCTGAAGATAAACCTCTGACCTTCCTTTCTTACACCATTTACTAAAAAGTTACAATTGTGAATCATTCCTCCTTCCTTCTGAGAGGCATATGCATCTCCCACAACTCAGGAATGTGTTTCTCAAGGAACTGAAGGCCATTCCTTTGAAAGGCAATGGTCAGGAAGGATGGGGCCTGTCTTCCAGTCTCTGTGGAAGAACAGAATCCTAAATTCCATAATTGCCAGGCAGCACACACAGCTGGCCTCAAGGGTATTCATGCTCCCTGTAATTTTACACTTGAGTGCTTGCTCTTCCTCCCTCCCCCATTCCCCTTTAAAACTCCAGTCATCTCAGCAGCACAAATCAGAATGGAGCTCAACTCTTTCCTCTATTTTCAGTAGGCACTTAGTAAAATCAGTTTTCACTACTTTAACTAATATCTTTGTTTATCTTTGGCACATTACCAAACTGATAATTATCAATATTTTGCCTATTTTATCTATTCTCCCTACCTCTTGCTCCATACTGAAACATACTGGAATGTTTTAAAGCAAATACTAGACATTACATCTTCTTTTTTAGCTGAAATAAATCAATATGCATTTCTAACAAATAAGGCTTTTAAAAATATATATAGTCTCAATGGCCCATTTTCACATTGCCCTGATTCTCTTAAATTAGTTTGAATAAAAATTCAAACAAGCCCCATATAATGTATTTTATTCAGATGTCTTTTATGTCTCTTTAACCTTAAAAGAGTGTCTCTTCATTTTATGATGTTTGTCAAAGTTGAGTAAATTGTGTCATTAGTCCTGTATCCTTTCCAACATTGTAGAATTTGACTGATGCATTTCTGTGGTGTTAACTTATTCCTCCATCTTTTCTATTCCTGGTAAATTCAGGAGTCAGTTCTAGAAGCTTGATTATATTCAGGTTCAATTTTGGTGATGGTGGTGTGGTGTGTAATAACTTATAGGTGATGCTATAAATTCCTATTAAGTCAAGTAAGGTGGCACACAATGTCTGATTCACTTTTAGTGACACTAAGATTTGTAATGGATTGGCCAAAAAGTCCATTAGATTTTTCCATATGATGGCTCTAGTATTGCTTAGTTGTCATTAATTTCATTTTGAACAACTTTTTTACATTGTATTGTGACAGCTGTCATATCAGCGTGCCTTAAAAAAATTTATCGAAATTGGTGAATTTTTGTGCAGCCATTCTAGTAGTGAAGATGGATAAAGATCTACAACATTTTTGGCATAATATGTTTTATTATTTCAAGAGAAGTAAAAACTAAACTAAAACGCAAAAAAAAGATTTGTGCGGTGTTTGGAGAAGGTGCTGTGACTCATCGAATGTGTCAAGAATGTTTTGCAAAATTTCTTGGTACTAAATTTTGGCCAAACAGTTCTTTGTTGTTGGGGCTAGTTTATGCATTGGAAGACGTTTAGCAGCACTCCTGGCCTCTACCCATTAGAAGCCAAAAGTGGGAGATAGCCAACATTCTCAAAATATCAAAGTCAATAAAGTTATTAGTGAAAGTGAAAAAATGTCTTTCACTTTACCGAAAGGATGTAATGGATTTTTTAGGCCAACCCAGTAAGTGGATTAGGGTGTTTTCAACCTAATCCTTCTATTTGAAAGCTTTTCATGAGTCAGGTTTGTCAGGTTTGTCATTTACTTGTGACCACTGGCTAGGTCAGTGCTACTCAGGGTGTGGTAGTATCAGTCCCCAGTGACTTGCTACCAATTTATGATAAACACAAAAAAGTTGGAAGTTGCAAAACTTTAGAACTTTTACAGCAATTTGACATTGCCACATTTCATTGCATTTTATAAGAGTATCTAAAAACAAAAACAAAACCATCTGTTCTCACCGGTTAATTTGAGAGCATTGTCCTAGTGAGTCCACTGTTTCTTGAAGGCTGGGGGTTGTAAAAATAACAATCTTTTTATTCTATCATCCCTAGAATTTTCTGGTTGGAATTTTTATAAAAAGAAATTTTCCTAGACTTCCCGCCAAGATGGAGACATAGGTATAAACACTGTGCCTCCTCGCAAAACCAAAATAAGGACAACAACAATGTAAAAACAAAATAACAACCAGAACTGACAAAAAACTGAACTGTATGGAAGTCGGACAGCCAAGGAGTTGAAATAAACACCTTCATCCAGACCTGCAGGTGGGGTGGAGTTGGACAGCCCAGCAGAGAGGCGTTGTGGCACAAGAAGCGATGCCTCCAGGCGCTCAAGGCACCCCAGATGCGCAAGACAGCAGTGGGCAGACCCTGGGTATGCAGGCGGCGGCTGGAAGACCCCGGGTGCCAAGTGGCAATTGGCACACCCAGCAAGGTGGTGACTGTGAAGCCAGGCACTGCACGCAAGGTGGCTGGCTGACCAGGCAGCGCTCCCACATTTGCGTGCAGATAAACCAGGCAAAACTGGGGAGTGAGACAGACCGCATCAGGAAATAATGACTCAAAACACCAACTGAAAACATCTGTGGTTAAGGCATAGGGAGAGACTCCCAGCCTCACAGGAGAGTTTGTTGGAGAGACTCACAGGGTCCTAGAACGTACACAAGCCCACCCACATGGGAATCAGCACCAGAAAGGCCAAGTTTGCTCTGGGGAAGCAGCAGAAGGGACTGAGGTCCAACAGAGAGCAGAGCAAGAGCCATTGTTCCTGCTCTGACCCCACCCCCACATACAGTGTCATAACCAGCAATTGGGTTGCCCTGCAGAGGTAAACACCTAAGGCTCCACCCTCATACGTAACTCGCATGATGAGACAAAAAAAAAACCCAAAAACAAAAACGGTCCAAAAGGAAGAAAAGATCAAAGCTCCACAGGTAATACAACTAAGCAACCAAGAGATAGCCAACCTATCAGATGCACAGTTCAAAACACTGGTGATCAGGATGCTCACAAAATTGGTTGAATTTGGTCGCAAATTAGATGAAAAAATGAAGGCTACACTAAGTAAAATGAAGAAAAATGCATAGGGAACTAATAGTGATGGGAAGAAAACTGGGACTCAAATCAATGGAGTGGAACAGAAGGAAGAAAGAAACAACCAAACAGAAAAGAATGAAAAAATAAGAATTCCAGAAAATGAGGAGGCTTAGGAACCTCCAGGACATCTTTAAACATTCCAACATCCGAATTATAGGGGTATCAGAAAGGGAAGAGGAACAGCAACAGGTGGGAAACTTATTTGAACAAATAATAAAGGAGAACTTCCCCAGTCTGGCAAAGGAAATAGACTTCCGGGAAGTCCAGGAAGCTCAGAGAGTCCCAGAGAAGTTGCCTCCAAGGAAGCACACACCAAGGGACATATAATTACATTAGCCAAGATAAAAATGAAGGAGAGAATCCTAGAAGCAGCAGGAGATAAGGAGACAGTTATCTACAAAGGACTTCCCATCAGACTGTCAGCTCATTTCCCAAAAGAGACTTTACAGGCAAGAAGGGGCTGGAAAGAAGTATTCCAAGTCATGAAATCCAAAGACCTACAGCCAAGATTGCTTTATCCAGCAAAGCTTTCATTTAGAATGGAAGGACAGATAAAGTGCTTCTCAGATAAGGTTAAGTTCAAGGAGTTCATCATCACCAAGCCCTTATTATATGAAACGCTAAAGGGACTTATCTAAGAAAAAGAAGATGAAAAATATGAACAGTGAAAGGACAGCAAACACAGTTATTAACAACCACACCTAAAACAAAAGCAAACCAAGAGGACAGCTAGATCAGGAGTGGAACCATAGAAATGAAGAACACATGGAGGGTTAGAAACAGGAGGGTGGGAGGGGGAGAAGACATAGAAAATAGCATAGATGGTAGGTAGAAAATAGATAGGGGGAAGGGCGAGAATAGTGGGGGAAATACAGAATCTAAAGAACTTGAGACACGTGGTTATAAACTAAGGGGGGAAGAATGGTGAGGGAGTGGGTTTGCGGGTGGAGGGGAATGAAGAGGGGGAATAGAACAACTGTAATGGTATAATCAATAAAATATATTAAAAAATTAAAATAAAAATAAATAAATGTTAATCATTTGATAGATGAAAAGTAGTATTTTATTACCTCCTTAATTTGTTTTTCTCTTAATTATACAAAGTTTGAACATAATTTCATATTTATCGGTCTTTTATTTTCCTTTTGGTGAACTGTCTATTCATATGCTTTGTCCATTTGCCTATTGGGGGTTTCTTCATTCATTCATATTTCCATCAAAGATGTCTTGCATTGGCTATGCAACAGGTCATGCTATGGAAAAAATGATGAGACCTCCATGATCTCAAGGAGCTTACATTCTAGTAGGAGAACTAAGTATAATAAAGTAGAGATGATGTTATGAATGAAGTCATGATGCCTAATGTCATGGAAAGACATCTAATCTTCATTAGTTTTGGTTTTTTTAGGGTTCTAAATTTATTTTTCCATAGTTTGGGACTCCAATTCATCTGAAATTTGGATGTACCACAAGATCTAACTTAAATTTTCCAAATGATATCCACCTGTTCCAGAGTCATTTATTAAATAACAAGTCCTTTTTTACCTTGGGACTTTTGACTTACTTATGATAAGCAGGCATTCCTGTTTTAATCCTAAAGGAAATAAATACCTCTAAAGTTTCATGAATATACAGGATGTGGATGTTGGTTAGAGAAATACATTCTATACCACATTAAAAAAGGTTCAATTTCTCACAATTGTTATTGACTTTTTAAAATCTTTGGCCATTTCTTAAGTATTCCTGAGGTCTAGTTCTATAAAATAATATATTTTCTAATACTAAATCATTCTTGCTTGACTAATATAAATTCTACCAGTCACTTCATTCTTTTAAAATATTTCTCTGAATTAGAATGCTAAAATTTTATTTAGAATCTATGTACCCATAATAGTTGGTATTTAAACTTTTGGTGGACCATCAACCATTTTAGATAATCTGTTTAAAGCTATGAACTCTCCTCCTAGAAATATACTAGTAATATAAAAATCTGCATACCATTCAGGAGCTGTATAACCCTGTAGTTTAGCGACTCATCTTTATTGTAATTAACTCCACACTTAGATGATTTTCATTCTACTTCCATTTAAATACTATCTTTCCCAATTCTAAATTCTTCATTGTGTTTCATCTTTTGGTTAGCAAAAGGATGTTTGAAAATATTTTCCAAAAGAACATGTGGATGGTATGTTTTCTGAGCTTTTGTAGAGGTTAAATATGGCACTAACCTAATTACTGTTATTTTGTTGGGTTTTCATTTCTGTCTTGATACTGGTTAGATATTTGAAACATAAGGCTGATACTAAATCCTTTTTTAGCCAATTTAATCTAATAGTAATTTTCCCCACCCCCCCACCCCAACCTGTTGTCTTTGTCCATGGGTCCTTCCTACAAGTTCCCTGACTTGACCCTTCCTGTTCTTTCCCCTTTTATCCCCCTCCCCCACTGGTCACTGTCAGTTTGTTCTTTACCTCCATGTCTCTGGTTCTATTTTGCTTCCTTGTTTGTTTTGTTGATTAGGTTCCACTTATAGGTGAGATTATATGGTATTTGTCTTTCACTGTCTGTCTTATTTCACTTAGCATAATACTCTCCAGTTTTCTTATACTCAGAAATTATCTTCTTTGATTATAGCTTCACTTATTCTAGCTTCTGGCATTTCTTTTACTTGCTCTAGTTCAGAACAAAATATGGCAGACTTTTCCACAAGCAATGCTTTTGTAAAGCTGGCTTACATTAATTTTTGTTAATATACTGAAAACATCTATATTTTATATTTAATGGAAAAACCATGCATTTCACTTTCTAGTTGCTAGAGCAATTCTAATTCCTAGTTTAGATAACTGTAATTTCCTTTAAAAGAACTGTGAACAGCAGTACATTAGACTTAAACCTACCACATTCACTTGAAGTTCTTGTTTTTCCTATTAAGAAAGAGAATTAATTCTGGTGTTTGAAAATTCTTACAATTCATAAAGAACATTATAACATCTGGATGATCATGAAAATATTTCACAGTCTTCACTGGAGTTATTGTTTTTTTCTTGTTAGCTTTTTAAAGACAACTAATTACTCATTATTCTTTTTTTTTCTCATCCATTTGCCCTTTTCATCTACATTTTTGGATAATCTTATAGATCCAAGGTTATACCTTTAATCAGATGACTTCCACAATGAATACTTTTTTTAAAAAAAGCCCTGGCAGGTGTAAACTCAGTGGATTGAGCACGGGTCTGCAAACCAGACGATCGTGGTTCAATTCCCAGTCAGGGCACATGCCTGGGTTGCAGGCCAGTTCCCAGCAGGGGACTCACGAGAGGCAACCATACATTGATGTTTCTCTCCTTCTCTCCTTCCTTTCCCCTCTAAAGATAAATAAATAAAATCTTAAAAAAAAGACTTATGTCATTGTGATCCTATACTACTATTTATACTAGGAAATATTTAAAACAATCTAATTATCCACACTTAAAAGAACAGATAAATATAATTAGTATTTTACATTATGGAAACCCAAACAAGAATTAAAGAAAATGAAATAGATCTATATATAGCATCATGACTAAATTGATTTAGTAATTAAACATTATTAATAGCCCTGGCTAGGTAGGTTAGCTGGTTAGAGTGTTGTTTTAATAGGCCAAGGTTATGGGTTCAATCCCCAGTCAGGGCACATACAAGAATCAACCAATGAATGCTTCAATAAGTGGAGCAATGAATTGATGTTTCTCTCTCTTGCTCTCTCCCTCCTTTCCTTTCTCTCTCTAAAATCAATGAAGAAAATTATTAATAGATTAATATTGGTATAAAAAAGCTTTAGTATAAATCTCTGAAAATAATACTGAATAAAACAAGAAGGTTCATGTATGAATATGAATGTAAAACTTAATGATGAAAAGTAACAACACTGTATAGTATTTACGGCCCTGAAAATATTTTTAAATGAACTAGAAAAGTAATAGGTAATAGTGATTGATTCTAAAATGCAGATAGGGGAACAGATGTTGTCATGGTGAGAAATTAGCTTTGGTTCAAAATGTTCTATTTTCTTTTTAATAAAGAAACCAGAGGCAAATAAAACAAAATGTTAATAGTTGTTAATTCCAGATGGTGTGAATATGGTTTTTTCCTATATACCTTTATGTATTTTCAAGCTTTTAAATTTCTTGAAAAGATAGTAAGAAATACTGGATGACAACGTAGCTATAAAAGATTAATGTAAATCTATCATTACTTATGGACTACTATGCATTGGCACCTAATACATTAAAAATGAGGGTAAAAAATAAAGGTGTATTTCTTCTTAAATAACTTCAATCTATTTTAGAATTTTTTAAAAGATGTTATTTATTTTTAGAGGGGAAGGGAAGGAGAGAAGGAGAGAAATATCAATGTATGTTTGCCACTCATGGGTCCCCCACTGAGAAATGGCCTGCAACCCAGGCATGTGCCCTGACTGGGACTCGAACCGTACGCAGGCCCGCACTCAATCCACTGAGTTAAACAAGCCAGGTGGGATATACTTATTTTACAATTTTTGGACTTCTGCCAAGATGGAGGCATAGGTGGAAACACTGTGCCTTCTCTCACAACCAAGTTTGAATACAACAAAGGTTTAGTAAACAAAGACACAGCCAAAGAACAGAAAATTGAATTATACAGAAGTTGGACAACAACCAACCCTTCAACCAGGACTGGTAAGAGGAGCGGAGCCAGCAGCAGAGCAAAGTTGGGCAGGAAAGATTCCCCCGACCCAGGAATGCAGGTAGCCCAGACCCAGTCGGGGTACAGGGCAGACTGACTGTAGTTGCACGTTCGGGCAAAGTGAGACAGATCACACAGGCCCCAGGGGCGAACCCAGTGGTGGAGGGCTGACGGCGGTGGCACATTCGAGAGCAGTGGGACGAAACAAGAGGGCCCCGGTGACGGTGGCAGCTGCGGGGGAGGTGGCAGACCGAACTGATATTGCTCCTCTTTGACCCTGCCTCCACATAAAGCATCACAACCCAGCCACTGGATTGCCCCACTCTCATGAACACCTAGGGCTCTGCTCCTCATACATAACAGGCACGAACAGTGCAAAATATGGCTCAAGAACTCAAAGCCCCAGAACCGATAACTCTAGGCAACCAAGAAATAGCAAACCTCTTAGATGCACAGTTCAAAACACTGGTCATCAGGATGCTCACAGAACTGGTTGATTATAGTCACAAATTAGAGGAACATATGAAGGCTAAACTAATTGAAATGAAGGGAAATGCACAGGAAACCAATAGTGATGGAAAGGAAACTGGTACTCAAATCAATGGAATGGGCCAGAAGGAAGAACGAAACATCCAACCAGAAAGGAATGAAGAAATGAGAATCTACAAAAATGAGGAGAGGCTTAGGAGCCTCCAGGACACCTTTAAATGTTCCAACATCCGAATTATAGGGGTACCAGAAGGGGGAAAGAAACAGCCATGAGTGGAAAACTTATTTGAACAAATAATAAAGGAGAACTTCAGTTCTGGCAAAGGAAATAGACTTCCAGGAAATCCAGGAAGCTCAGAGAGTGCCAAAGAAGTTGGACCCAAGAAGGAACACACCAAGGCACACCATAATTACATTAGCCAAGATGAAAATGAAGGAGAGAATCCTAGAAGCAGCAAGAGATAAGGGGACAGTCACCTACAGAGGAGTACCCATCAGACTGTCAGTGGATTTCTCAAAAGATACCTTACAGGCAAAAGGGGGCTGGAAAAAAGTATTCCAAGTCATGAAATCCAAAGACCTACAGCCAAGATTGCTCTATCCAGCAAAACTTTCATTTAGAATGGAAGGACAGATAAAGTGCTTCTCAGATAAGGTCAAGTTCAAGGAGTTCATCATCACCAAGCCCTTATTATATGAAATGCTAAAGGGACTTATATATGAAAAAGAAGATGAAAAATATTAACAGTGAAATGACAGCAAACACACAGTTATTAACAACCACACCTAAAACAAAAGCAAACCAAGAGGACAGCTAGATCAGGAGTGGAACCATAGAAATGAAGAACACATGGAGGGTTAGCAACAGGGGAGTGGGAGGAGGAGAAGGGGGAAGAAGGTACAGAAAATAGCATAGACGGTAGGTAGAAAATAGATGGGGGGAGGGCAAGAATAGTGGGGGAAATATAGAATCTAAAGAACCTGAGACACGTGGTTATAAACTAAGGGTGGGAGCATTTTGGGGGAGGGGGTGTGAGGGTGGAGGGGAATGAAGGGGGGGAATAGAAGAACTGTAATGGTATAATCAATAAAATATATTTAAAAAAAGAATTTTTGAATAATGTTGGGGGTTCATGCCATAGTAAAAATTACAGCCTGTATGTAATGTACTTTTTGTTTCACTCTTTCATTTAACTTCTATTTGCTTTAGAAACTATTACTAGTTCAATTTAGTAATTGTTTTTATTCATTTACTTATTTTGGTTCCCTGTTATTTACTTGTTTTTAAAAGCCTGTGCCTAGAATAGCTTTCCCCTTTTAATTAAGTGCCGAGTTTCTTTCTATTACTTTTTCTCATAAAGCATTACAGTATACTTCAAACTGTGAGCATTTCTGTTGTCTACCTGGGACATATCTCTCTTTTGTTTCCTTCAGTGTTCACTGTAATAAATTCTCTTAGGCTCTCATGGGTTTTTGTTCTTTGTTACTCTTAAGTAAATATAGTGAATGTTTCATTTCCCTTTTCAACTTCCCTTAACCAAATAAAGTATTTCCCACTGGTTTCTGTGGCATCCTCTCTCCAAATCTAATTACATGATTTCCTTTTTTTAAACTAAGATTTGTCTTTGTTCCTGTTTTCCTTTTGGGAGAGAAGAGGAATATGAAACACCAATTTAATAATTCAAAAGGTTCTTCTCTGAATATGAAGGAATTAACCAAGGGTATATGTGAAAAAGAAGGTATCTAGGTTATCATTAGTTCTTAAATAATAACTAATAATTATATAGTAGTTTATAATTTATAATGTACTTGCATATAATTTCCTAAATGTAACAATAAACACAGCTCCAAGTTACTTATTACTGGAACAATATACAATTATAACAATTTGGACTAAAATCTGTAATAATAAACATGCTGGTAAAAATCTGTAATTTGGAACTTAAGATTTTAAAAAAGTTAGCCAACCTGGCTCAAAGGAGTATTCTGGTGACGAAACTTTAATAAAAATTAAGGGAGAAGTATTTTCTTATACTTAAGAAAAGTCAGAAAAATAAGCAGTAAAACATGGAAATGAAACACTGATATGGTCCTTACAAATGATTCTTTTCTTTTTATGTATTTATCATTAGAGAGGAAAGGAAGGAGAGAAGGAGAGAAACATCAATGTATGGTTGCCTCTTGTGAGTCCCCTGCTGGGAACTGGCCCACAACCCAGGTATGTGCCCTGACTGGGAATTGAACTGCGGTCGTGTGCTTCGCAGGCCCACACGCAATCCACTGAGCTACACCAGCCAGGGCTCTTTTTTTAAATTATATTTTATGGATTATGCCATTACAGTTGTTCTATTTGCCCCCCTTCATTCCTCTCCACCCTGCACACCCCCTCCCCCACCAGTCTCCCCCTTTATGACCATGTGTCTCAAGTACTTTAGATTCTATATTTCCCCTACTATTCTTGCCCTCCCCCTATCTATTTTCTATCTACTGTCTATGCTATTTTCTGTACCTTCTCCCCCCTTCTCCTCCTCCTGCTCCCCTGTTGCTAACCCTCCATGTGTTCTTCATTTCTATGGTTCCACTCCTGATCTAGCTGTCCTCTTGGTTTGCTTTTGTTTTAGGTGTGGTTGTTAATAACTGTGTGCTGTTCTTTCACTGTTAATATTTTTCATCTTCCTTTTCATATATAAGTCCCTTTAGCATTTCATATAATAAGGGCTTGGTGATGAACTCCTTGAACTTGACCTTATCTGAGAAGCACTTTATCTGTCCTTCCATTCTAAATGAAAGTTTTGCTGGATAGAGCAATCATGGATATAGGTCTTTGGATTTCATGACTTGGAATACTTCTTTCCAGCCCCTTCTTGCCTGTAAGGTATCTTTTGAGAAATCAGCTGACAGTCTGATGGAAACTCCTTTGGAGGTGACTGTCCCCTTATCTCTTGCTGCTTCTAGGATTCTCTCCTTCATTTTCATCTTGGCTAATGTAATTATGATGTACCTTGGTGTGTTCCTTCTTGGATCCAACTTCTTTGGGACTCTCTGAGCTTACTGGATTTCCTGGAGATCTATTTCCTGTGCCAGACTGGGAAAGTTCTCCTTTATTATTTGTTCAAATAAGGTTTCCACCCATGGCTGTTCCTTTTCCCCTTTTAGTATCCCCTATAATTTGGATGTTGGAACGTTTAAAGATGTCCTGGAGGTTCCCAAGCCTCTCCTCATTTTTTTTTGAATTCTTGTTACTTCATATTTTTCTGTTTAGCCATTTTTTTTCTTCCTGTGGTCCATTCCATTGATTTGAGTCCCAGTTTCCTTTCCATCACTATTGGTTTCCTGTGCATTTCCCTTCATTTCAATTAGTTTAGCCTTCATATGTTCCTCCAATTTGTGACTAAAATCAACCAGTTCTGTGAGCATCCTGATGACCAATGTTTTGAACTGTGCATCTGAGAAGTTTGCTATTTCTTGGTTGCCTAGAGTTATCGGTTCTGGGGCTTTGAGTTCTTGAGCCATATTTTGGACTGTTCGTGCGTGTTATGCATGAGGAGCAGAGCCCTAGGTGTTCATGAGAGTGGGGCAATCCAGTGGCTGGGTTGTGATGCTGTATGTGGGGTTGGTGTCAAAGAAGAGCCATGGTGGCCCCCTCTGCTGCTTCCTGCCGCTTGGGCCTTCGAGGTCTGTCTCATTGCTCGCTCCTTTGCTGGTTTATGTGCTCGCGAATGTGTGACTGCAGTCAGCCTACTGCCTTGCGTCCTCACTGGGTCCGCATGTTGCTACCCTACACCTAGGATCCGTCCACAGCTTCCTGGGCACCTGGGTTGGGGGATATTTCCTGCCTGACCGTGCTTCACTGCTGGCTCCGCCCTTCTTACCGGTCCGGTTGAATAGCTCGTTGTTGTAGGACTTCCGTATAGTTCAATTTTCTGTGTTTTGGCTGCATTTTTGTTTACTAAACCATTGTTGTCTTTAAACTTGGTTGTGGGAGAAGGCATAGTGTTTCCACCTACGCCTCCATCTTGGTGGAAGTACAAATGATTCTTTTCTTATCTGTGCCTCATCTCATAAAATAAATAAATGAAAACTAACTTACTACTCCTGACAAAAGTCTCAGGAGTAATCTAATTTCAATTCCATTTTATGGCGAGGAAGATTAACTTTCTTATATGTATAAAGATCTATTACTATAGAAACCAAAAATAAAAAGTACTAATCCTATGAGTAGTGTTACTGGCCTTCTAAAAATACAAAAAGGCTGGAGATAAACAAAGAGTAAGTATGTAAGAATGGCATTATCTGTACCTGTATGCCAGCCTCTTTGTAGAGGCATATGAGTCTGTATGTTGCTTAAGGACTGTTTTGTCATTAGACACCTTGAACTACAAGGCAAAGTGTGGCTTCAGTGATTGCCAACTTATTTTCTAGCTTTGTGAAAGTCTGAGGCAAAAAGTCATTTTATCCTTTATGACCTTTGAAGGGACACACTTTAAGAAATGAATGTAGACCTGGTTGGTATGGCTTAGTGGGTTCAGTGCCTGCTTGCAAACCAAAGGGTGGCTGGTTCAATTCCCTGTCAAGGCACATGCCTGGGTGGCAGGCCAGGTCCCCAGTGGGGGGATCTATAATAAGCAACCACATATTGATGTTTCCTTCTCTTTCTCCCTCCTTTCCCCCCTCCCTTCCCATATATCTAAAAGTAAATAAAATATATTTTTATTAAAAAAAGAAATTAATGTAAACTATATTCATCTTAAAGACTGCAACATACACATTTGTTTTCTGCTCAGTTCCTTCTTTTATCATCCTCCTCAGAAAGATGGCCATTTTAATTCCAGTGTATACAAATCTGTTGGATCATGTATTCATACTGGGCTATTAACAGTCTCTCTCAAAAATTTATATTAAGATATAAAAAAATATCAAGGTAACATTCGTAGAAAATCATGTAGTATTTAGCTGGGAAAGATTATGTTAGACTATGTGGAACCAGAAGAACCTACTGATACCATACAGAGAAGATCTCATCACAGACAAATACCATATGATTCCACCTACAAGCAGAACCTGATCAACAAAACAAGCAAGCAAGCAAAATCAACCAGAGACGTTGAAATAAAGAACAGACTGACAGCAACCACAGGGGAGTGGAGAGGGGAATAATGAGGGAAAGAAGGGGAAGGGTGGTCAAGGAATGTGTATAAAGGATCCATATAGACAAAGCCAATGGGGGGTAGGATTGAGGGTGGGAGGTGGGTATGAGTGACGATGGGGCAAAATAGAGACAACTATACTTGAAAAACAAACAAACAAATAATCACTTTAAACAAACAAACAAACAAACAAAGTAGATCTCAACAGTGTGGACCTTGAACCTCTGGTACTGATTTTCCAGTTTCAATTCTAGTCTCTATATAGCCTGTTATGTTACAGTTTCTGTTCTTGAATACCTATTTTATTTATATGTGTGTGTGAATGTACATTTGTGTAGGTTAGGAGTGTATGTGTGTTGCATGTTTAGTTTTTTTTAACTTTTTATATTTTAAAGAGAGGGCAAGGGAGAAAGAAAGAGGAGAGAAACATCAATGTGCAAGATAAAAGACTGACTAGTTGCCTCTTCAACACCCCCAACCAGGGCCCTGGCCTACAACTTAGGCATGTGCCCTGACCAAGACTCAACCTATGACCTCTTGGTCCACAGGTGATGCCCATCCCCACTGAGCCACACTGGTCAGGGGTGTGTTGTGTATTTAAAAAAAAAATAAGCTCTTTTGGGTTTGTGTGCATGTGATATGTAAAGCCAAATGGCTTAAGCTCACACTTGGGTCTTTTAGCATGGAGCAAAACCCCACTTTCACCATGTATTGTTAGCGAAAACTACACACCAGGTATATCTCTAATAAATTCCACTAATTAAGCTGCCTGCGTGTCCTAACAAACCAAAGTACTTAACTAAGAAAAAGAATTAAGACTGGTTTCCTAACATCACAAAAGTAGGTATCTTTGTAAAAAAATTATCATTGGAATAAATTTATTTTTATGTTTACCTATGTCAGAGCTCACATATATGAAGTGGAAATTAAACTCAAGAATGAAAGATAGAAAGCCAGTTTCCTATCAGACAAAAGATTTTCACTCTGGTTTGCCACTGACAAATTATATGACATTAAGCAATTCAGGTGGGATTGAGAACCTGCGTTTTAAATTATTCACCATTTAGTTTGCCAGTTTGCCTGTGGGCTACTGGCCTGTGAGAGGTTTAACTACTGAAAGTAAAACAGTAACAAACTCATGATCTGCAGAGGAAATACAAAAGAATTATTTAAACATAATTCTGCTCAAGATTAAAATGTGGTCTTGGACTTTGCAATGGCTACATAAGAAAATCCTGAGCCTAAATAGACTCATCCCTTTAAATGAAAAGATCTCAGGAAGTTCAACTCAAAGCCTCAAATCAGGACAAAGCCTCTAAATGGGAATGTAGCACAAGAATTGCAGGTTCTAAGGAAATCAAGTCCTGATTAAGCAATCACAAATAATCTTAATGAGATGGGAAAGCAATTAGAGAAGCCAATTTCATTCTCTGGGAAGCTCAGACTTTTAAAAGAATACTACAAAATAAAGAAAAGTGTCACAAAGGCTCAAGCCTATTAAGAACTAAAATTTCCAAAAATGTTAATAAAACAACAAAATTTTTCAAGCTATGTTTGGAACAAAATGACAATCTATTGCGGAAAGACCATAATAAGTTAATCGATAATAGAGAAAAGAAGTTCAAAAACAATTTGTCTTTGCCTTTTTTATCTATAACTATCACTGCCCTCAGTTGGAAAGATCAGACAAAAATTAGAAGAAACAGAAGTCTGTGATAGTTAAAAATAGGTCCTAGAATGTTAGTTTTACAGATATTTAAGATTCTAGGCCCAAACAAATTAAATCCCAATGTATTAACAAAATTTTAAATATAAATGAAAAATGGAAAACTGTTGCCCTGATTTTTGTTTTTAAAATGGAACATTCCAGAAAGTACATAATAATTACCTTACTATAGATCCCTAAAGAATTCTGAAAAACAGAATCAGGCATTTGAGTTTTAAATACTACTTATAATTTGAAAAGACAACATGGACAAGGTATGAAAAAATACAAATAATTATCCTTTTTGATAAGGATTGATAAACTTTGGTAATAATATAGAATGCTATAGCAGTGAATCTTTTAAGACAGAGGAACGTAGCTGGGACAATAGTACAGCTAAATAAATTCCCAATTGGTTGAACAGTTCTTTCTGAGGAGTAATGAAAAGAGGTCTCTAGCAGTGAGCTACAATAAAGACTAGAAAGCTTATTTAATATATTTGTGCAAGGTGAAAAGCTAGTAAGAAAACATAAGAGATTAAAAACTCAAAAGGATTCTGATAAGCTAAAACAATAAACTTAAAACCAAGAGAGGCACTTAACAAGAATAAACCAACTCTTTCATTTAGGCTTAAAATATAATTATATAAACATAAGACGGGGAAGTTTGGTGGTAATTTATGTAAAAATCTATTTTAATGAGTTAGAGTGTTAAAGGTAATAAAATTTTATGCTATATATAAGAAGGTCAGAAGTAGGCTAGTGAAATGGCCAGTTAAAGAGGTTTAAAAGTGCCCTGGCTGGTGTGCCTCAGTGGACTGAGCACTGACCTGCAAACCAGAGTCACTGGTTCAATTCCTAGTCAGGGCATGCCTGGGTTGCAAGCTGGGTCCCCAGTTGTGGGGTGTGAAAGACATCCACACATTGATGTTTCTCACATCCCTTTCTCCCTCCCTTCCCCTCTATCTAAAAATAAATAAATAAAATCTGGGTGGTTTTTTTTTTAGTTTTAAAACTGTGAACTTAGCATTCTCTAACAGCTGTTTGAAATAAATTTTGAGCCTTTTAGACTCAAACTGCAAAGACATCTGTAATATTTGTAAATGTAAATTGTATGTAATAGTGTCAACCAACAACTCTCATGATCAAAAAAAAATAATTCTATATTGACAATTTTTAAAGGATTTTACTTATTAAATTTTAGGAGAAAGGGAAAAAGAGGGAGAAATGGTGGGAGAGAAACATGGATATGAGAGAGAAACATCTATTGGTTTTCTCTTGTATGTAACCCAACCTGGACTGAACCCACAACCCAGGCATGTGCCCTGACCCAGTATTGAATCAGCTATCCTTTGCTTTGCATGGTCAACACCCAACCAAGCCACACCAGTCGGGGTTATTGGTTGGGTCACTTTAATATGTAGCTGAAAGGACAATCAAATTAATGACTTCCTTTCTAAAGACATTTTTTAGATTTTTGATATTCTGTTCTTTACTCTAGCATAAAACATTTTCATAAACTTCCCTTTAACTAGTAGCTAAAAGTTTTAGCACAGGCATTATCTACTAAACATAAAGACTAAATGTCAAGAGTGGCAGATTTCTTCCTATACAATTCTACTGAGGAATTCTGTTGCAGAATCTTTACTGAAATTACTTGTAAAAGAAGAAAAGGTCAGAAAAATGTAGCCATTCTTATAAACTTTCTGCTACTAATTTAGAGATTTTAGCCAATACTGAAAAAATACTTGAAAAATACTCAACTTAAAAAAAAAAACAAGAAAAAGATTTTCATAGTAAAGAAAAAACAATTTGGTAGATTTCAGTATAATAATAATATACAAAGACATCTTAAGCTAAATTTTATTGAAAGACTTGATTATCTAAGGATATTAACAAAATAAATAACCTATTAAGGGACTAATGAACCTTTATCCCATACAAAATACTAAAATGTACAACTTTCAATGCTTTTGATGGAATTTTCTTTGATATATTCTATCTACTCTTCTGTCAAATGATTATAAATAGTAAATCTCTATCTGGGAGCAAGAGCATTAAGAACATGAATAAATTTAACTGATACACATACAGAACTGTACAGTCTTCTGGAAAGGATTCTTCGTATGATGTAGATGGCCATGAATGTGATTTGTTTTCCTGTTCATTCTCAGTCACAGACTTATGAGCTACATGAAAGAAAAATACACATATCAGGAACAAGTACGCCAATTAAAAATCATCCAGTCTAATGTCTAAGTAATACCTTAATTAACTAGAGATATATGAAGTCCTTAAATCTGAAAACATATCAAGATAAACACGATTTACCCCAAAAGTTAGGTGTCAATATTTTAAAAAAAAGAAAGAAAGACAAGATGAAATAAGACTTAAGAAAGAATAGATTTCTAATTCAGAAACTCCAGTTTGGCCTAAACTGTATCTGATTTTTAATCAACCATTAAGATCCACATTAAGTGTCCCTACTTCAGCTGGCATTTTACAGAAAAATAACATAACTCTTAAAGGCTCTATAAAAAGGTCACAAAGAGGTAACTTTATATATTCTTTGTTTTCTCATTGTTTTACTATTACCTATTTTATGGGGGGGTAATGGGGTAGGATATCTGTGTATCTCTTTTTGTCTTTCCATTTGTATTTTCACATTTCTCTTAGTCTCTCCTATATCTTCCTGAACTTAATTTCATTTTTTGTCCATTTTTCTTAATCTATTCTTTTAACATGACTATAATATAGAAATAAGCTATGTATTTAATGAAAAAAATTACAGATTTCCAGTTCTTATTGTAAAAAATGGTATGTGGAATACTTTGTATGTTTGGTTTAAATAATATATTTTTAAAAAATATGCTGTTTCCTACACAATGATGGACCTGAGAAAAAAAAGATTTCTCATCCTGCCTCAGATTATTCACTTGTCTTGGTCCTTTAGTGCTGAACAGTCTTATTAATAAAAAGAGAAAAAGGTTTAAATAAATAAAAGTTTAAGTTATAACCCAAGGACACTCCTTGATTCATGGAAAAACAAATATTCTTCTTTACTTACCTAGGTAAAGAAAAAAGGTTTAAAATCTGATAATTGAAGAGAGCTATATAAACTAACTATTAAAAACAAAAAACAACCAGAACTGCCAGAAAATCAAACTGCATGGAAGTCCAACAACCAAGGAGTTAAAGAAACATTCATCCAGACTGGTAAGAGGGGCTGAGATGGGCAGCCAGGATGGAGACGAAATGAGGCAAGGAGGTGGCTGCAGGACCTGGATGGCCAGGTGGTAGCTGGCACACTGGGTAGTCCCACATTTGTGTGTGGATAAACCAGGAGGAGCAAGGTAGTGATAGAGATTTCATAACCCAGGGTTCCAGCCAGGGAAAGAAAGCCTCAAAACCTCTGACTGAAAAAACACCTGTGAGGGTTGCAGCAGCAGGAAAAACACCCAGCCTCACAGGAGAGTTCACTGGAGAGATCCACATGGTCCTACAATGCAAACACACCTGCCCACCCAGGAATCACACCAGAAGAGCCCAATTATGATTGTGGTTAGCCGGGGAAGTGATGGAAAGCCAGCCAAGAGCAGAGAAAGTGACACTATTCCCTCAGACCCATCCCCCACATACAGCACCACAACCCAGTGAACTGGCTGTCCCACCCTGATGAATACCTAAGGCTCCGCCCCTTACTACGCAATAGGCCCACCCAGACAAAAAAATATGGCCCAAACGAAAGAACAGATCAAAGGTCCAAGAATAGAACTAAGCAGTGAAGAGACAGCCAACCTATTAGATGCACAGTTCAAGACACTGGTAATCAGGATGATAACAGAAATGGTTGAGTATGGTTGCAAAATAGAGGAAGAAGTAAAGGCTATGCAAAGTGAAATAAGTAACAATGTACAGGGAACCAACAGTGAAGAGAAAGAAACAGGGAGTCAAATCAACAGTTTGGAGGAGAAGGAAGCAATAAACATTCAACCAGAACAGAATGAAGAAACAAGAATTCAAAAAAACGAGAAGCTCTGGGACAACTTTAAACATTCCAACATCCAAAACATAGGGATGCTGGAAGTTGAAGAGGAAGAATAATAAATTGAAAAGTTATTTGAAAAATAATGGAGAACTTCCCTAATTTGCCAAAGGAAACAGACTTCCAAGAAGTCCAAGAAGCTCAGAGAGTCCCAAAGCACTTGGACCCAGGGAAGCATACACCAAGGCGCATCATAATTACATTACCCAAGATTAAAGACAAACAGAAAATCTTTTGTTTGTTTGTTTAACGTATTTTTCTCATTGATTATGCTATTACAAGCAGAGAATCTTAAAAGCAGCAAGAGCCTTGGCTGGTGTGGCTCAATGGATTGAGTGCCAGCCTGTCAACCAAAGGGCCGCCAGTTTGATTCACAGTCAGGGCACATGCCTGGGTTGCAGGACAGGTTGCTGAGAAGCAACCATGTACAGATGTTTCTCTCCCTCTCTTTCTCCCTCCCTTCCCCTCTCTCCAAAAATAAATAAATAAAATCTCTCTTTTTTTTAAAGCAGTAAGAGAAAAGGAGACAGTTACCTATAAAGGAGTGCCCATAAGACTGTCGGCTGATTTCTCAAAAGAAACTTTGCAGGCAAGAAGGGGCTAGAAAGAAGTATTCCAAGTCAGGAAAGGTGAGGACCTACACCCAAGATTACTCTATTCAGCAAAGCTATCAGTTAGAATGGAAGGGCAAATAAAGTGCTTCCCAGATAAGGTCAAGTTAAAGAAGTCCATCATTCACCCAGCCTTTATTATATGAAATGTTAAAGGGACTTATCTAAGAAAAAGAAGATCAAAAGTATGATGAACAGTAAAACGACAAAAAATTCAGAGCTAATAACAACCAAACCTAAAAAAAGCCCACAAAAACAAACTAAGCAAACAACTAGAACAGGAACAGAATCACAGAAATGGATATCACATGGAGGGTTATCAGAAGAGAGATGGAGGGGGAAGAATGTGGGAAAAGGTATAGGGAATAAGAAGCATATGGCCCTGGCTGGTGTAGCTCAGTGGATTGAGCACAGGCCTGCGAACCAGAGGATTGTGGTTCAATTCCCAGTCAGGGCACATGCCTGGGTTGCAGGCCAGTTCCCTGCAGGCCAACTCCCAGCAAGGGATGCGCGAAAGGCAACCATACATTGATGTCTCTCTCCCTCTCTCCCTCCCCTCTAAAGATAAATAAATAAATATATTAAAAAAAAGAAGCATAAATTGTAGGTACAAAATAGACGGGGGAGGTCAAGAATAATATGGGAAATGGAGAAACCAAAGAACTTACATGTATGATCCATGGACATGAACTAAGGGGTAGGAGAGTGCCGGTGGGTGTGGGTGCAGGGCAGAAGGGAATAAAGGAGAGAAAAAAATGGGACAACTGTAATAACATAATCAATAAAATACATTTTAAAATAAAAAAGTAAGACTTACTGAAAAAAAATGGAGATTTAAAATTAATCATGTATTGAAGGGGGAAAGGGGAAAAATTTCTATCAAGAATATGATATCCAATCCTTTGTATAAGCACACTGCAAATATTTATAGTTTGTTATACAGAAGCAAGAAAAATAAAGGTAATTTATGACTTGTGGAGTACACTAGGCTGGCTCTGGGATGGCTTGTTTTGACGTCAACACCAAATCCTTTTGTTTCTCCCAGTCTCAGTATTTTTTAAAATACTAACATAAAATTTTATTACTAGAAAGTTGTTAATACTTGTATTTGCCAAAACTGTTAATTGCATATTTCCCCCATCACTTACAAACACTGGTCTACCACTAGCAAACACGTACTTTTATTTTAATACATTCATTACATTTCAAATTAACTGCATAAAAAAGATGAAATTATAATACTAATAAGCATTCCCATTGAGAAAATTATTACTTTAAAAGACTGAAACTAAAACCCAACTTACTTTATTTTAGTGGTAAACAGACTGTCTCAAGAAGAAAAAAAGAATTGTTTAGAATTACCTGTATTTCCTCTGACCACCTCCTGCACTTAAAAGCCTTTCTTCCAAACTAATGTATGAAGGGCAAGTTAATTCCAAGTGCAAATGAAGGATAGTGTGATAGCTTAACTGTTTCCTTACAGAATCTACTATTCTAAAAATGTTAGTTATTGAAATTGAGAATATTTATCAGTAACAAAAGATTTCTTTAAAATATACTGATAATGCTAAGCTATATTTTCAGAGATTTAAAACCTTAGGGCTCCAAATTATAACAGTGAAAATTATTATAATTTATTGATATTTCATAGTAGCAATTAAAATCTAGTAAATGTACTTCTTCAATACTTTAGCAAATCAGTGAAAGACTAAGATTTGTAAGATAATAATTCTAATAAAGTAATGTTTAATTTTTCTCTTTCTAGCCCTGGTATACTATCTTTGATTAATTCCTTCTAAAATAAATTTGTTTAGCCCTGGCTGGTGTGGCTCAGTGGACTGAGCGTGGGCTGCGAACCAGGGGGTCGCTGGTTCAATTCCCAGTTAGGGCACAAGCCTGGGTTGCAGGCCAGGTCCCCCCAGTGGGGGCCATGTGAGAAGCAATCACACCTGATGTTTCTCTCTCTTTCTCCCTCCCTTCCCCTTTCTCTAAAAATAAATGAGTAAAATCTTAAAAAATAAAATAAATGTGTTTAGAGTTTAGCAGACTGATAGTCTAATAATAATGTAAAAATAAAAAATTTGCCACCCATTTACCTATACCAGAACATTCTTTTCTAGTATTGTTCTTCACACAAAACTGGATGACAGTGGTTTGGAGTCTTAAAATTCTATTTGCCCTTGGTATACAAAAACTTTTTTGAAGAGATACATTTGTTCATTCCTTCCCTAGGGGGCTTTGTAGGGTATGCATTTCTTATCACTGAATGGGTAGAGATTTTCATTTAATAGGGAAACTTATTTATATAATTTACCAGTATAGGTCTTACATTTTATTTTAAATTATCTTTTGTTAATTAGCCTGAGAGGCCTGCTTCAGATCAAGAAAATAACAGAGAATACTCTAGGTTGGGATTAGAAATGTACATACCTTTTATCAGTGTTGAATTGTTACGTCTAGTGGCTTCATTCACTAGAATCATTGCTTGGATGTATTCTGTTAAGGAAAGGAAAAAAAGAACAAAAGCAATCAGCAGTAGTATTACCTTTATTCAAGTGCCAACTGTATAAAACAATCTACGTATTTTATTTCATTTAATCTTCACAACTCCTCTGAGATGGCCTTATAAATATCTGTATTAGAGAGCAACAAATTACAGTTTAGAGGTTAACCTATTCCTTTCGGGACATTCAGCTAGGAAGTGGTACTTGATTCAGTCCTAGGTATAGTGGACTCATGAAAGCATGGGAAAATAATGTTAAAGTGAAAAACAGTACTCACTTTTTGGACAAGTACATAATAAGCCAATGTTATGAGAATATCCAGAAAGAACTCAAAATAGCCTAGAAAAAAAGAAACATCTGGGTGTAACAGATGTGGTATGAGGCTCAGAACAGTGTTTGAGCTAGGGGGACTCCTGAAACCAGAGAAGTCCCTCCTCCTCCCAGGAATATAGAAAATAGGGGAAAAATCCCAAAGAAGCCTCCACAGCCAAGGCTAGGAGATGAGCTATTTTGTGAATCAATATCAGGAGGCCAGTGTTACAGTTATGCAAATAGATGTGCTAAGCCAGGGAGATGGGCATGACTGACTCATGACATAGCTTGAGAAGCTTGCTGTGCCTGCCTGGGAGAAGCAGAAAATGGGTTCACTCCCAGTCATGGGCCACACCTGCCTGCACTAACAACAGCAGCCAGAGAAAGGCAGAAGATAACAGAGAACTGGCAGATGTAGTCAACTGTGGGAGGAGTTGCAAATGGGGTTAAGGAAGAGGTGCCTATATTTAAACAAGGTGCAGCAGCAATTCTCCCTCTGTTCTTGCTTGGGAAGGAGAAGGGCTTTCTTGGCCATGAGAGAAGCAGTGGTGAAGGAGGAGACATGCTATCTGTGGTAAGTGATTTTTTACTACTCTGTTTGAAAGACAGCAGTGAGATGGGAGATGTAAACAAGCAGCTGTGCAGTTTATAACGAAGAAGGAGGCCATGCGACCTGGAGTAATAAGAAAGGAGTAATAAGAAAGGGCTTCCTTGCAAGATCCTGTCCTGCTGCACCTGGACTTTACCTGGATTTTAAGATCTGTGTCTTTCCTGAGGTTCACCATGATCCAGAGTAACATGGCACATGTCTGGTCATTCAAAGAGGTGCCATGTGGATGGGACCCACTCTGCTCAGAAACATGGGGAAAATTTTGTTTGAAAATCATCTCTCCTAATGGAACGAGGAGGTTTCCACATGAAAGTCTTATGATCTACAACCAACCAGAGTTGAAGAAAAAAATTCAAACCTTCATTGACTGTACTGACCACCTACCTATACACAGTTTTGCTTTCAGAAGCCTAATAGAGCAAGTTCTGCTTAAACAAGATACAATATAGTTATATGTACCACTGTATGTAAAAAACACTAGTTGTCACTGAATGATAGGATAATGGATACTTTTTGCTATGCTTTCTATGTGTACCAAATGCTGTACATTAACAGACATTATTTTTGTAATACCCCCCCCCCCCAAAAAAAAAGAGAAAAAAGAAATAGGGTGGGGTAAAAGGTAGCCTGAGTTAAAGAGATATATTTAGTGGCTATTCAAAATAAGCATCTTCTCCATTTTTACAATATAGCCATGGTACGGTAAAAGCAAGATTTTATAGAAGCAGACCAAGCACACATATAAAAAAGGCAAACGGAACTGATGTCAGGATTTTAGATGATGAAGAAATCACTTGATTTTTAAAACAAACAACAAGGGCCTTGCCCAAAATAATGATGTTAGGTAAGCACGCCTTGCCTCCTTACATAACCACATCAAAATTACAACTAAACTATCACTCAGAACTAGCAGAAATCAAGCTGAATAGAAGTCCTACAACCAAGGAATTAAAGAAGAAACCACATCTATCCAGAGTGGTAGGAGGGGCAGAGACACAGAGACGTAGAATGGGCCAGTTAAAATACCAATGTGTGGTGGATAAAAATCTATAGAGATATCCTGGGAGCAAGGAACCCCAACCCAGGGTTCCACTGCCAGGAAGATAAGCCCCAATAACTTCTGGCTGTAAAACCACCAGGGACTCAGTAGATGGAAGAAACTGTTGAATTCCCCAGCAGTTACCTCTAAAGAACCCACACACAGACTTACCCAGACTTACTTCCTCTGAGCTGAGCACTGGGGCAGCAGCTTAAAAAGCACCAGTGACACATGGAGAGGAAATGAAGTACCTGGCATCAGGGCAAGAGCTGAAGACAGTTTTCTCCCAGACAAAACAGCAGGCGGAAGCCATTGTTGCTTTTTTGTACCCTCCCCACAAAGAGCCACACAGCCACCAGACAGGTGCCATATGTGATATAACATCTACCTGGTTAACACTGTTTGCCCAGCCCTGGTGATTCCCTGAGGCTCTCAGCCCAACCCAATTTACAAACCCACCAAACCTGTTACCAGTGGCTTTTCCATATGAATGCTTCTCTTGGCTCATGCTTTAGGATCTTCCTAAATCCTCACAGCTGGTCTCACCAAGCCCCTGGACCTATCACAAAATGGTTCCAGGCCTGGCACAAACAGCAGCTGGCTTTGGTTCACAGCCTGGCCATGGGCACTCCTAAACCCAGCACAAGCAGTGTCCATCTGCAGATTGCTTTATAGCTTATTCCAAGTTACCTAGATAGAACACAGGCAGTGGCTGACTCTGCACTGCAAGTCTATCTCCTGGGAAACTCCAGAGCCTGTGCATCCATTGTAGAGCTACAGACCACAGCAGATCAGTACCACCTAAACACCTCCACAAATAACACCCTCAAGGGGCAGAGTAAGCAGGCACTAGAGTCCTGATGAAGTAAGTTCTGCTCCATGGAGTGGGCCTCAGCACTGCTGATCCTCCACAGAGGGCAGAGGTTGGTAGTAAGTTGTCACAGCCAATCCTTGCCGCTGACTGGCCTGAGTAAATCCTCCCATTGATCTGCCAACAGCAACCAAGGCTCAAGTACAAGAGGAGAGTGTGCTCAGTCCACACGAAGGGTGCATCTCAAGTACCCAGCTACGGTGATAGGGGAGGCTGTGCCACTGGACCCAACAGGACACCTACTTCATTAGTCCATGCAGCGAAGGCATGGAGTCAAAGCAGCTCTACCTCATAATACACAGAAACAAACACAGGGAGGCTCCCCAAACAAAGGAGACAAAGAAACATGGCCCAAATGAAAGAACAGATCAAAACTCCAGAAAAAGAGCTAAACAAAATGGAAATAGGCAATCTATCAGATGCAGAATTCAAAATATTGGTTACAAGGATACTCGAGGGACTTAGTGAGAAACTTGGCAGCATAAAAAAGATCCAGTCAGAAACAAAGCCTATAATAATAGGCTCTTTTCAAATAAGGAACAATTTACAGGGAAACGACAGCAGAGTGCATGAAGCCAAGAACAGACCAATGATTTGGAACATAAGTATGCAAAAAAGAACAAATTAGAACAAGAAAAAGAATCTAAAAAATGGGGACAGCATAAGTGGCCCCTGAGATAACTTCAAGTGGCCCAACATTCACATCATAGGGGTGCCAGAAGGAGTAGAGAAAGAGCAAGAAATTGGAAATCTATGTGAAAAAATAATGAAAGAAAACATCCCTAATTTAGTGAAGGAAATGGACATGCAAGTCGAGAAAGCAGAGAGATTGTCCAACAAGATGGATGCCAAAAGGCCCACTCTAAGACACTTATAATGAAAATGCCAAATATTAAAGATGAAGAGGAGAAAAAAATGGCAGCGGAGTAGGACAGAGCGACTCCAGTTCTCGTACTCCTGGAAAAAAATCCTGGCAGATCTACTGAGCAATCAGTGCAACCAATTCCCCAACCAACAATTCACCAGCATTTATGAAAATAACAGACCAGATATAGTGATGGACCAGACAGCTATGGGTTGGTGGAGTCTCAGGAACGTGAGTAAGGACGGAGGTGGCCAGGACAACAGCCCCTGGCCAGCGTGTAAAGACCTCGGAGCTGCTGCTGCCGCAGCACTCGGGGCCCAGAGGCTTCAGTTTGGGCCCAGTGACAGGGGCATCTGCCACAGAGGACTCATCAGGAGTCCGGCACCAGTGAGTAAAGACGAAAGCGGCAGTGGCAGGGCCTGCTGCCCTCGGCCAGCCCTTAATGGCCTCGGAGACACTGCTGCCCCCGTGTCAGGGGTGTAGAGGCTTCCCCCTGCAGCCAGCGTGGAGGGTGTCTACTTCGGAGGACTCATCGGGAGCTTGGCACCCAGTGGAGCCTTGGGCCAGCTACAGGGTCCTTGGAAGAGAGCTGGTTCCCTCCCTCCCCATCTAGGCGATGCTGGGTGGCAGAGACCTGTCTGCCTAGGTTTGCAGGGAGGATGGCAAGGACGGGGGGCCATGCTCAGTTGTGATCTTTGTGGTCGCCAGCCCACAAGACCGCCAGCCCGGGATATTAGAGAGGAGCATTGTCGGAAGCAGTACGGTTGGTGATTGGGCTGGGCTGAGACGCAGGCTTTCTGGAGAAGTTTTTATTGGACAGTGGATTGAGGTGTTCTCCTGTGAAGGCACCTTGACTTGCTTCTCACCCAGCCACAGGACTGGAAAGGACCAGTAACAGATCCCCTGAAACCCAGGCAGCCTGTCAGGTGGGCGGGCACCTGCACCCCAGTCTGGTAGTCTGGCTGGTGGGTGGGTGTGCGCCTGGGCCTACAACCCAGCCCACAGAGGGGTCCTGCTGAAACCAGGAAAACCGGATTGGACAGTTTGAAACCAAAAAGGGAAGGTTTTTTGTTTTTTTTTCTTTACTTTTTTAAACTTTCTTTCAGTAATTGTATATTTTTTAAATTTTATTGTTGCTGTATCTTTCAGTACTTTATTCCTCTCCTTTCTTTTTTCCTGTTTTAGTCCTTCTTCCTTTCATCCCAAACTTACCACTTTGCTCACTTCTCCTGCCCTTTTTTTGTGTTTGTTTGTTTGTTTCCTGCTTTCTATACCACTTAAATACTTCACAACACATCTCTCTGGTCTTACCCTTCTTTACAGGTTCCTGAATTCTATTACTGTAGTGATTAACTCTTACTTGCTCACAGGCTACACCTATTTACTATTCCTTACTCTCTCTCACCTTACCTCAAAATCTGACCGCCTGCAACCACACTCCTTTCTAAATACAACTCACAAGCCTTCCCTCCCCAAATAGAGACTTATCTTTGCTCTATCCCTTCTTAAACGTGAAAAATTGAGTTGAAGATTACAGTTAACACTATATATAGCCTACAGATCTTCTATCTTTTCTCTACCGGCTGTGACTGTAAATGTCATAAAGTACTCTCCTGCTGTCATAAACCATTCTGCCTCCCACTCCAACTGATCACACATGCACAAAGAAAGGAGTAGGTGGAAGTACAGAACATCAAGATACCCGCAGGACACTGCACCACTGAATTTCACAGGTATTCTACCACAGAAGTTCACACCATAAACCTAGGAAGTCAGAACAGATCAATTTAAGAAGCTGAAGCTAACAAGAACAGTCTCATAAACAATAGGAAGACAAAGAAATAATGCCCAAATGAAAGAAAAGGAGGAAGTCTCAGAAATAATGTTAGATTGAAAGGCAAGTCAGCTATCAGATATTGAATTCAAAGCACTGGTTATGAGGAAATTCAAAGAGCTCACAATGAGCAACCAGAAACAACAGATGAGCTACCAGAAACTAGAGGGGAGCTATGATGAGCTCAACCCAAACTATATCAACATTAAAAAGGAAATAGAAACTACCAGCAAAGGCCACGAGGAAATGAAGAATACAATTTCTGAACTGAATAACACAGTAGAAGGAATGAAAAGCAGGATCAATGCGGCTGAAGATCGGATCAGAAAGTTGGAGGACACAGTAGAAAAAATCTCCCAGAAACAGCAGGAAAGGGAAAGGAGGCTCAGAAAGAATGCAGAGGGATTAAGAGAAATGCAAAACAGTATGAAACGTAATAATATCCAAATAATAGGAATATCAGAAGGAGAGGAAGAAGAACAAGGGATAGAAAACCTATTTGAAAGAGTAATGATGGAAAATTTTCCTAATTTGATAAGAGAAAAAGTTACACAAATCCAGGAATCACAGAGAGTCCCATTCAAGAGGAACCCAAAGAGGCCCACTTCAAGACACACAATCATTAAAATGGCACCATTCTAAGACAAAGAGAGTATCTTAAAGGCACCAAGGGAGAAAAAGAAAGTAACATACAAGGGAGCCCCAAAAAGGTTAACTACTCACTTCTCAATGGAAACACTCTAAGCAAGAAGAAAATGGCAAGAAATATTCCAAGTAATAAGAACTAAGACCTACAACCAAGGCTACTTTACCCAGTAAGGCTCTCCATCAAGATAGAAAGTCAAATAAAGAGCTTCCGAGACAAAGAAGTCTAAAAGAATATGCCTCCACCAAACTGGCTCTATGAGAAATACTAAAAGGACTGCTGTAAGGAAAGGAAGGAAAAGAGAGAGACAGAGAGGAACACTGGTACAAAAATGGCAATGATTAAGTACTTATCAATAATAACCTTAAATGTAAGTGGATTAAATGCTCCAATCAAAAGACATAGAATAGCTGAATGGATAAGAAAACATGACCCACACATATGCTGCCTACAAGAGACCCACCTCAGATCAAAAGACCATCACAGACTAAAAGTGAAAGGCTGGAAACAAATTTGTCAAGCAAATGGACAGGAAAAAAAAGCCCAGGTAGCAATTCTCATATGAGACAAAACAGATTTCAAAAAAAGGGCCATAAAGAGAGACCCAGAAGGTCACTTCATAATACTCAAGGGAAGAATCCACCAAGAAGACATTAACATCCTAAATATATATGCACTCAACATAGGAGCACCCAAATATATAAGGAAAATCCTAGAGGACGTCAAGAAAGATATTGACAGCAACACAATTATACTAGGGGATTTTAACACCCCACTGTCAAAGATGGACAGATCTTCCAAACAAAATATCAACAAAGATACAGCTGCACTAAACAACACCCTAGATGAAATGGACCTAATTGATATATATAGAGCCCTTCATCCCAAAGAATCTAAATACACATTCTTTTCAAATGCACATGGAACATTTTCAAAGGTAGACCACATGATAGGAAACAAAACAAGCCTCAACAAACTCATAAAACTGAAATCATACCAAGCATTTTCTCTGACCACAAGGGACTGAAATTAGAAACTAACCCCAAAGAAAAAGACCCAAAACATCCGAACTCATGAAGACTGAATGGTACAGTATTAAACAATGAATGGGTAAACACTGAAATTAGGGAAGAAATCAAAAAGCTTCTTGAAACAAATGAAAATGAACTCACAATAACACAAAATTTATGGGACAAGTGAAGGCAGTCCTGAGAGGGAAGTTCATACCAATACAGGCTTATCTAAAGAAGATGGAAACATTTCAAACAAACAACCTATCCCAACGCCTGCAAGAACTCGAGGAGCAACAACAATGACAGCCCACAGCAAGTACAATGAAGGAAATAACCAAGATCAGAGCAGAATTAAATGACATATAGACTAAAAGCACAATTCTAAGGATCAATGAATCCAGGAGTTTGTTGTTTGAAAAGATAAACAAAATAGACAAGCCTTTAATTAGGCTCACTAGGAAAAGAAGAGAGAGGGCCGAAATAAACACAATCAGAAATGAAAGAGGAGAAATTACAACTGATACGACAGAAATAGAAGGGACTGAAAGAAATTACTATGAAGAATTGTATGCCAAAAAATTTGAAAACCTAGGTGAAATGGACAAATTTCTAGAAAAATATAATCTTCCAAAACTCAATGAAGAAGTAGAAAGCCTGATCAGACCAATAACAACAGATCAAATTGAAGCAGTAATCAAAAAACTCCCATCACACGAAAGCCCTGAACCAGATGGTTTCACAGGAGAAACCAAAGCATTTAAGGAAGAGCTAACCCCTATTCTTCACAGACTATTCCAAAAAATGCAAAATGATGGGAAACTCCCAAACTCTTTTTATGAAGACAGCATCATCCTAATTCCAAAACGAGATAGAGACACAACAAAGAAAGAAAACTTCAGGCTAGCATCACAGATGAACATAGATGCTAAAATCCTCAACAAAATATTGGCAAATCGCATCCAACAATACATCAAAAATATCATACACCACTACCAAGGGGGGATTCATCCCAGGGATGCAAGGGTGGTTCAATATCCACAAATCTGTAAATGTAATACATCACATAAACAAAAGCAATCACAAAACCACATGACCATATGAATAGATGGGGAAAAAGCTTTTGATAAGGTACAACACCCATTTATGATAAAGGTACTCAGCAAAGTGGGAACAGAGGGAGCATTCCCCAATATAATAAAGGCCATATATGATAGACCTACAGCGAACATCATACTATATGGGCAAAAAGTAAAACCTTTTCCAATAAGATCAGGAACAAGACAAGGTTGTCCACTTTCACCTCTTCTATTCAATATAGTATTCGAAGTTTTAGGCTCAGCAATTAGGCAAGAAAAGGAAATAAAAGGCATTCAAATCGGAAAGGAGGAAATAACACTGTCATTGTTTGCAGATGACATGTTAGTGTACATGGAAAATCCTATAGACTCTACCAAAAAAATGCTCGAACTAATAAGTGAATTTGGCAAAACAGTAGGGTACAAAGTCAATATACAGAAATCAAAGGCATTTTTGTATACTAACAATGAATCGGCAGAAGCAGAAATGAAGAAAAAATTCCATTCAATGTAGCAAAAACAAAAATAAAATATCTGGGAAGAAATCTAACCAAGGAGATAAAAGACCTGAATGCAGACAATTACACAACACTGAAGAAAGAAATCAAGCAAGACAAAAACAAATGGAAACATATACCATGTTCATGGATTGGAAGAATTAACATCATCAAAATGTCCATACTACCCAAAGCAGTTTACAGATTCAATGCAATACCTATTAAAGTACCAATGGCATATTTCACAGACATAGAACAAACACTTCAAAAATTTATATGGAACCATAAATGACCCTGAATAGCAGCTGCAATGTTGAGAAAGAAGAACAAAGTAGGAGGGATCACAATACCTGATATCAAACTGTATTACAAGGCCACTGTAATCAAAACAGCCTGGTACTGGCATAAAAACAGGCACATAGACCAATGGAACAGAACAGAGAACCCAGAAATAAACCCAACTCTCTACAGTCAATTAATATTGGACAAAGGGGGCAGTAAACATAAAAATGGGGTAAAGATAGCCTCTTCAACAAATGGTATTGGGAGAACTGGACAGCTACATGCAAAAAAATGAAACTTGAGCACCAACTTATAACATACACCAAAATAAATTCAAGGTGAATAAAAGACTTAAATATAAGCCATGACACCATTAAAGTCCTAGAGTAGAATGTTGGCAGGAAAATCTCAGATATTCCATGCAGCAAGATTTTTACTGATATGTCCCCTAGAGCAAGGAACATACAGGAAAGAATAAACAAATGGTATCTCATCAAAATAAAAAGCTTCTGCACAGCTAAAGAAAACAGCATTAAAATAAAAAGACAACCAACTGTATGGGAAAACATATTTGCCAATGATACCTCAGACAAAGGTTTAATCTCCAAAATATACAAAGAACTCACATGACTTCACTCTAAGAAGACAACTAACCCAATTAAAAAATGGGGAAAGGACTTCAACAGACACTTCTCTAAGGAGGACATACAGAGGATCCAGAGACATATAAAGAGATGCTCAATATTGCTTGCTATCAGAGAGATGCAAATTAAAACCAAAATGACATGCCACTTTACACTGGTGAGAATGGCTATCATAATAAACAAGGCAATAAACAACAAATGTTGGAGAGGGTGTGGGGAAAAGGGGACTCTGGTCCACTGTTGGTGAGATTGCAGACTGGTACAACCATTATGGAAAAGAGTATAGAATTTTCTCAGAAAACTAAAATTGGACCTGCCTTTTGACCCAGCAATTCCACTGCTCGGATTGTATCCTAAGAACCCTAAAACACCAATCCCAAAGAACATATGCACCCCAATGTTCATAGCAGCACAATTTACAATAGCCAAGAGTTCGAACCAGCCTAGGTACCCGTCAGTAAATGAATGGATCAAAAAACTATGGTACATATACACAATGGAATTCTATGCAGCAGAAAGAAAGAAGGAGCTCGTACCTTTTGCAACAGCATGGATGGAACAGCATGGAAAGCATCATGCTGAGTGAAATAAGCCAGGTGTTGAAGGACAAATACCATATGATCTCACCTTTAACAAGAAGCTGAACAACAAGACAAACAAGCAAGCAAAATATAACCAACGACACTGAAATAGAGAACAGGCTGACAGTGACGAGAGTAGAGGGGGAGGAAGTTTCAGGGGAAGTACGGGAGGGATTTAGAGGAACAAATATAAAAGATACAGGGACAACAACTACGAAGGGTGGA
Organism: Sturnira hondurensis; assembly: GCF_014824575.4. Lineage (NCBI taxonomy): Eukaryota > Metazoa > Chordata > Mammalia > Chiroptera > Phyllostomidae > Sturnira > Sturnira hondurensis. Next base: position 1,260,266 of record NW_028074549.1, read on the forward strand.
AATCGGACTGGGGGAAACATGGGGGGTGGGATGGGAGTAATAGACAGCAAACTGTACTTGAAAAATAATTAAATACATGAAAAAAATAAGTACAAATAGGTAGTTATCGAATAGCCATGGAAATGGAAAGTATAGCACAGGAAAGGGAGTAGCTAAAGAACCTGACCAACTCGTCATTTACATGGCCAAAGGACATGAACAGTGATGGCAAGACTTCCTGATGCAGTATTGCTGCTGTAGATGGAGAGGGCACAGGAAAACTGTAAGTTGTCAGGAGAACTGTAATAGCATAATGAATGTAAGTTAAAAAATTTTTAATTAAAAAAATTTTAGGCTGTAAGGTCCATTGAAGTTGATGGTTTCAGAAACATCTCAACAATTGTTGAAATTACTAAATATCCCAAAATAATGCCTTTTAAAATGCCATTTATATCAACTTTTAAATAATTATGTGAAACAAAATGTTTATAAGTTTTTATATGTATTTTTATAAACATGAGCTAAAATTTTATATCTCAACAACTAACACCGTAACAATTCCTAGAGAAATAATCCTATCAATGTTAAAAACAAAAATATGAGATCACAATGACTTCAAAAAGAATAAAATATTCAGTAATAAATCTAACTAAGGATGTAAAAACCTATACTCAAATAATTATAGGACACCGAAGAAACTGAAGATACAAGTGGAAGCACATACCATGTTCGTGGATAGAAAGAATTAACATCATTATAATGTCCATCCTTCCCAAAGCAATATACAGATTCAATGCAATTCCTATCAAGATTCCAATGATGCATTTTACAGAACTAGAATAAATATTTCAAAAACTTGTATGGAACCACAAAGGGCCCTGCATAGCAACAGCCACCCCGAGAAAGAAGAAAGTTAGAAGAATCATACTACCTAATACCGATGTATAATATAAGGCCATAGTAATCAAAACAGCATGGTACTGGTATAAAACCAGATATATAGATCAATGAAACAAAAGAGAGAGCCCTGACATAAACTCACACCTTTATAGTCAATATTCAACAGAGGAAGAAAGCATGTACAATGGGCTAGAACTAGTTTATTCAATAAATGGTGCTCGAAAAACTGGACAGATACATGCATAAAAATGAAACTAGGCCACCTCCTTAAACTTCACATAAGAATAAATTCAAAAAGGAATTAAAGACTTAAATGTTAGACTCAAAACCATAAAAAAATCCTAGAAGAAAACACATGCAATAAAATCTCGAGCACTGCTTGTAGCAGTACGTTCTCTAATATATCTCCTCAGGCAAGAGAAACAAAAGGAAAAATACACAAATGGGACTAAATCAAAGTTTTGCACAGCAAAGGAAACCATCAACAAAGCAAAAAGATAACCCACAGAATGGGAGAAGTTACTCACCAATACATCTTGGAAAGGAGTTAATAATCAAAATATATAAAGAACTTTTAAAACTGAACATCAAAATACCACACAATCCATTTAAAAATGGGAAAAGGGCCTGAATAGACACTTCTCTAAAAAGGAAATGCACATTGCCTATAATCATGTGAAAACAGGTTCAATGTCAATCATTATCAGAGAAATACAAATTAAAATCACAATAAGATATCACCTCACCCAGGTCAGAATGGCTATCATTAATAAATCAATGAACAACAAGTGGTGGCAAGGATGTAGAGAAAGGGGAACACTTTTCTACTGTTCTGGGGAATGCAGGTTGGTGCAGCCACTGTGGAAAGTAGTATGGAGATACCTAAAAAATTAAAAATGGATCTCCCTTTTGACCCTGTGATCTTACTTCTGGAAATATATCCAAAGGAACCTAAAACACTAATTCTAAAAACATAAGTGCCATTAATTTCATTGTAGTATTATTTATAATCCCCAAGATACAGAAGCAGCCCAAGTGTCCATCAGTATATGAGTGGATAAAACAACAGGGATATTTACACAGTGGACTACTACTCAGCTGTAAAAGAAAAAATTTTACCCTTTGCAACAGCATGAATGGATCTGGAGAACATTATGCCAAATGAAATCTAATACCGAATGATTTCATTCATATGTGGAATCTTAATAAACTGAAATAACAAGCAAAACAGGTGCAATAAAAGAGAGCAAGATGACATCTATGGGAGGGTGGTTCACGGGTGGAGCCATAAAGTACAAAGGAAAAATGACTCACAGACATGGACAACAGGGTGGTGATTGTGGGGGGCGGGGAGAATATAAGGTGGATAAATGGTAATGGAAAAAATACAATAAAAATTTTTAAATAAAAGAATGAAGCAATCAAAATACATTTGCAAAAGCCAAATCTAACTTAAAACATGTGTAAGAGTAACACATGTTTTATATATTTTATAAAATATATATAAAATATTAAACACTACTTAAGTTAATGTGTAAAATGTTAAAATCAATTAATGGGGACAATGGAGGAACATAATAATTGCACTCTAGAAAGGTCATTGGAGAAGACATTAGGATTAATGAGATCCCATTAAGTTTACAAAAAAAACCCACCATTTTCCTTAATAAAAACTAAACCTAAGACCTGTAAGTTTTGTAAAGGAGTGAGTATCTTCCTAAGAGGCTTGGGCCTCAGAGTCTTAAAACTCTTCCTGGCAAAGTCACCTTACCCATAAGGGAACCCTGGCTAATTATGGCTGTTGCTACCACAGCAGCCTCAGGAGGGGTGTTATTTCCCAGTTAACATTCAGGCTAGATGTGTACTACACAAGACAACCTATCTTTAATTCCCATTGGCACTGTTCAGAGAAGGTTTCAACATTTAAAACAATGTTACAACAAAAGGGATGAGAACTGTAGAGGCAGGCAGTGGCCAGGGCATAAGGGCCTTGTGTACAATGCTAACAAATCTTATTTATATGGATGTTTTTCTCCCTATCTTTTCCCTCTCTCTTAAAAATAAATTAATAAAATCTTTTTTTAATAAAATCTTTTTTAAAAAGGTTTTATTTATTTTTAGAGAGAGGGGAAAAGGAAGGAGAAAGAGAGGGAGAGGAACATCCATATGTGGTTGCCTCTTGCGCATGCATACTGGGGACCTGGCCTGCAACCCAGGCATGTGTAGATTGGGAATAGAGCCAGTGACACTTTGATTCGAAGGCCGGCACTAAATCCACGGAGCCACACCAGCCAGGGCTAAATACACAATTTTTAAATAAATAAACTCTATTTGGGTGATACTCCCTCATAATTTAAAAGGGAATACAGCCTTAGACAAAAGGAATTAAGTTTTAAATGTGGAATTTTAGTGACCATTCAGCTAGGTAGAGCAAGGTTTTCTCAGAATCCTTAAAATCATTAAGTTTTTCACTGACCAACAACCAAAAAAAACCCACTTCTTTTAGGCAAAACTATTTGTAAAACATGTAATTGATTATTGTTCCCATGATTCTCTTCATGTACATGAATCATTACTTCATACTAGGGATTTGTCTTTATTTGAGGTTGACACCTAGAAAGGAAGGATTTTGAAAGATATTTAGAAATAGCTTTTGATATCATTAGAATCCTCTGCTAAACTTCAGGGTAGAGAAAATAAGCAGTGATACTGAAAGACAGCAGTCAGGATTTAAAAGTATTTTTTTCAGTGACCATCATTTAAAACTGTTAGAGCCCTGACTCAGTTGATTGGAGCATCCTCTTGTAGAACAAAAGGCTTTGGTTTCAATTCTCAGTCAGGGCATTCATAGGTTATGGGTTCAATATCCAGACAGGGCACACACATGAGGCAACTGATTGATGTTTCCCTCTCACATCAATGTTTCTCTCTCTCCCTTCTCCCAATCCTCTCTAAAACTCAGGAAACATTTCCTTAGGTGAGGATTTAAAAATGATTAAATAAAAATAAAAGTTAGAAATGTCAACACATGATACCAAATGATATTGACGGGAAGCACTTAATAATGAATGGTAAAAAGGGTAAAAACTTAATTTTGGAGTGGATTAATAACAAGGGCACTGCCAATATAATTTAAGAAAATAAAGTCAATCAGCAAATACTGAACCTATTTCCTTACAGAATAAATAAATGTAATTCAGTAATTCATATTTGTTTGTTTTGAGTTTTTAATGTTTTTATTTTTCTGATATAATCTTATACTGCTAGGTTTATTTCTTGTATTTCAATGGCTACTGTTCCTCATCTCTTCCTTCTTGATCATTCTTCATCTTCTTGTTATGGAAAATTTAACCACAGTAGTATTAAGTGAGATAAGAGGTAATAAACCTATCTGATAAATGAGATTAAGAGATTCAGTTCATAAATTTTTCAAATGAAGACTCATAAGAAACATTATAACTAACTTTCATTTTCAACTGTATAGATAGGTGGTTACTACAATGTAAGCAATTTTAGTTTCTTGCTCCTTTACTTTTTTGTGCATTGTATGCATGCTGAGGATTATAATCTAAAACTGCAAATATTGGCCCTGGCTGGTGTAGCTCCATGGATTGAGTGCGGGCCTGTGAAGCAAAGGATTGCTGTTTGATTCCCAGTCAGGGCACAATTCTGGGTTGCAGGCCAGTTCCCAGTAGGGGACGCACGAGAAGCAACCATACATTCATATTTCTTTCCCTTTCTCCTTCCCTTCCCCTCTAAAGATAAATAAAATCTTCAAAATTAAAAAAAATAAAAATAAATAAAACTGCAAATATTTCAGTACATGTCACTAGGTGACAGTTACAAGGAGTACAGAAGCAGGTGTTCAATTGACAATCAAATTAGTTACTATCAGTGCTGCCATTTGCCTGCAGAAATGAAGAGCACTATCTGACAGCTACTGTCTGTCTAAACTTGCTCCCTTACTTAGTTAGATATGATAATTTATTACAAGAGCATAATCATGAAGAAGTACAGCGGCTTAAAGAAGGAAGGCAAATTATATAGTTACACTATATGTCTCCCAAACTTACTTCAGATAGACCATCTTTGTAAACAGGCAATGCTCATGAATTACACCGATTTAAACTCATTCACTAAGTGAATATACAGGGAGTACTTACCAAGTACATTGATAATGTCCTAGGTACACAGAAATATATTCATTTCTATAAAAAGCTTTATTTCTATATATTCCTTGAGGAGCTTCAAGGACATTAGTCTAGAGGGTCTCTAAGACATCTTGGAGCCTAGTATCAATCAGCAAAGTATGGTCTATGACCTTTTGGGGAGGTCTCCGAACCTATTCAGAGAATATACTAGGTCAAACTATTTTTACAGTAATACGAAGACATTATTTGCCCTTTTTTCCTATATTGGTACTGATGGTACAAAAGCACTGGTGAGTGTTGCTTTTAGCATGAATTAAGGAAGGCACCAAGTACCAGTAAGTCACTGTATTCTTCACCACCAATTTCACTTCAGAATGTTTGACCTGTATGCTAAATTATCTGGGGTTTTTTTTCATGAAAACTATTTTTCCTTAAAAGGCCCAATAATAAAATTATGGTTTTATGGACTTGGGTGTTTGGCATACATTTTCTTGAAAATGAAAAAAGTGAGACTATCACTTGAAGGACAGAACTGACAGCATTTATTGCTAATAATGCTGGTTCAAACTACCAATGTAAAACTAGAAATTTGGAAATCTTGCACCTGCCATGGTAAGCTTGACAGTTTCTCAATAATTAATCACTTTATGATGATATTGGTAGCAATATTAAGAAACATGATTTTTTAAGTGTATGATAAAATATGTCAGCACTGGAAAAATCTGTATTATTCACTGAATCAATATCTTCTAAATGGTCAATTCATGATGCTATAAAATCATACATGTGTAAAAGAACCACTCAAAGTAAAAGACAGTGCTCACTTTGGCAGCACACATACTAAAATCAAAGTTCAACACAGACTAACGAATTTTAATGCAATGGAGTATAAAGACACTTACTGATATAATTTCAGAGTCTATACTATAACCTTGAAGGAATGACTACTTGCTGATTTCTGGAGTTGTATTAAAGGAAAATATCCACAATTATCTGAAAGGCTATTAAGATAGTCTTTCTTCCTTTTTCCAATTTCTTGTCTGTGTGAAGCCTCATTTTTATAATACATTTTAGCCAAAGCAACATATCATAACAGATTAAATGCAGAATCTCTCTTTTATTAAGCCAACTATGAAAGAAATTTATAAAATGTAAAACAATGTTGTTTTCACTAATATTTTAGAAAATAGTTATTTCTCAGAAATATATAATTCATATTAATATTTGGTTTATTTATTTATTTTTGATTTTATTTATTTATTTTTAGACAGAGGGGAAGGGACGGAGAAAGGGAAACATCAATGTTTGGTTGCCTCTCACATGCTGCCTAACAGGGGACCTGGTCTGCAACCCAGGTATGTGCCCTGACTGAGAATCGAACCAGCAACCCTTTGGTTCACAGGACTGCACTCAATCCACTGAGCCACACCAAGTAATTTTTTAATTTATTAATTTTTTTAAATGAGCCAATTAATATTTTGAAATTTCTTGGTTTCAAATTCTAATACAGAAAATATGAAAATGTATTATCCACATAAACAAAAGCTATTAGGGGTTTTAAGAGTATAAAGTAGTTCTGGGAGCAAAAGAATGTTTAAGAACCACTGGCCTAGAAATGGTCCAGTGAAATCAGTACTATGTGATCTATTTAACAATCCACATATTACAAGTTCATTAAAAGGTATTAAAACTATTCTGTACAATCTGTAATGGTGGATACATGACATTACGCATTTGTCAAAACCCAAAGAACTTTAAAGCACAAAAAAGTAAACCTTTTGGTATGCAAATTTTAAAGTATAATTTAAGAGGTTAGGGATCCCAGGAAGGAATGTAATAAGAAAATCTAACTATTAAAAAATATACATACAGCCTCACTCAAGGGCAAGGTGGAAAAGACACTGACCTAAATAACTTTAGAAATCAATAGAGTCTATGACAGTAAAAGTAACAGGAAGTGTGCACAAGCACTGTAGTTTCCCACCTAGGAATAAATGTGTATTTCTTAAAATTTATTTATTTATTTATTTTTAGAGAAAGGAGAAGGAGAAAGAGGGAGAGAAACATCAATGTATGGTTGTTTCCCATGCGCCCCCCTACTGGGGACCTGGCCTGCAACCCAGGCATGTGCCTTAACTAGTAATGGAACCTGCAACCCTCTGGTTCCCAGGGTGGCGCTCAATCCACTAAGCCCCACCAGCCAGAGTTAAATGATTTCTTATACTGCTATACATAAACAGGTATACCTCATCTTATTGTGCTTCATTTATTATAGTTACACATAGTGCATTTTCTACAAATTGAAGCAAGAACCTACACTAGCAAAAAAGTCATGACTTTCTTTGATAACTTATTGTAGTGGTTTGGAATCCAACCAGCAGTATCTCCAAGGGATGTTTGTATATGGGAATTGAGCAATTAAACAAATGGATAACAGATGGCTGGAGCCAAATTTCTTACTGTTGGAGTGGGCGTGTACAGGTAAACAAGGAAAGCAGACTAAAATGATCCATGTGGTAATGGATTAGAGTTGGACACATCAATATAAACTCATGTTGAACACACATGATTACATATAGAAATATAGCTATATATATATAAAGTTTAGTATACACATTTGTATTAGTATACATGTATATATATTTCCATGCTCTATCAGCTGAGCACTTATATTAGTATACATGTATATATATATATATATATATATATATATATATATATATATTGCTGTGCTCTGTAAGCTGAGAGAGCCTAAAGCAATAGGACCCAGCAACAAAGAGCATACCTACTGTCCAGCCCTTAGTTTCTAATACCATATTCCAATAAAAGGAACCAGGGCTCATTCAAGAAATGGCTGATTCTAGGGCTGGAACAGGAAATATACATGAGCCTGGAGCATCTTAAAACACCAGAAAATAAGGAAGTACTAAAAAATAAAATGAGAAAAAACCCACCTACGTTAATAAGGATATGTTAAGGGGACAGAGAGCCAACTGAAAGAGCTCCCAATGGCCAATCCTAGGATAATTTGAGTGACAAAATAAAACAGTACTACATTATAACCCAAAGTATAAAATAAGTATCTACTACTCCATACTGATATAAATAAATAATTTAAAAAATACAAAGGTGGAAGAAATGAGACAAATCCCTCTTGCAGAATAATTTCAAATAATTGATGTAGATATTCTATTCTGAAAGAAGGGGAGCATAAATCTCCACAGCTTAAGTGTGTGCTGCACATAGTGATTTACTGTCAAAGAGTACAGTAGGGAAAGGGAGATAAAACCAGAGCCTTGGCTGGTGTGGCTCAGTGGATTGAGTACTGGCCTGTGAACTGAAAGATCACTGGTTCAATTCCCAGTCAGGGCACATGCCTGGCTTGTGGGCCAGGTCCTCAGTTGGGGGAGTGTGAGAGGCAACTGATTGATGTATATTTTGCACATCACATCAATGTTTCTCTTCCTGTCTTTTCCCCTCCCTTCCCTCTCTTTAAAAAAATGAAATAAAATATTAAAAAACAAGAATTTACAATGGAGAAATCAGATACTACTTTTAAGCTAGGTGATCAAGCTCAGTAGCAACAAGTGAGAAATCATGTTAATAAATACAACCCTGATATGATGTGGTAAAATGGCATTTTACCTCCCATAACCTTATAAATCCCAGGCTTATCATGAGAAAAAATGTAAGTCAATAATTCGAATAGAGGGTATTAGAAGGTCAGATACTAAAAAAGTATCTGACGACAAATTCCTACAAAATCAAAAAGAAAGGAAGTCTGAGAAACTGTCACATCTAAGAGGACCCTGAGGAGACACGACAAGTTAATGTAATGTGGGATCCTGGAACAGAAAAAGACATCAGGTAACAACTACAGAAACAGGAATAAACCATAGAATTTAGTTCATAATAATGGTCAATTCGGGTTTACTTATTGTAACAAATGTATCAGCCAAATATAAGATGTTAATTATAGGCAAAACTGGGAGCAGGGAATATGGAAACTCTGTTCTAGCCTCTTAATTTTTCTGTAAATATAAATTGTTTCTAAAGAATAAATATTTTTAAAAGCACCTTAAAGTACTGACTTTGCATTACAGATACTTACACAATTAATTATGAACAAATGAAACTACTGACCACATCAAAATGTACCCTTAATTCCTTCTAATTAAGAAAGACACTTGCAATAAAACACCTTGAAAATTCCACTATTCAGCTTCATGAAGTAGTCTACATACTTTCAAATATAAAGTTTAACAATAGATTTTCAAGTTACCATTTCTTTCTCCCATCTTTTGGTGTTATTCATACACACAAAACTCTTCAAAATTAACTTTATCAAATGGCTGAATCACTTTGATAGAGAACATAACTGTAATCCAACTGTGTGAAATTTGCAGTCCTCAGAGAAAAATAAATCATTATACCACTCTAAACCCAGTATTCTTTGATATTTGAATGTTCAAATAGAAATTGTGATTGAAGAAACTTCAATTTAAGAAATAACTAGTCCAACATTGTGACAAGTCCATGAATCTCCATCAATTACATATTTATAGCTGTATCAGATCACTGACAGTATCTTTATAAAAATAAAAACCAACTCCATCATTGGTCCATAAATGTATAAAACATTTTGTAAAGAAAACAATAAAGAATGGTGCATAATTGTAAAGAACAAAATACATAAGAAGAGACTGCTATCAATAGTTCTATCTTTTAAAAACACCATGATCTCTTATTTTAGAAGTACATATTAATTAGAAAAATGTATAAAATGTCCAAATTAGAAAACTATAGAGAAATTAAAATTGTCCATATTTAATATATTTTTAATTAACATAAACTATCCTCACTTAATAAATACTTTATAAAAACTTTTAAAATGGGTATAGAGTTGCAGAATAAGACTTAATCACTTAAAATAGCCCCTGACACACACAAAGGACTCAATAAGTACCAGCAGTAATTATTGTTCTTTCAGTAAGTATACTTTTAAAACAAAATCTGGAATTTAGTATATGTAATTTTTTATAATCTTTCTCTGGTAACATATAATGCACTTTCCCCGGTCATTAATATTTTTCTATAATATGGCTTTTAAGTATACAATGTACTTTGGTCAATAATACATTTATTAAAATATGCTAAAGAATTTTAATAACTAAAATTTGGAAAATTATTCATTAGTACTGTAAATAAATCTCTATACTGAACATTTATATCATTTTTATTTTTTCAGTACTAATTAATGCTGGAATATGCTTTACGCATATCTACATTTATTCCCTTAAGATATATACCTAGAAGGGGAACAGGTCAAAAAGAGATCAACAGTTTTCAGTCTCAAGACACTAGTCAACATATGGTAAATTTTTCTCCCACTCCCACAGATATACTAGTATTATTTTTTTAAATTTAAAACTATGTAGTTACGCTGAAAACAAAAAAGGAATTATTTATGGATCAAGTCTGTGAGACCTCTCTAGGGAAAGAAACAAAAGAGAAGCTGCAGAGATAATGTCAACCACCATCATAATATGGCACACTGAAGAGCAAAACCTCTCAGAGGAGAGGAGTGCACACTGAAGAGTCATCAAACCTCTGGGGAAAGCTATACCATGAAAAAGATTTAACAGAACCACAAATGGATGGATTTAAATTCAAGAGAAGAATTAATAGAGCATCCTGAAAATAATTTTAAAATAAATGTTACTGTATTTAATATCCTCAAAGAGCAAAAGAGAAAAACCTCATCTATGAAATAACATACAATTTTGAAAAATAACCAATTAGATACATATATTGAATATAAAAACAGTTGTTGCCCTGGCCAGTGGAGCTCAGTTGGTTGAAGTGTAGTCCTATGAACCCAAAGGTTGTGGGTTCAATTCCCAATCAGGGTACATCCCTGAGCTGCAGGTTTGACATCAATTACGGTGAGTGCAAGAAGCAACAGATTGATGTTTCTCTCTCATATCCATGTTATCTCCCCCTCTCCCTCCCTTTGCCTTTCTCTAAAATTAATAAACATGTTCTCAAGTGAGTATTAAAAATAAAAACAGTTGTTGAATAAACTAAACAGATGACTAGGTAATAGCACAAACTCAGATGAAGGGCCATTTGGTAAGCTTGAAGGCTGAGTTGAGTATAATTCACTCAAAACACTGAACAAAGAAATAATAAGAGGAGGAATAAAATAGAATAAAGAGACCATAAAGACCAAGAATTTCTCAGAACTGGTAAACACATAAACCCACCAGGGTCCACTGAGTACCAATCAGGATAAAATTTTTAATACACACCACTAAACAACTTATGATAAACTTCAGAATATCAAGAAAAAGACAAAGTCTTAGAAGCTTCCAGAAAAATCTAGATTATCTGAAAGGAATGTGTAATAGATTGGTAATCAGATTTCTCATCAGAAATGCCAGATGTTAAAGGACAATAATTCTGAATAGTATTCTGAATGCCAGAATACTATTTAAGCCAAGCTATCTTTCAATACTTGAGATTAAAAACGTTTACATACATTCAAAGAGCCACTCAGAATCTCTCAATGAAATAAGGAAGTACAGCATAAATAAAAACTATCTGAAAAGAAGTACTGGGGTACAAGAGCATAGTTGGAAACTGAGTAAAACAAATTAATGCTAGATAAACACAGATTACCAATGGATGCTAATAACCAATGACACAAAAATGCTAGAAGACAGAACCACAGGAAATTATATTCTTTTCTGGAGGGGTGATGGAAGGGGCTCATCAAAAGATCTGAAAAAGCAAAGTAAAAGCAAGGGAAGTTCTTCATCGGGGGGATATCATTACTTATTCCTCCCCCCTCCGCTTTATTCCCCTCTGCCCCATACCCACCTGCATTACCCACCTAGATCATATCCACATAGATCATGTCCATGGGTTGTACATATAAGTTCTTTGGCTTCTCTATTTCCTATACTATTCTTTCTTTCTTTCTTTCTTTATTTATTTATCTTCAGAGGGGAAGGAGAGAGGGAGAGAAACATAAATGTACGGTTGCCTTTTGTGCGTCCCCTGCTGGTAGTTAGCCTGCAAGGAACCAGCCTGCAACCCAGGCATGTGCCCTGACTGGGAATCGAACCGCGATCATCTGGTTCACAGGCCCGCGCTCAATCCACTGAGCTACGCCAGCCAGGTATTTCCTATACTATTCTTAACCTCCCCTTGCCTATTTTGTACCTACAATTTATGCTTCTTAGTCCCTGTACCTTTTCCCCAATTCTACACCCTCTCCCTCCCCACTGATAATTCTCCATGTGATCTCCATTTATGTGACTCTATTCCTGTTCTAGTTGTCTGCTTAGTTTGTTTCTGTTTTGTTTCATTTTTTTTTAGGTTCAGTTATCATTAGTTGTGAGCTTGTTGTCATTGTACTCTTCATATTTTTTATCATATTTTTCTTGTGATGATGAACACCTTTAACTTGACCTTATCTGGGAAGCACTTTATCTGCCCTTCCATTCCAAATGATAGCTTAGCTGGATAGAATAATCTTGGATGTAGGTCCTTGCCTTTAATGACTTGGAATACTTCTTTCCAGCTCCTTCTTGTCTTCAAGGTTTCTTTTGAGAAATCAGCTGACAGTCTTATGGGAAGGGCAGTCTTATTGACAGGCAACCAATTGATGTATCTTACACATTAATATTTTTTTCTCTCTCTCTAACCTCTTTCCCCTCTCTCTAAAAAGTAAATAAATAAAATATTTTAAAAAAATAAGCTGCATGCCACACATCCCCACCTCTTACTTCCAGCATACCATGTCCATAAAGTTTTATAGATGAATTCTACAAAATTTTCAGGGAACAGGTAATTTCTATATGTATACAAAAGTTCCAGAGCAGGGAAAATATGGGAAGCTATTGAACTTTTTTTTAAAGATTAGTATAACTTGACAAGAAAAGAAAAAAAACCCAAGGCCAAAAGCACTTATGGGTATAAAAGCAAAAACAGAAAGTAAAAGCATGCATTAGTAGACAAGTATATTATTAATGTAAGATTTATCCCAGGAATACCCAAAAAGTTTAACATTGGAAAGTTTCTCAATGTTAATTTTTATATTAACAGATAAATAAAGGAAAACTATCATCTGTGATACAAGAAAACAAAATAATTCAGAGAGGTCAACAACTATGGGAGGGAGGAGAAAAGAGGGCAAACTCCCAGCAAAGTAATAATAAAAATAGAATTCTTTAATTTGACAAAGACTATTTACTAACACCTAGCAGCAAAGCATTTTCATTTAAGTCAGGCACAGGATAAGGACATTTGCCACCACTACTCTTACTCAATATTGTACTGGAAGTCTTAGAGAAAGGCAGTATAATAAGAGACCTAAAGATTATAAATAAAAAAAAATCTGTGAAATAAATAAGCAAAAACTAACAAAATAAAATTCAAAGCCAAGAAAAGAACTGGGAGAAAATGTAACATATTTTAACAATGTTAACAAAAAAGGGACATAACCAGCAGTCACATAAAAAAAATTTTTAAATTATACATGATACACAGTATCCAGGACACATAAAGAACTCCTTCAATCATTAAGAAAAAGATAACTAAATAGAAAGTGGTTATTATTTAAAAAATAATAGAAATCTACATAAATAATGAGTTCATAAACATGAACAGATATTGCAATCTTAGTAATCAGAGAATGAAATCTTTAAAAAATGAGTATCATTTTCATTTGTCAGATGATCAAAAGGTAAGATACTATCTTGTGTTGGTCTAGATCAGCATTTTCTACCTTTCTCATCCCATGGCACACATAAACCAATTACTAAAATTCTGCAGTACACCAAAAAATGTATTATATTTTTTGCTGACCTGACAAAAAATATAATTTTGATTCATTCACACCAGACAGCTATTGATGTGTTGGCTGCTGTCTTTTTTTTTTTTTAACTTGGCAAACTATTTAGTCAGTGCTCGTGACTAAATAGTTGGGAATTGTATGTTTTAAAAAGTTCTTGCAGCACACCAGTTAAAAATCACTGGTCTAGATTATAGGAAAAATGAATGGTAACAAACCACTTGTGAGATGTGTAAATTAGTAGAAATATTTTCAAGGCAAATGTGGTAAGACATTAAAAATGTCCATAACTTAAAACCAAGCAATCTGAGTTTTAGATATATATCTTGAGAAATAGCACATGTGCACAAGAAAACACATGAAAGGGCTGCCCCACAAGGTGAAAAATTGGAAACAACCTAATGTCCATCAAAAGAATGGCAAATAATATATGCTATGCAGTACACATCAAACAAAATAGAATTTAATATGAAAACCAATAAGATACAAAAATAAGTATTTTACATTAACAGAACAATTTAGTCACACACTAGAACACTATCCAACCTGAAACAAACCATTAATAACATGAGCTATAACATGCATACACTGCAAAACATCATCAAGTTAAAAGTTAGATTTATATAGTATACTAGTTCCCTTTTAAAAATTATAAATGCATATATGCACCTACCGAGAATATATAAATACAAAAAAGGACTTGAGGCTTTGTTGTGGGATTGGGGGAGGGAGAGTAAATTCAGGGATTGTGGATTGTTCTCTTTATATATCTGTAAAGTTCTAATTTTGTAAAAGGAAATGTAAAAGTGTACTTAATTTCAAAAATATATAATTTTCATAAAGGGACTGCCCATTTCAAAGCTTTCTGGAGCATATTGCTAAACTGCTTTCGGAAAGGTTCCACCTATTTACACCTCCATCTACAGCATATCAGCACACTCAGTAATAGCTTCTTTTTTAAAAAAAGCTCTCATCAGTATTGTTCATAATTCCTAAAAATTTAAAAGTAACTGAACTTACAAAAGTAAAGCTTTTACTGGAGAAAATATGCAAAAATATAGTAAAGCGTAAGGAAGAAAATTTAAAAATCACTCATAATTTCATGATCCAGAGACAACCGGTGTTACTATTTTGGAGTGTAACTTGATGTAAATTTTCCCCTTTCTCACTTTTTTTATTTTAGCAGAAAAGTAGTCAATTTCACTTGAATTTGCGGTTCTTTTTCGTTTTTAAAAAATAGGGCCTTATGAAACTTTTATCATTTTGTTTCCTTATGTTTTAGTTTTAACAGTAAGGAGCATAATTTGAGTATAAAGCATGTGTCAGGTACCCTTCTAAATACTACTTCCCTGTTCTTATTCTGCGTAACAATCAGACACATTAGCATTTCGAGTGAAAGTGCCCGAAACAAAACATAACGAACCAGGCACTACGATTTCAGAGCCCATGTTTTTTTATTCCACTCTATCGTCAGGTACATCTTTTCTTAGTCTTATTCATTAATACATACAGAACAAACTGCAGGTTTTCACATGCGGAAGAGCACAGTTAATTACATACTGTTTCCTTATTTTATTACTCACTGGAGAACTACCTACGGGGTTGTGACGAATAAGTCAGATGCTCCTAGGATCTGAACTCAACTCCGTGATTTTGGATAAATGATTAGGGCTTGTGTAGCCTTACCTGTGAAATGGATCAGTGGTTAAACCTTCAAGTTCTGCTTCTTGCTTTTATACTGCAGTGCATTTCACAGCCTCTGGTTCCCAGTTGCTCAGTAATCACCTCACATTAATATATATACCGCAAGAGAGAGACTGAAGTGGGGGTTGAGAATGCCGTGCTCCCGCAGTCCCTTCTCCAGAAGGGATCTGCACATGGGTGAAAGAAAAGAGGTTGCAAGGGCTCCCCCACGTACCCAGGTCCTGGGTCGAGGGGCCCGTCTGAGGGCCACTCAAAGCCGTACCTCAGTTACACCAGCTTCGCTAAGTTTTCCTGGTCGCCCACCAAAGCTAAATGAAGACTGCGCTCCACCCACTTCGTTGGTGAGCCTGAGTTGACCAGCAGGTCAGGATACTTTCCGAAGGACCCTATAGTCCGGGGTACCCCCTGGCCAGCAAGTACACCCCCATTTACTAGATTTAACCTCTGCGGGAGGGAAGACCGCCCAATCCGTAACACCCAGGCCTCCCAAATGCGAACCCTAACTGAGAGGAGCCGGACAACGCCTAGCCGGATGCCCATCGGTTGTAAAACCCAAGGGCTCCACGCCTCCGACTTCCGCGCGCGTACCTTCGGCAACACGGAAGTGGGGAAGTGCGCTGCCGTCCGATTTGCTGACAGCGGTCTCGAGCTGTCTCGCGCTCTCTCTCTGGGCCAATAGGGATATCCTCAGTCGAGAGGCTGGGTTTGCTCTTAGTTGCGAAGCTGCTCCGACCGGTAGGTATCTGGCTGCCATTTTGTGTGTGGCTGAAACTGTGCTTCTTTGCGTTTAAAGCTAATCTGCTCAAGGTGTAGAGGGGTCTTGAGGGACCCATGGGGGGCGGGGGGTAGGCTGGTTGGACAAACCGATCGCTGGGTTTCACTTCCCTGAAAGGGAAAGGTCTTCTTGCCCTAATTCTCACGCCTGGGTGGAGATAGCAGTGAATGGTGTTGGTGGCTTTGGTTTGTTCATCATTATGAAGGCTTGGAGGCGGAATATAATGCGTTGAAATCGATTTATTGAATTTCAGGGAGCCATTCAAATAATCTTTGCCTCATTAAGACTCTGACCGTAAATTTTACTGAGAGGTTGGCTGAAGGACTGGTTCAGAAAGGAAGAAGACTGGTAATTAATGAAAGGGGGAGAGAGGGAATGCCACACTTGTATACTCTGGTTCGAAAGAGACGTCGTCATTTTCAGCTGTTGGCGAGGGAGCAGCTCTGGAAGTGTTTGCCTTTGTGTACAATTATGTTTTGACTAAGGCCTTCATTTGGTAGCAGTGCGCGCTAGGGTCTGCATTTGAGCAGGTTTTTTTCACAAGTGTGCAGCCAACATTCCTGCAGTGATCTTTTTTATTTATATATATTTTTGTGGGGTTTTTTTAAGCTGGAAAATATTGGTCTTTGTAAGGAACAGAAGTGAAGGAACAATTGTGTTAAATCTTGGTTTCCCTAGTTACGGTCTGTAGGAGATTTAGAAATCTCTGATTCTGCTTTGGCATGCTTGGTCGCTTCCTATGTGCCTGGGGGAGGCTTTTGTGAGCAAAGCATCTTTTTAAAAAAATTTTTTTAATTGTTAATTTAATTGTTGTTCAAGTACAGTTTTCTGTCCTTTCCTCCCATCCCAGCCCACCCCCCCCAGTGCTCCCCACCTCCCTCCCATTACCACCCCCCCCCTTAGTTGTCCATGTATCCTTTATACTAGTTCCTGTAAATCCTTCCCCTTTTCCCCTGAAATTCCTTCCCCTCTCCCCTCTGGTCTATGTCCATCTTAACTGCTGAGTTCTATATGAGTTGGAGAGAAGGACGCAAGAAGTTCTTCTTCCTTTTTTTTTTTTTAATCGATGTAGAAAGCTCGAGTTGTCTTCATTTAAGGGGGAAATTTGTATCGAATCGGAAAACCTACAGGATAAAAGATTGTGTGAGAGATTATCTTTAGCAGTTTGACATGTATGAGAAGAAAGCAAATATATTCATCTTGTTGTCTTGAATTTAGTTTTCAACTATTTACGGTTAACTGATGGTCTAGCAGAGTCAACAGTGTTTTGTTGTAGGAATTCCAAAGAAAACAGTAAAATAATGATTAAATATTTTCTTTTAATTTTTAAAAAATTCATGAATGTTATAAAACACAAGTTGCGAGAGTTCAGGTATCAGTCGTTTATTAATTGTAATGAGAGAGAGAAACGTTGATTTTCTACCTATTCATGCATTCATCGGTCGATTCTTTTTTAAAAAATTTGATTTGTGAGGCGAGGGTGGGGGGATGAGAGAGAGAGAAACATCTATTTGTTCCCGTTATTTGTGCATTCATTGGTTGATTGTTGTGTGTGCCCTGACCTGGGATTGAACTCACAAACCTTGGCATATTGGCAACAATGGTCAAACCATTTGAGCTGCTTGGTGGGGGCCTCAGGTATCATTAAATTAGTGTTAAAGTTGTATTTAATTGATGGCTAAGGTACATGTTAGAAATAAGTGGCTAAGAAACGCAAGTTTTCTGGAAGATTTGACTTTCAGTTTGTTTGAACTGTACTTATTGCTTCCAATTTATACATAAAAAATAATATTAAGGATAGGTTCATATCCTTTTTCTAAGGTCTGTTTCTGTACTACAGAGAAATAATAATTAAATAATGAAGATAAGCCTTAAGTGATAATATTCTATTTGCCATTTTTTCTTGAAAGTATACATTCTCAGTAAATGAATACAAAATTATCAGTCGTACATCTCATTTGCTAATTTATTACTTTTCTAGTTTCTTTTTACCAACTTAAAAAGACTTCAGCTTTAAATTTACTATATTGCATAAGTATATTCTGTTATTTTAAACAGAGAAGTAATTTAAAAATAGGCAAGTATCCTCAATTTTTCTTTCAGGAATACAGTTTTGTAGACTTAACAATATAATCTGAAGATTCTTTGAAATTTTTTAAAATACCACATTTGCATGAACAATGTTAAGTGACCAAGTAAAAATGAGTTAACTTATGTTAGAGATTAGTTTTCATTGCAGTCGTATACAAGTTTAGGTTTTCCCATTATCAAATTATATATGCTGTGTAATTATAAAATATTTTGATAATACCTTTTAAATGAATGTGGTGTTTTGTGACAGAATATAGGTTAAAATTTATCTAAATTAGCATAAAAATAAAAAAACTGCTCTCAGGACCTGTTTGGAGTTCTTACATTTGGTACTTTAATAATCTGAATGATTTTATGAGCAAAAATTTTAGAGTACTTTTGTTACCTGGGGGACCCGAGTTACAAGGTTTCCACTCTTAGGTTCTTGCCTTGCTCACAAGCTAAGAATTCAGGTGAGAGACAACAGGTATGGTGGAAATGAGAGAGTAGTTTATTTGTAGAGTGCACTTGAGCAGGAGCTGACAGGGGGCACCCAGCTGGTCTGAGAGCCCCACGTTTAGTGGAAATAAAATTGCAAGTTTACATATGAGCATGAAGCTGCAGGCAGGCACTCGACCAGTCTGAGTATACCAACTCTTGGGATTTTAGGAGTTTTATGCTTGAAGCCAGTTTCTAGGTTCCCCTACCTCCTCCCTTTTCTAGACTTTGGGATTAATACACAGTTTCAAGGAAACTGTGAAATGATACATACAGAACTTCAAGGGCTCCCCTCCTGTGCTATCATGGTTTTTCTTGTGATGTTAGAACACCTGGCAATCTTATTGGACCATGCTCAGGACTACTAAGTTATTTCCTAGATAGTGGAAATGATACATACAGAACTTCAAGGGCTCCGCTATCATGGTTTTTCTTGTGATGTTAGAACACCTGGCAATCTTACTGGACCACGCTCGGGACTACTAAGTTAATTAATGGGTGAAACGTGTCTCCCTCGTACTCCCTGCCTTGGTTTACTATGTATCTTTCCTAGCACTTTTTTTATTAAGAACTACATTTAAAATATAAGGTTTCCTTCCCGCTTCAGTAACTCAAAAGCCAAGTTGCAAATAATAGTCATTCTCTCAAAAGTTATTTCCAAAATCTAGAAATACCTTGTTATGCTTTGGAAGAGTTTTGATCATGTAAATAAAATGTCACTTTGCGGCAAAAATTTTGAGGTTACTTTTCAGAAAAGTTTTTCTATTTCTCAATAATTTAGTGCATTTTGTCATCATTTTTCTGGTTTTTAACCAGCATGGTCTATTACGGAGACAAATTGAACAATGTAACTAAAAATTTAAAATAACTTGATACTATATAAACATCAAAATGACCACTGCACTTTGTGCTATTCAACTAATCAATGAGATTGAACTCCTGAATCATAAGGATGTCCATTAACTGCTAAAAATGCTTGTGAGATAAAAATGCTTGTGAGATAAACAGATCATTTCACTTAAAGGAGAAACGTTTGAAGTATTATATATTTGGCTTTTTTTTAATGGAGGAATAGAGATACTGATGTTACTGTTACTTCTCCCTTTGTGATCTCATTTGTCGTTTTCTTTAGAGGGAAGGTGAGAAGCATCCATATATGACAGAAACATGGATCAGTGTCTCTTGTACTCGTCCCAAAAGAGGATGAACCTGAAACCCAGGCTTGTGCCCTGACCAGAAGTTGAACCAGCAACCGACCTTTCGCTTTGAGCCCTACTTTTTTTTTTTTTTTTTTAGAGTTTTAGAGTTTGAATTATTTTTAGAGGAAGGGAAGGAAAAAGAGAGGAAGAGAAACATCAGTGTGTGGTTGCCTCTCATATGCCATCCCCTCCCACCCCCTGCCACACACACACACACACACAGACACCCTGCCTGCAACCCAAGCATGTGCCCTGACTGGGAATTGAACTGGTGACCCTTTGGTTCATAGGCTCGTACTCAATCCACTGAACTACACCACCCAGGGAGAGACATTTTACTTTTAATTTTAATTTTTCAAGTACAGTTTTCTGCCTTTTACCCCCATCCCAGTCCACCCCCCTGTCCTCCCTACCTCCCTACCATTTCCACACCCCCTTGTTATTATCCATGTGTCCTTTATACTTGTACCTGCAAACCCTTCCCCTTTTCTCCTGAAATTACCTCCTTTTACTTTTGTGACACCCAGGCAACTGAGCCATACTCCTCAGGACTGTTAAGTTCTCTCTCAAGTGCTTAACACATTACTCACAACATTTGGACAGTTAAATCAACCCAATTTGTGTACAGTTCTCCCTCTTTTATGTTTCTTATTTTAAGTAACTTGAAATCTTACCACTCCCTTTTTGCCCAACTATATTATCTATTGGTTCAACCTTCAAAATGGTTTTTCTTTCCAGATTTCTATTCTCATCACTAATGCCCTAATTTAGACCTTTTCCTTTTTCATGAAAACACTTACATGACACATTGTATTGACAAAGTTGGCACTCCTCAACTTAGAATTTGTATTAAGATACAGGTTTGGCTTCTGTGACTAAGGAATTTTTTTAATAAAAGTTTACTTTTTTCCCTTTTAAACGTTTGAGTTGATGAAGTGGCTTTGCTATAGAAAGCTGTCAGGAACCCCACACTCCCTCTAAACTGTTACTCTACCATCGTCATGCAGCTCCATCTTACAGACTAAGATTGCTCCTTCACTTGCTGCCAATATGTCTCATGTGCTTATATAACAGGTTAATGTTGCATCCACCAACTGCAAGAACAAATGTCGGAGACTTTAAGGGTTTCAAAGATGTTACTTTATTGGTCAAGTTTAACCTGCGCAGGGGCAAACTCTCAAAGTGTCCGGAGACACAGTGCCCGCAGGGGCTGCAAATGAGAGTCGTGCCTAGCGCTTATAGCCAAGTCCTTATATAGGGGCAAGCAAGCAAGCGTTGCACAGAAGCAGATGTGGCAGTTAGCTGTTGGCTTACAGAGCCTGTGCGCACGTGGGAACAGGGTGGGGTCTAACTCAACTGAGAGGAAAATTTTGAAACTAAACAGATGGCAATCAACTTACAGGATGTTTGCTAGGGACGCAGGCTCCTTGGGGCTGAGACTATTTTTCTTGTTCCCAACAGTTAAGATGGACTATAGTTAGGCACACAGAATATTTATAAGTGGTAGTAGGAATAGGGCTTTATTTTCTATCAGTTTTTATAAAGTTGTGTGTTTTAAGTAACAATTTGATTTCATGACCTTTTGATGGTTCTGTTGGTTTCTACATTTGTATCTGGAAGGAGTAAGGTTGATAGCTTGTGTCTACCAGATACTATGCTTGTGGAATATATTATTACTTGCAGACCTAGAGACTGTACTTTCCCTTTCTGTAAAAATGGTTCCTACTGCCTCAAATTACTTTCTTTTGAAAGTAATTGATGCCTACCTCAGCTTCCTCTTGAAGTATGGACAGGTTTTATTCAACCACAATATCCTTTTGCCCTATACCTAAATTCTTCATTTACACACATTTTATGTTACATTGTGAGTAACAACTTCTTGGAAGGCAAGAGTCCTTCTTTAGTCTGGTGAACATATTTGCACCACAGTTGATCCTTGGGTATGTTTGCTCATTTGATTTCAAACAGAAAACAATTGAGAAGGGAATTCAGAGGTAAACCTATCTTTGTATGTAAAGTGTGTTCTGCCTTTAGGGAGTGTATTTATCTCTTAAAGATTAATATAAAAATGTCAGTACCTGATAGAAAATGAGCAAAGGACATGAACTTTGCATCACAAAAGAAGAAAACAAATGACTTTCACGAAAAATAATTAAATTGCAAATAAAGAAGTAAATATTTGAACAAAGCAATTTGTTATACATGAAGAGACAAAAATATATGTACTCTTTGACCCTTTCTAGGAAACTTCTATGGAGATGGAGTTGGAGTTAAAGCTTTATGATCTGTGTAATCTCATACTTGTGAAAAACTGGAAATAATAATAAAAATACCCCATGGGCAAACCCATGATAGGCTACATTTCATGATAGACTATATTTCAACTTTTGGAGAGGAATGTTTTTCAAAGGGAGTGTCGTGATGTAGGCTATTTAATGACATAGGAAAATGGGAACCATTTTGTGTTAAATGGGAAAAGTATAGAAAAATCATTGAATAAAAATAAATTAAAAATCACAGTGAACCTGGCTGGTGTAGCTCAGTGGATTGAGCGCGGGCCTGCGAACCTGAGGATCGCGGTTCGATTCTCAGTCAGGGCACATGTCTGGGTTGTAGTCCAGTTCCCTGCAGGCCAACTCCCAGCAGGGGACGCACAAAAGGCAACCATACATTGATGTTTCTCTCCCTCTCTCCTTCCCCCCTAAAGATAAATAAATGAATAAAATCTTTAAAAAAAAAATCACAGTGAGATACCACTAAACTGTCACTTTGAATAGCCAAAAATAACAAAAAGACCAAGTGGCAAGGATGCAGAGAAATGGGATTCAGATATTGCTGGTGGGAATTCAAATGCTACAGCCAGTTGGAAGATGGTTTGATAATTTCTTATAAAATCAAGCATATCCTTATTATATGACCTAGCAATACCATTCCTGGGGTGAATTTTACCAGCAAAATATGAGAGCTCCATTAGCTTTCTTGTCGGCACTTGGCTTTATCAGTTTTGTTTTAAAAATTTAGGCGTTATATGAGAGATGTAGTGGCATCTCATTAGGATTTCAATTAGTGTTTCTGTAATAACATGCTTTTCTCATGAAAATGAAATAAAAACCTATAATTACTTCTCTGCAAATATTTATAGCAGTTGTATGTATAATCATCTAAAACAGGAAGCATTCCAGTTGTCTCTCAACTGAGAGATGGATTTTTAAAAACAGAAGTATATCCATAAATAACGGGGGTGAACCTCTTAGTCCAGATGATACAAATATGTGGGAATAGGGCCTGTGATATAACTATATATTGTTATAGGGAAAATACTTAAAAAACAAGCCATCATACAATGAAAACACACCAAAAATGGTGATAAAACACATGACAATGGTAATCTGTTTCACAATCTGATGAAACCTTTGAGCAACCACACAAATCAGAAATTAGACCTCATAAATGACTAAGCCATAGAAGGATGTGCAATGACAGATGACAACTCAAGAAAGAATTAGGAAAAAGGAAATTAGAAAGGAGTGAATACACATTATAGACAGCACAACAAGAGAAATGGAGAATAGAAAAGAGAAAACTGAGGAAGAAAAATTTAAGGAGTAAGGAAAAAGTGACAAGACAGGCAAAGAGCCAAAATATATGTGTTAGGAGTTCCCCAAATGTAAATCAAATCACTGTAGTAATATTTATATAACAATTGTGAATATACTTCATGCTACTGGGTTGTATACTTAACAATATTTAAAAGGACAAATTATGTTTAGTACAATAAAAAATGTAAACCACAGTAATAGAATAGAACAGCTATTAGAATTCAAGAGTACTTGAAATTAAAGAAGTTAAGTCTCCGTATGTTGAAAGACACACTTTGAATCTGGGGAATTCAACCCAGAACAGTTAATGTTGAGATGTATTATACAGTCGTTGGATTTAAAAAATTTAGAAACACACAAAACCATCTTTTTTGCATTCATGGTAAAAAAAAACCAACTCATTGGGAAAGAAGCAGATGCGATTATATTTTTGGCAGCAACATTTTATGCCAAATAGTAAAGCAACATTTTTCAAATGTTGACAAAATATTTCCTATTTACCAACTATCTTTCAAGATTTTAGGATCTCTCCCCCTACCCTTTCCTCTCTGTCTTAAAATCAATAAACATATCTTCAGGTGAGGATTTTTTTTTAAAAGAATTGAAGATTCAACAAACATTTGTAAACATGAAACAGCTAAATTAATAGTTGTATCTTAAGAGGGGAAGGGAATGGACAGTGTTATGTAAAGCTGTTACTATAGAATTAACCCCAAGAACAACTCAAGGAATTGTTTCTATGAATCATTCCCAATGAATCCTTCCTGAAGAATATACCAGAGAACAAATTTCAGACAATCGAGAAATGATTTAAAGATCTTCAACATTAGGTCAAGTAGTGATCATTAAATACATTTTTTTGTAGCACTAAGTTTAAAAGATAGAAATAATGATGGTAGAAGGTATGTAAATGTTATATAGTCTGACAATGTAGAAATGATATAACCCATAAGAAACGGGAGGGGAGGGTAAATAAATGAAAAGTAGAATAAAGTGTTTTCCTCTTAAGAATTAACTGTTAGGTAAAGGGTAGCACTTGAAGCTGACTGATGGAAGCTGAAACATATAAGTATGCATACTTCGATCTGAGACAAAATACTAATAAAAATAATACCAGTGTTTAAAACTAGATGGTGTGGGAGAAGGAAGGGAATTAGCAGTAACTAACTTTGTTACTGCTAAAAGCAGGGAACTTGTATCTTAAGAGGGGAAGGGAATGAACAGTATTGTATAAAGATATTACTGAAGAATTAACCTCAAGAACAAAACACTCAAAAACTACTCAAAGAAACCTCTCCTAAAAAGAGCAAATGAAACCAGCCATATAGTGATGCACTGGGATTTGTGTATACACAGACAAAAAATGAATATGACATGAAACATCACAACACAAAGAGCAGTTGTATTAATAAATGTACATGAGCTCAACTTAATGATCACTGTGTACAAAAGGTCAGCTGTAAAATGTGTAAATAAAGGAGTTAAAGAATAACTTGAAAATGAAGGGTGAAGATACCAGATACATGCAAAATTTTAAAAAGCAGACTTCATCTTGGTATCTGACAAGGGAGAATTTAGCTCAAAAATCATTAAGGTGGCTGATGTTTATAGACTAAGGGCAGTATGCACAATGAAGATATTTTTGAAATGCCTGTTTACCAAATGACAAATCAACAACCTTGATAAAGTAAAAACTATACAAGATTTAAGGGGAAATAGAAACCTGCTAATAATAAGGGACTTTGACACACCTTTTCCAAAAAAGGAAAAGTCATGTTAAGTGGACCAAAAAAAGGTAGTAAATAAACATATCAAAGTCTAAATCCACAAATAGAGAATACATTTTTCTTAAGTGCACATGGGATAGTTATAAAAATCTATTATAGCCCTGGCTGGTGTGGCTCAGTGGATTGAGTGCCACCCTGCGAACCAAAGGGTCACCAGTTTGATTCCCAGTCTAGGGCACATGCCTGGGTTGCAGGCCAGGTTCCCAGTAGGGGGCATGCAAGAGGCAACCACACACTGATGTTTCCCTCCCTCCTTCCCTCCCCCACTCTAAATAAAATCTTTTTTTTTAAGGACAATTTTATTATATATTAAGCCACAAAGAAAACTTCAGTTCCAAAAAGTGAAAAGTCAACATTTTGGCTTATGTACAATAAAACTAGAAAATGATTTAAAAAGTAAAAATAATAAAAATCTGACTCCAAGTTTCTGTAGGATGATGACAGCTGTCTAAATGCAGATCTCTCCGCACACCTTTAAGAGATTATACAGATCTATGAAGGGAGCAGATTAAACCACCACCACCCTTGCCTAACATAATAAAAAATTATGGGTGTGTAGGGAAGTAAAGACTGAAATGTAGCAGAGCAAGCTGTGGAACTCATGCTGAAGTGGTAAGTGAAGTTCAGATTGTTCAGAACAGAGGAGAGGTAAGCAGGAGATAGGGTCAGTAGAATGCATATGAAATAACTGTAGAAAAAGAAAACTCCACTCTAAGGAGGGAAATACTAAGGTTTGAGAGCTGGGAAATGAAAGAACTTGAAAGTGCATGTAACAAAGAGGCAGTTTCAGAAAAGCATTGCTTCTGGGAAAAGATGACTTGGAAGGGGCACCATTTACCTGGAAGCTTGATGGTAAAGAGAAGAAGTGCTAGAAATTAAGGATCTTGGTGAAACAATAGATCATATGTTCTCCTTCTGGCCCCCAAAATAGGAGTCATTGATTTTCAAAAAGTGTACTTTATTAACCAATAGAAGGAAGGTACTGTTGAACTAAAAAGTGTGCTAAGCCAGGTGGTTGAGTTGGTTGGAGTGTTGTCCGCTATACCAAAAGGGCACATCTGTAGGTTGCAGGTTCCATCCCCGGTTGGATCTCTCACATCTGTGTTTCTTTTCCCTTTCCCCTTTTCCCCCTTCACCTTCCCTTCCTTCTGTCCTCTCTCTCTAAAAATCAACAAACATATCCTTGAATGAGCATTAGGAAAAAAAGTTTACCAGTTCTTCCAAATCCCTCACTCCTGCCTATTGTACTATTGTTATCTGGTTTAGGAAAATTAAAATAGAATTAACAGAAAATGGTACACAATACCCATATAAAGTTACTGTAAGTAGGAAACATGAAATGAGAGTCAAAATACTTCAGCAATTGTATTTTTGGAGAGTCAAAATACTCCCCAAAACATTCAACTGCAGAGCTAAAGAAAACTGCACAATTAAACTCCTGTGTAAATTAAATATCCTTAAGTAAACATTTTCAGAAATTAAGTCTCAAATACAGATTCAGAGCTTCTCCAAAATGCACAAAAAGAGGAAGATAGGAAAAATTAATTACTGAACTCACGAAATAAAATAAAGAAAAAATCATTCTGTAGATTGAAGCTAACATTGCCCTGGCCAGTGTAACACAGTTTGGAGTGCTCTCCCATGGACTGAGGGGTCACAGCTTCAGTTCCCAGTCAGGTCACATACTCAGGTTGTAGATTTACGGGAAGGCAGCCAGTTGATATCTATGTGTCTCTCTCCTCTCCCTCTCCTTGCCCCTCTGCCTCCACCTCTCCCTTCCTTCTCCCTCTCTCTCTTTCTTCCTCTGTCTGATGGCAAGGAAAAAAAAATGTCCTTGGGAGAGGATTTAAAAATAAATGAAGCTAACATTCAAGGTGCTTCATTGAATGAGAATAATTTATTCTCCTTCATGAAGGAGAATAAATTTGACTGAATAAAGGGCGTTGGGGAAAGACATGAAGACAGCTAAAAGAATGAAAATTAAATGAAGAAAGGTAAAAAGAGACAAGTGATACAGACAATATGTAAAATTAAGAGTTCCTTAGTTCAGTGGGTTGAGTGCGGGCCTGCGAACCTGAGGATCGTGGTTCAATTTTCAATCAGGGCACATGCCTGGGTTGCAGGCCAGTTCCCAGCAGGGGATTCATGAGAGGGATACATTGGTATTTCTCTCCTTCTCTCCTTCCCCTCTAAAGATAAATAAATAAAATCTTTAAAAAAAAGTTTCTAAGAAGGAAAACAATAGTAGAGCTAATCACTAAGCTTTGGTCCATGAAAATTGATCAAAATGGTCAGCTCTGAGTCATGTTCTAGTAAAACCATTGGACTTTGAGGATAATGAAAAATTTTAGGTTTAAAGTCTATGAAATTTGTAAGCTAAGAATTTTATAACTTATTCAATTCCAGAAATAAAGTAAAATCCATGCTAAATACCACTATATCTTTTTTTAAATTTCATGATGAAAATGCCATGAACAAAGTGAAAAAGACAAGCGACAAAGTGGGAAGAAATATTTAAACTTACAAGGTTTGTCCAGAAAAAGTCCAGCATTGTTAATATAGTGAGAATAGCTTGCAGGATATGGACATCAATGTAACCTGGCAACCAAAGAGAGTGGACTGGAATGTACATGCGTGAACAATGACATCTTCACTGTACTAGTCAGTGGGGGTGGTAGATGCCATTGAGTGAGGATGTGTACTGTATGGCCAACACATTCAAAATAAATGAGTGAGTAGAGCCAACACATCTACATCAAATTTTGCACTAAGCTTGAACATTTCTCTGCAAAAACTATTCAGATGATTCAGAAGGCTGTAGCTATGGGCAACAGGTGATTGGCAGCTTCATTGTGTCAGTGTGTCTGCTCATGAATCACATCTTGGGCAGTTTTTTGGTGAAACATCAAATAACCCAGGTGGCTCAACACCTCTATAGCCCAGATTTGGCACTCTGCAACATCTGGCTGTTCCCCAAACTAAAATCACCTTTGAAAGGGAAGTGATTTTAGACGACTGAGATTCAGAAAAATACTACGGGATAGCTAATGTTGATTGGGATAACTGTGTGAGGTCCCTAGGTACCTACTTTGAAGGGGACTGAGGCATCATTGTCCTATGTACAGTGTTTCTTGTATCATCTTCAATAAGTGTTCTTATTTTGCACATTACATATTTGGATACTTTCTAGACAAACCTTGTATACCACAAAGAGCTAACCTCCTTAATGAAAATAATCTAAAAATCAAGGCAAATAAATTATCAACCCTGTAGAAAAAGATGAAAACAGTTCACAGAAAAAGAAATGCAGATAACAAACATGCAAAACCTGTTGAAATTAACCCTGGCTGGTGTGAGCATCATCCAACCAATGCACCAAAGAGTCGCGGGTTTGATTCCCAGTCAGGGCACATGCCTGTTTTATGGGTTTGGTCCACAGTTGGGGTGCATACTGGAGGCAACTGATTGATGTTTCTTTCTCATATCAATGTTTCTCTCTCTCTATCATCAATAAATCTATTAACTTTTTAAAAAGAACTCTTTAAAAGATAATTCAGTGTTAGTCATACAAAGATAAATGCAAATGACAGCTATGCTGAGAATTATAGCGACACCAAGTCTTTCTCATCAAGATTAAAAATTATACAGCATACTCTATGATTGTGGGGAAACAGACACTTTGATGCATAGCTGGTAGGGATACAAAAGCCCAGGAAGGAATTTGGCAATATCCAGCAATATTTCATATGCATTTATCTTTTAACCCAGTAATTAACTTAGAGGAATTTGTTCTAAAGACACTGGCATAAAAGTAAACAACCAAAATGCCAATTAATAGAGAATTGACTAAAGTTACATGCAACCATGGGGCTGTCTCTAGGTAGATGATGTCCCTTTCAAGTCATCCTTCTTCCCAGAAGTCATAAGAGATGTAGAAAGTTTGCATGTACCAATATAGAATGATCTGCAGAATATATTACAAAGTGGGGGGAAAAAAGGCACAGTATATAGAATAATCTATATGCAGAAGGAGGTTATGGGAAAAGTGCCAACAGTAGAAAACAGATTTCTCTGAATACAACTTATATAGTTTTAATCTTGGAATCATATTTACATATTCAAAAGTAAAGTGATATAAAAAGGTACAAAGAAAAATATGAAAAGGAATGAAACATTTATATAACTATAGCGTTTTGGTGATATACCACACAAGGAAAAGAACAATTTCTAGTGATTTTAGAATATAGATCTTCAACTGTATTTAATGGGGTATATTCAGTACTATTGTATTGCTGTTTTTATGTTTTATTGTTATTCTATTACAGTTGTCACAATTTTTCCCCTTTTGTCCTCCTCTGCCCAACCCACCCCCAAATCCCATAGTCAATCCCCACACCATAGTCTATGTCCATGGGTCATTCATACATGTTCTTTAATTAGTCCTTTTCCCTCCTTTCCCCCCCTTATTCTCCTTCCTCCACCCCTCTGGCCGCTGCCAGTCTGTTCCATGTTTCCATGACTCTGGTTGTATTTTGCTCATTAGTTTATTTTGTTCATTAAATTCCTCTTATAAATGAGATCATATGGTATTTGTCTTTCACTAGCTGACTTACTTCACTTAGTGTAATCTCTAGTTCCATCCATGACATCTCAAAAGACAGGAGTTCCTTCTTTCTGCTGCATATTATTCCATTGTGTAAATGTAGCACAGTTTTTTGATCCAGTCATCTACAGATGGACCTTAAGCTGTTTCCAGCATTTGCCTATTGTAAATACTGCTGCTATGAACATTGGGGTGCATACGTTCTTTTGAACTGGTGTTTCAGGATTCTTAGAGTATGTTCCCAGCAGTGAAATCACTGGGTCAAAAGGCAGGTCCATTTTTAGATTTTTTCAGGAAATTCCAGTGTTGTACTGTTTTCCACAGTGGTGGCACCAGTCTGCATTCCCACCAACAGTACAGTAGGGTTCCCTTTCTTCCACATCCTCACCAGCACTTGTTTGTTGATTTATTAATGATAGTCACTGTGGCAAGTGTAAGGTGATACCTCATTTTGGTTTTAATTTGCATCTCTCTGATGGCTAGTGATGTTCATCACCTTTTCAGATATCTGTGTGCCACCTCTATGTCCTCCTTGGAGAAGTGTCTACTATTCAGGTCCTTAGTCCATTTTTTAATTGGGTTGTTTGTCTTCCTGATGAGTCAAATGAGTCCATTATATATTTTTAAGATTAAACCCTTATCCAAAATATCATTGGCTAATATGTTCTACCATACAGTCAATTCCCTTTTCATTTTGGTGATGATCTCTTTAGCCATGCAGAAGCTTTTTAATTTGACGTGGTCCCATTTGTTTATTTTTTTCCTTTATTTCCCTTGCCCTAGTAGATATATTGGCAAAAATATTCTTGTGGAATATCTGAAATTTTCCTGCCTATGTTTTGCTCTAGGACTTTTATGGTATCATGACTTATATTTAAGTACTTTATCCATTTGGAATTTTTTTGGTATATAGTTTAAGTTGGTGGTATAGTTTCATTTTTCTTCATCGACCAGTACAGTTCTCCCACTGCCATTTAATGAAGAGACTATTTTTACTCCATTGTATGCTTGCAATTGCTTTGTCAAATAGTAATTGACCATAGAGACATGAGTTTATTTCTGGGCTCTTTATTCTGTCTGCTTGGTATATGTGTCTGTTTTTATGCCAGTACCAGGCTGTTTTGATTACAGTGGCCCTGTAAGTGTAGTTTTATATCAGGTATTGTGATCTTTCTAACTTTATCCTTTTTTCTCAAGATTGCTGAGTCTATTTGGAGTCATTTTGGTTCCATATAAATTTTTGTAGCATTTGTTCTAGATAAGGGAAGTATGCCACTGGTATTTTAGTAGTGATTATGTTGAATCTGTAGATTGCTTTGAGTAGCATGGACATTTTAATGATGTTCATTCTTCCAATCCATGACCATGGTACATGCTTCTACTTATTTGTGTCTTCCTCAATTCCTTTCTTCAGTGTTCTATAATTTTCCAAGTACAGGTCTTTTAGCTCCTTGGTTAAATTTATTCCTAGGTACTTTATCTTTTGTTGTTGCTATAGTAAATGGGAGGGTTTTTTCCTACTTTCTCTTTCTGGTAGGTCATTGTTGGTGTACAAAAATGCCATAGATTTCTGAATAGACTCTGTATCCCACTACTTTGCCAAATTCACTTATTAGATTGAGCAGTTTTGGGGGGTAGAGGGTTTTTTTTTTCCTGTGTATACTATTATGCTATCTGCAAATAATGACAGTTTTACCTCCTCCTTCATAATTTGGAATGCCTGTTATTCTTGTTTGATCATTGTGGGTAAGACTTCGAGTACTAAGTTGAATAAGATTAGTAAAAGTGGACATCCCTGTCTTGTTCATGAGTTTAAGAGAAACACATGGAGTTTTTGTCCATTGAGTATAATGTTGCCTTGAGGGTTTTTTTAATATTTCTGTTTTTAAAGTATTTTGTGTTTATTTGGGGGTAAAATAAGTGTTGCAAAATGTTGACAGTTACTGAACAAAGCCTTAGAAACTTATCTTTTTTATTTGCTACATGAACTCATATATCAACTTCCTCATAACTTAAATTTAGTCTGGAGAGACCTTTGGCAGATTGACTAAAGTGAAAATGGAGTACAAAATTAGGACAGCTGACGTAATAGAGTGCATTTTATATGGCAGTAACTGCTATCTAGTAATATGCTGTATAATAATATGCTGTATCATTAGATTCTTGCTGCTACCCAGTTAGGACTAACGATATTGATTCTGGCCAGGTAGCGTAGTTGTTTAGAGTATCATCTGATATGCCAAAGTCACGGTTTTGATTCCAGTCAGAGCACATACAACAATTAACCAATGAATGCATAAGTACGTAGAACAACAAATCAATGTGTGTCTCTCTTTGCCTTCCTGTCACTCTCTAGAAATCAACTAAATTAAAAAAGGTCCTGCCCTGGCTGTCGTAGCTCAGTGGATTGAGCACGGGCCTGCGAATCACAGGATCGCGGTTCGATTCCCAGTCAGGGCACATGCCTGGGTTGCAGGCCAGTTCCTGGCAGGGGACACACCAGAGGCAACCATACATTGATATTTCTCTCTCTCTCTCTCTCTCTCTCTCTCTCCTTCCTTTCCCCTCTAAAGATAAATAAATGAAATCTAAAAAAAAAATTTTAAAAATAAAAAAGGTCCTATTGTATTATTTTCCTAAGAGGTTCAGAGAAGACAGGATTTAAACAAGATCTATGTGATTCCAAAGCATATGCCTTTTTCTACTACATTATTGCAGGATATACATCATATATTGAGAAGGAAGAAAATCAAGAGCTAAATGTTCTATGTAAACCTGTAGTTGCTGCTCAGAAAGTGAAGATGCAGACCCACAATTAGTTGTTTATCATTCTTCATGCAAGAGCAATGAACTAAAGGACAGAAGAGTAAGTTTTCTCTAATGCTGATAGAGAAAATGTAAACATACCCACTGACACAAGTCCTATACTGTTGTTGGAGATAATAATTTTACAAAAGTTCATTGATGATTGAAATTAGTAAAAGTATGACAAAGCAGAAAAAATGAGTGGGCTTGGGTTTTCATGATGCTTTTAAAAGCAAAACGCCCTTCAAACATCTCTATGTGACACTTCAAACAAAGGTCTTATAAGCTTTGTACAGTTTCATTGTGCTAGTTTGAATAAGTAGTGTTTTCTTCTGTGGAAGACAAGGTCTGATAGAGAATTCAGAGGTGCTGGAGCTTCCCTTACCCAGGCTACACCTTCACACTTTTGCTGGTTCCCCCAGAGATAAAATATTTGCATTCAGTTAACTACTAGTTTTTAAAATATTTGACACTTAAAGTCATTGGGTTAGGTGGATTTTCTTATTTTAATTTGTTTTGTCTGTATAAGATGATGATAAAAATTTGGTTTTATAATTCTGTATGCTGATAACAAGAAAATATATTGAATTTGCTATGAAGATTTTCAAAATTAGTTATGAAGCTTTGTTTTCAGAAGCTGTATTGATCAGTAACTGGTGAAGACTGAGAGAGTTGAAATGAATTTGCCAATGACACACAAATTGTAAGGTAAGCTAATATAATAATTCAATCAAGATCGCAAGTGCTCTTGACAGATATGTAGACTAGAGTAGCACACTAAAACAAAATTCATCAGGGGTAAATATGATACCTTGATTTAAATTTTACAAAGCAATTGCAGAAGTATTAAATAGATTTCCATTTCTGTTAATATATTAGGCTACAGATCCACCAAATATATAAAATACCAGATTCAGTATTTTAAAAATGTTTTACAATAAATGGCCCTGGCTGGTGTAGCTCAGTGTATTGAGCACAGGCCTGCGAACCACACGATCACAGTTTGATTCCCAGTCAGGGAACATGCCTGGGTTGCAGGCCAGTTCCAGTAGGGGACTCAGGAGAGGCAACCATACATTGATAAAAAAAAAAAAAAAATGTTTTACAATAAATGGATAAAACCTATAAGAAAATAATGGAAATTTTCTGGGGCTAGAAACAAAACAAGTACATTCTGTGAGGTAAGCAAGTACTGAAGTCACTGAATACTTTGGGGGCATCTATGGATTTCTATTGGCATAGAAATTTGTGCATGGAAAGAAATGGGGACTGGTGAAAATTCCTTGGGTTCTACAAAGTATAGGGGGCCTGATCACAGACCATTTTGGAGAAGCATACAACCCTAGGTGGACGATACTCCCCTAATAATTCCCAGTTACCAGTTCACATTCCTTTGGATTTGTGGTCTTAAATCACACTACTTTTATGGTCCCTAAAACTCCACAAGTGCAGAATTTTAATTTAAAGTGGACTTGGGTCTATAATGCTCATTGGTTCCTGGCCAGAACAATCACAAATGCTCCATGAAAGGAGTTATCAACCCCATTATCAAATAATCATAGTTAAAATTATAACAAGTAAGCTCATACACATATTTAAAAAATCAGCCATGGCTAGTGTGGCTCAGTGGATTGAGTTGTGGCCTGTGAACCAAAGGGTTGCTGGTTCAGTTCCCAGTCAGGGCATATGCCTGGGTTGCAGGCCAGGTCCCCAATAGTGGGCCTGTGAGAGGCATCCACACATTGATGTTTCTTTCCCTCTCTTTCTTCCTCCCTTTCCCTCTCTAAAAATGAGTAAATAAAATCTTTAAAAATAAAAAAAAGTTTTTAATAAAAAATCTCAAAACACAAGGGGAAAAAATCAAAACACTATGAGCAAGAATCAGAAACCAGAAAATAAAACAGTACTACAGAGATTTCAGGTGTTAGAATTATTAATATGTAAAATAAATGTGTAATATTTGTTTGTTTTTTAATATATATATTTTATTGATTATACCATTACAGTTGTTATATTCCCCCCCTTCATAACCACGTGTCTCAGGTTCTTTAGATTCTATATTTCCCATACTATTCTTGCCCTCCCCCCTATCTATTTTCTACCTACTATCTATGCTCTTTTCTGTACCTTCTCCCCCCTTCTCCTCCTCCCACTCCCCTGTTGCTAACCCTCCATGTGTTCTTCATTTCTATGGTTCCATTCCTGATCTAGCTGTCCTCTTGGTTTGCTTTTGTTCTAGGTGGGAGAACAAAAGCAATAATAACTGTGAGTTTGCTGTCCTTTCACTGTTCATATTTTTTATCTTCTTTTTCTTATATAAGTCCCTTTAGCATTTCATATAATAAGAGCTTGGTGATGATGAACTCCTTGAACTTGACCTTATCTGAGAAGCACTTTATCTGTCCTTCCATTCTAAATGAAACCTTTGCTGGATAAAGCAGTCTTGGCTGTAGGTCTTTGGATTTCATGACTTGGAATACTTCTTTCCAGCCCATTCTTGCCTGTAAGGTCTCTTTTGAGAAATCCGCTGATAGTCTGATGGGACCTTCTTTGTAGGAGACTGCCCCCTTATCTCTTGCTGCTTCTAGGATTCTCTCCTTCATTTTCATCTTGGCTAATGTAATTATGATGTGCCTTGGTGTGTTCCTTCTTGGGTCCAACTTCTTTGGGACTCTCTGAGCTTCCTGGATTTCCTGGAAGTCTATTTCCTTTGCCAGACTGGGGAAGTTCTCCTTTATTATTTGTTCAAATAAGTTTTCCACTCATGGCTGTTTCTTTTCCCCTTCTGGTACCCCTATAATCCAGATGTTGGAACATTTAAAGCTGTCCTGGAGGTTCCTAATCCTCTCCTCATTTTTTTGAATTCTTGTAACTTCACATTTTCCTGTTTGGTCATTTCTTTCTTCCTTCTTGTCCACCCCCTTGATTTGAGTACCAGTTTCCTTTCCATCACTATTGGTTTCCTGTGCATTTCCCTTCATTTCAATTAGTTTAGCCTTCATATGTTCCTCTAATTTGTGGCTAAAATCCACCAGTTCTGTGAGCATCCTGATCACCAGTATTTTGAACTGTGCATCTGAGAGGTTCGCTATTTCCTGGTCACAGCTTTATTGGCTCTGGGGCTTTGAGTTCTTCTTGAGCTATATTTTTGACTGTTCGTGCCTGTTCCATATGAGGAGCGGAGCCCTAGGTGTTCACCAGGGCCGGGCAACCCAGTCGCTGGGTTGTGACGCTATATGTGGGGGCCGGGCCAAAGGAAAGCAATGGCGGGCACCCTTTGTTTTCTCCCACCACCACAGTGGGTCGCACGATTCATCCCATTGCTAGGGGATGTGCGACTGTGGTCAGCCGCTGCTGGGTTCTTTGCGGGGGCTATGCGGTCCCTCTCACTGCTCACTCCCACCGTCCAGAGCCCTTACTGGGTCCGCCTGATGCTAACCCTGATGCCTGGAGTCGGGGGATCTTTCATGCCCAACCCTGCTCCGCTGCTGGCTCTGCCCCTCTTACCGGTCCGGTAGAAGGGTTCGTTGTTGTTGGACTTCCATATAGTTCGATTTTCTGTTCTTTGGCTGCGTCTTTGTTCTCCAAACCTTTGCTGTATTCAAACTTGGTTGTGGGAGAAGGCACAGTGTTTCCACCTACGCCTCCATCGTGGCGGAAGTCCCAGTGCTATCATTTTGTATTGGACAGTCTAAGGGAACTAGAGGTCAGTGCCCCTGACTAAATAGTCAGGTGTTGCATGCTTTAAAAATTATTGTAGCATACTAGTGTGCTATAGCACATTGGTTGAGAATCGTTGCTATAGGAAATTGTAACACAGTGGTAAGTATATGGGTAACATGTTGTGTTACAGTGTTAGGATGGCTAAACCATCATTAGGTTATAGAAGTTTTTCAGCTCCATTGTAATTTTATAAGACCACTGTCATATATGTGGTCCTTCATTGACTGAGAAATATCACTGTGCTGCATATCACTATACTAGCCTCTTCTGTGTAGCAGAAGTATACAAGAACATGGAATCAGATAACTCTCCTAGAGTGTACTTGAATGGGCCTTGCTAAATTTTCAAAAAAAAATTTTTAATTGTTGTTCAAGTACAGTTTTCTGTCTTTTACCCCCATCCCAGTGCACCCCCACAGTGCTCTCCACCTTCCTCCCATTTCCACCCCCTTAGTTTTTGCGCATGTGTCCTTTATACTTGTTCCTGTAAACCCTTTCCTTTTTACCCTGAAATTCCAACAAGCAAGCAAAATATAACCAAAGACACTGAAATAGAGAACAGGCTAACAGTGCCCCGAGGGGAGAGGGGAGGGAGGGAGGTCTTGCTAAATTAAACATTTTCACTCCCACCATATGCTCCTTGGCTGCCCAGTGCCTCTTTTGAATGACCTATTTGTCTTTTAAAATAGGTATGTTAGAATCACAGGGGAAAAGGGGATGGACTCACATAAACTAGTATAAAGGACACATGGACAATAACTAAGGTGGGGGGCGGAAATGGGAGGGAGGTGGGGAGCACTGGGGTGGGGCAGGGCTGGGAATATAAAACAGAAAACTGTACTTGAAGAAGAATTAAATTTAAAAAAAAAAGAAAGGGGAAAAAAAACCTACTTCCAATTATAGCCAAGTTATATGGGCCTCAGAGCCATTTTTTCTCTTTTAGGTAATGTTATATAGTAGTCCTTCCTTATCCACAGTTTCACTTCCTCGGATTTTAGTTAGTCAAGGTCAACCAAGGTCTGAAAATGTTAAATGAGAAATTACAGAAATAAACAATTCATCAGTTTTAAATTGCACGCCTTTCTGAGTAGCTTGATGAAATCTCTCACTGCCCTACTCAGCCCATCTCAGGATATGAACTCCAAGTTGGATAAGTAACCTGCCTCTAAGTAACTTAGTAGCTGTCGTGGTTATCAGGTGTACCTTACTGGTATTACAATGTTTCTGTGGAAGTAACCCTTATTTTACTTAATATGGCCACAAAGTTTAAGAATAGTGACCTTGGCAATTCAGATATGCCAAAGAGAAGCCGTAAAGTACTTCCTTAAAGCAAAAAGGTAAAGGTCCTTGACTTAATAAAGAAAGAAAAAATATCACATGCTGAAATTGCTAAGGTCTAAGGTAAAAACTAGTCTTCTACCTGTGAAATTGTGAAGAACGAGAAAGAAATGTGTGCTACTTTGCAGAGAGAGGGAGAGAGACCACATTTATATAACTTTTATTACCATGTACTGTTATAATTATTCTATTTTATTGTTAGTTATTATTGTTAATCTCTTACTGTATCTAATTTATAAATTAAATGTTACCATAGGTGTGTATGTATAGGATAAACAGTACATATAGTTTCATAGTTCCATAGTTTCATGAATCCACTAGGGTTCTTAGAATATATCTCCCTAGATAACAGGGGCATTACTGTACATGTCTACTCATTTTCTATGGCAAATTTTAGAGTTAAATTCACAGTATTCATATTATTTATAGTAGTTCCACATTACTGGAGTTATCTTAACTCCACTTGCCCCCGCATATCTACAGCATAAAGAAATCTATTTTATCTCACATCAGTTAGCAGTATGAGAAAGATATACATTTCTACTTTGTAACTAAATTTAATTGAACATGACAGATCAAAATATATTCCAGGCTGATTAAGAGGAAAATAAGCATTACAGCAAGTAATGCTAGTTTTCTCAGCATTGGAATCTAAAACAAAACACTAAAGAGCATTTATACATTTTAATATTATATGATATTTTTATACAGATGAGTGTTAGTAAAACCAAAATGAAAAAGAAAACAAGAAATTTTGGAACCAAATAACAAAGATTAATGTTTAAAAAAATAAAGAACTTATTAAATTTTTTTTAAAGATTTTATTTATTTATCTTTAGAGAGGAAGGGAAGGAGAGAAGGAGAGAAATATCAATGTACGGTTGCATCTCTTGAGTCCCCTGCTGGGAACCGGCCTGCAACCCAGGCATGTGCCCTGACTGGGAATCGAACCGGGATTGTGTGGTTTGCAGGCCCGCGCTCAATCCACTGAGCTACACCAGCCAGGGCAGAACTTACTAAATTTTATAAAAGAAAATCTCAAGTTCATGATGGATAAATGAAATACTGATGTGAACTTATATTTCTTAAAAAAAGAACTTCAAAACAAACACAAAGGGAAATGTTCAGAAACATGCAAATTAAAATTGTGATAAAACATTTTTTGTCTTTCTATATAAGCAAAAATTCAGAAAGTTACTTAAAGATGGTGAGATTCCTGAACTTCATCGTGTACTCATGCTGGTAGCATTTTTAATTAGTATAACATTTGTTGAAATCAAAAACATATACCAAGGTGCTCAAAATGTGTATGTTTTCATGAAGACCTATTTGCGGGAATTTATCCTAATAAAATAACTCAGATTATTTTATTATTTGAGTTATTTTAGCGAGGGAAAGAAGGCACCAACAATTTTGACACTATTGACCATATGAGTAACAAGTGGGAAATAGACTAAATGTCAGCAATAATGAGTAAGGTTAATTACTGTAAGTTAATACTGTGTTGTCAACAATGATGGTTTTTTCTTTTTTCAATGTTTTATTTTTTTATTTTTTATTTAATTGTTGTTTAAGTACAGGTTTCTGACTTTTACTCCCAACGCAGCCCACCCCCACAGTGCTCCCCACCTCCCTCCCATTTCCACCCCCCTTAGTTGTTGTCCATGTAACCTTTATACTTGTTCCCTTAAACCCTTCCCCTTTTCCCCTGAAATTCCCTCTCCTCTGCCCTCTGGTCACTGTCTGCCTGTTTTGCATTTCAGAGTCCTTGGTTATATTTTGCTTCCTTGTTTGTTTTGTTATTTAGGATCCTGTTAAAGGTGAGATCATATGGTATTTGTCTTTCAACGCCTGGCTTATTTCACTCAGCATAATGCTTTCCAGTTCCATCCATGCTGTTGCAAATGATAGGAGCTCCTTCTTTCTTTCTGCTGCATACAATTCCATTGTGTGTATATAACATAGTTTTTTGACTGATTTATTTACTGATGGGCACTTAGGTTGTTTCCAGAACTTGGCTACTGTAAATTGTGCTGCTATGAACATTGGGGTGCGTAGGTTCTTTTGGATTGGTGTTTAGGGTTCTTAGGAAATACTGCTGGCAATGGAATTGCTGGGTCAAAAGGCAGGTCCATTTGTAGTTTTCTGAGAAAATTCCATACTGTTTTCCATAGTGGTTGTACCATTCTGCAACCCCACCAAAAATGGGTTAGGGTCTGCTTTTCTCCCCAAACTCTCCAACACTTGTTTTTTACTTTGTTTATGATGGCTGTTCTGACTGGTGTAACGTGGTATCTCACTGTGGTTTTCATTTGCATCTCTCTGATAGGTATTGATACTGAGCATCTTTTCATGTGTCTCTGGATCTTCTGTAAGTCTTCTTTAGAAAAATGTCTTTTCACGTCCTTTGCCCACATTTTAATTGGGTTGCTTGTCTTCTTAGAGTGGAATCGTGTGAGTTCTTTGTATATTTTGGAGATTAAACCCTTGTCTAAGGTATGATTGGCAAATATGTTTTCCCATATACTTGGTTCTCGTTTTATTTTAATACTTTCTTTAGCCATGCAAAAGCTTTGAATTTTGATAAGATCCCATTTGTTTATTCTTTCCTTTATATCCCTTGCTCTAGGGGACATGTCAGGAAAAATGTTGCTGTGTGAAATATCTGATATTTTCCTGCCAGTGTTCTCCTCTGGGACTTTAATGCTGTCACGCCTTATATTTAAGTCTTTTACCCACCTTGAATTTATTTTGGTGTATGGTGTAAGTTGATGCTCGAGTTTCTTTTTTTTGCACGTAGCTGTTGACTTCTCTCAACAGCATTTGTTGAAGAGGCTATTTTTAGTCCATTTTATGTTACTGCTCCCTTTGTGAAATATGAATTGACCATAGAGACTTGGGTTTATTTCTGGGCTCTCTATTCTGATTCATTGGTCTATATGCCTGTTTTTATGCCAGTACCACGCTGTTTTGATTACAGTGGCCTTGTAATACACTTTCATCTCAGGTATTGTGATCCCTCCTACTTTGTTCTTTTTTTTTGTCAAAATTGTAGCTGCTATTTGGAGTTGTTTATGGTTCCATATAAATTTTTGAAGTGTTTGTTCTTTGTCTGTGAAGTATGTCATTGGTTCTTTAATATGTATTGTGTTGAATCTGTAAATTCCTTTGGGTAGTATGGACATTTTGATTATGTTAATTCTTCCAATCCATGAACATGGTATATGTTTCCATTTGTTTGTGTCTTCCTTCATTTCTTTCTTCAATATTATGTACTTTTCTGCATACAGGTTTTTTATGTCCTTGGTTAGGTTTATTCCTAGGTATTTTATTTTTCTTTTTGGTATATCAAATGGGATTGTCTTCTTGATTTCAGCTTATGCTGTTTCATTGTTGGTATCAAAGTGCCTTTGATTTCTGGATATTGACTTTGTAGTCTGCTGTTTTGGTAAATTCATTGATTAGGTGAAGCAGTTTTTGGTAAAGTCTATAGAATTTTCCATGTACACTATCCTGTCATCTGAAAACTGACAGTTTTATTTCCTCCTTTGCGATTTGAATGCCTTTTATTTCCTTTTCTTGTCTGATTCCTGTAACTAAAACTCTAAAACTTCCAATACTATATTGAATAGAAGTGGTGAAAGCAGACAACCTTGTCTTGTTCCTGATCTTAGTGGAAAAGATTTTAGTTTTTGCCCATTGAGTATGATGTTGGCTGTAGGTGTCCCATATATGGCCTTTATTATATTGAGGAATGCTCCCTCTATTCCCACTTGGCTGAGTGTTGTTATCATAACTGGGTGCTATACCTTATTAAAAGGTTTTTCTACTTCTATTGATATGATAATATGATTTGTGTCTTTTCTTTTGTTTATGTGGTGTATTACATTTACTTACTTGTGGCTATTGAACCATCCTTGCATCCCTGGGATGAATCCCACTTGGTCATCCTGTATGATTATTTTAATGTATTATTGGATGCAGTTTGCCAATATTTTGTTGAGGATTTTAGCATCTATATTCATCAGTGATATTGGCCTGAAGTTTTCTTTCTTTGTTTTTTTCTTTCTCTGACTTTCAGATTAGAGTGATGCTGGCTTCATAAAAAGAGTTTCGGAGTCTTCCATCATTTTGGATTTTTTGGAATAGTCTGTGAAGAATAGTGGTTAGCTCTTCCTTAAATGCTTTGTATAATGCCCCTGTGAAACCATCTGGTCCAGGGGTTTTATGTGTCAGGAGATTTTTTGATTACTGCTTCAATTCCATCTGCTGTTCAGGCTTTCTGCTTTTTCGTTGAGTTTTGGAAGATTATATTTTTCTAGAAATTTGTCCATTTCACCTAGGTTTTCAATTTCCTTGTCATACAGTTTTTCATACTAATTTCTTAACAATCATTTGTATTTCTGTGGTGTCAGTTGTAATCTCTCCTCTTTCATTTCTAATTGTGTTTATTTGGGTCCTCTCTCTTTTCGATGAGTCTGCTTAAAGGCTTGTCTATTTTGCTTATGCTTTCAAAAAAACATCTTCTGTATTTATTGATCCTTAGAATTGTTCTTTTACTCTCTCTGTCATTTAATTCTTCTCTCATCTTGGTTATTTCCTTCCTTCTACTTGCTCTGGGCTGTCTTTGTTATTGTTCCTCCAGTTCTTGTATGCGTACGGTTAGGTTGTTTGTTTTGAAATGTTTCTATCTTTTTTAGGTAGGCCTGTATTCCTATGAACTTGCCTCTTAGGACTTCCTTTGCTGTGTCCCGTAAGTTTTGGGTTGTTGTGAGTTCATTTTCATTTGTTTTCAGAAAGTTTTTGAATACTTCCCTAATATCATTCTTCATCCATCCATTTTTTAGTAGCATGCTATTCAATCTCCATCATTTTGGGTGTTTTGGGTTTTTTCCTTTGGGATTGGTTTCCAGTTTCAGTCCCTTGTGGTTGGAGAAAATGCTTGGTATGATTTCAGTTTTCTTGAATTTGTTGAGGTTTGTTTTGTGTCCTGCCATGTGTATCTTTGAAAATGTTCCATACTCATTTGAAAAGAATGTGTATTTAGCACCTTTGGGATGAAGGGCTCCCTATATATCAATTAAGTGCATTTTATCTTGGGCGTTGTTCAATGCTACAATATCTGTTGATATTTTGTTTGGAAGATCTGTCCATTTTTTTCAGTGGGGGGTTAAAATCCCCTACTATAATTGTGTTGCTGTCAATATCTTTCTTGAAGTCCTCTAACGTGTACTTTACATATTTGGATGCTCCAATGTTGGGTTCATATATATTTATAATGTTTATGTCTTCTCGGTGGAT
Organism: Sturnira hondurensis; assembly: GCF_014824575.4. NCBI lineage: Eukaryota > Metazoa > Chordata > Mammalia > Chiroptera > Phyllostomidae > Sturnira > Sturnira hondurensis. Next base: position 1,303,557 of record NW_028074549.1, read on the forward strand.
TCTTCCCTTGAGTATTATGAAGTAACCTTCTGGGTTTCTTTTTATGGCCCTTTTTTTATAGACTATTTTGTCTGATATGAGTATTGCTACCCCATATTTTTTCCCTCTTTTCATTTGCTTGGAAAATTTGTTTCCATTTGTTCACTTTTAGTCTGTGTAATCTTTGTCCTGAGGTGGGTGTTTTGTAGGCCGCAAATGTTTGGGTCATGCTTTGTTGTCCATTCAGCTATTCTATGTCTTTTGATTGGAGCATTTAATCCATTATGTTTAAGGTTGTTATTGATAGGTACTTATTCATTGTTATTTTTATACCTGTCCTCATTGTCTCTCCCTTTCTTTCCTTAAAGAATGCTTTTTAGTATTTCTTGCAGAACTGGTTTGGTGGAGGTGTATTCTTTTAGACTTCTTTTGTCTTGGAAGCTCTTTATTTGGCTTTCTATGTTGATTGAGAGCCTTGCTAGGTAAAGTAGCCTTGGTTGCAGGCCTCTGGTTCTCATTACTTTGAATTTTTCTTCCCAGTGTTTTCTAGCATGGCCATTTCCATTGAGAAGTCAGCAGCTGAACTTATTGGGGCTTTCTTGTATGTTACTTCCTTTTTCTCCCTTGCTGCCTTTAAGATTCTCTCTTAGTCTTGGAATTTTGCCATTTTAATGATGATGTGTCTGGCCGTAGGCCCCTTTGGGTTCCTCTTGATTGGGACTCTCTGTGTTTTCTGGATTTCTGTGAGTTTTTCTCTCGTCAAATTAGGGAAATTTTCAATCATTACTTTTCAAATAGGTTTTCTATCCCTTGCTCTTCTACTTCTCCTTCTGGTATCCCTATTATTCGAATATTATTATGTTTCATATTGTCTTGCATTTCTCTTAATCCATCTTCATTCCTTCTGAGCCTCTTTTCCTTTTCTTTCTGTTTCTGAGAGTTTCTTTCTACTTTGTCCTCCAACTTCGTGTTCCGATCCTGCTTTTGATTCCTTCCTTTGTGTTCTTCAGTTCAGAAATTGTATTCTTCATTTCCTCATGGCCCTTGCTGATAGTTTCTATTTTCTTTTACATGTTGAAATAGTTTGCAATGAGTTTATTGTAATCCCCTGTAGTTTTTTGTAGCTCATTGTGACTTCTTTGAACTTGAAGATATTGTTTTTAAGATATTGTTTTTACTTCTGTATTCATCAATAGAACAGGAATAATATGGGCACGAAAAATTTGTGAAAAAATGTTTTAGTCCAATGAAATGTCCAAGGATCTCTCACTGCACCCCCATTTTAATGTAATCAGAATGATTTGATCTTACACATGTACCAATTGTATCTAATTCTTTAAGTAACCAAGAAAGAAAAGAAATTTTTAAAAAGTAAAAGAAACCCTGACTCTTCTGGTCAGCAGGTTGGATAATGCTGCCAGTTCTTTTTCCACTTGGGTCACCTGTTTCGGTGTGGGTCAGGTCCTGGGCTGGGTGTGGAAGAGGAACCCAATAGGTAGTTTCCTCTCTTTCTCTCTCTCTCTGCCTCTCTCTAAAAATAAATAATATCTGTTTTAAAAAAAGTAATAAAATATATCCAGATGAATTGTGACAATGTCATTTTTATAAGAGCACACAGTTAGAATATTCAGCAACAAATACGAACATAGAATTTAATTAATAATAATGGGAAAAAGTCTAAATAAAGAACTTTGATTTGGGAAAAGCAAGGAATTCCCTTTTGCAGGTAGAAGTAATTATTAAAATATCTTTCAAAAAATATTTGTCAAAATTGATATTATTTCTTTTTTAATTAATTCTTGTTGAAGTACAGTTTTCTGTCTTATATTCTCATCCCTGCCCCCCCCCACCAGTGCTCCCCACCTCCCTCCCATTTCCACCCCCCACCTTATTTATTATCCATGTGTCCTTTATACTTGATCATGTGAGTCCTTCCCCTTTTCCCCTGTGATTCTCCCCCCTCTCCCCTCTGGTCCCTGTCAGCTGGTTCCTTATTTGAGTGTCTTTCATCATATTTTCCTTGCTTATTTGTTTTGTTGTTTAGATTCCTGTTAACGGTGATATCATATGGTATTTGTCTTTCACTGCCTGGATTATTTCGCTCAGTATAATGCTTCCCAGTTCCATCCATGATGTTGCAAAGGGTAGGAGCTCCTCCTTCCTTTCTGTAGCATAGAATTCCATTCTGTAAATGTACCATAGCTTTTTGATCCAGTCATTTACCAATAGACATCTAGGTTGCTTCCAACTCTTGGTTATCGTAAATTGTGTTGGTATGAACATTGGGGTGCATAGGTTCTTTTGGTTTGGTGCTTCAAGGTTCTTAGGATATACTCCTAACAGTGGAATTGTTGGGTCAAAAGGCACGTTCATTTTTAGTTTTCCTAGAAAATTCCATACTGTTTTCCATAGTGGTTGTACCAGTCTGTAATCCCACCAACAGTGAACTAGGGTCCCTTTTTCCCCACAATCTCTCCAGCACTTATTGTTTGTTTCTTTGTTTATGATAGCCATTCTGACTGGTATAAAGTGGTATCTCATTGTGGTTTTAATTTCCATGTCTCTGATATCTAGCAATATCGAGCATCTTTTCATGTGTCTCTGGATCCACTGTATGTCCTCCTTGGAGAAGTGTCTGTTCAAGTCCTTTGCCCAATTTTTAATTGGGTTGCTCATCTTCTTTGAGTGGAGTAGTATGAGTTCTATGTATATTTTGGAGATTAAACCTTTGTCTGAGGTATCATTGACAAATATGTTTTCCCAAACAGTTCCTTCTCTTTTTATCTGATACTGAGAAAGCCCAGAAATAAACCGAAATCTCTACAGTCAATTAATATTTGACAAAGGGGGCAATAACATAAAATGGAGTAAAGATAGCCTCTTCAACAAATGGTGCTGGAAGAACTGGACAGCTACATGCAAAAAAATGAAACTCAAGCACCAACTTACATTATACCCCAAAATAAATTCAAGGTGGATAAAAGACTTAAATATAAGCCGAGAAACCATTAAAGCCCTGGAGGCGAGCATTGGCAGGAAAATCTCAGATATTCCATGCAGCAATATTTTTACTGGTACGTCCCCTACAGCAAGGGACATAAAGGAAAGAAGAAACAAATGGGATCTCATCAAAATTAAAAATTCTTTTTATTTCTTCATTTGTAGGAGTACATCATACATGCATTTAATTTATTCATGAATCCACCTATTTAGAAAATATTTTTGTGGCAAAAAAACACTTCACAAATAATCTCTTCTAAGGAGGAGAGGTTTTTAAGTATAAAAGGTCAAATTAATTATGATGTTATAATTAACCAATTACATTTCTTTTTTGGTATATTTTAATGATTATGCCATTATAGTTTTCCCATTTCCTCCCTTTCATTCCCCTTTACCCTGCACACCTCCTCCTCCCACATGGCACCCCTTTAGTTCATGTCCACGTGTCAGAAGTGATTTAGCTCCTACATTTCATACTATTCTTGCCCTCCCCCAATCTATTTTCTACCTACTGTCTATTCTGCTTATTCTCTGTATCTCCTCCCCTGTTCTCCTCTGTTCCTGACTCCCCTGTTGCTAACCCTCCATGGAATATCTATTTCTATGGTTCTACTCCTGATCTATCTGTCCTCTTGGTTTGCTTCTGTTTTGAGTGTGGTTGTTAGTAACTGTGAGTTTGCTGTACTTTCACTGTTCATATTTTTATCTTCTTCTTCTTAGATCAGTCCATATAGCATTTCATGTAATACGGGCTTGGCGATAATGAACTCCTTGAACTTGACCTTATCTGAGAAGCACTTTATCTGCCCTTCCATTCTAAATGAAAACTTTGCTGGATAGAGTAATCTTGGATGTAGGTCTTTGGATTTCATGACTTGGAATACTTCTTTCCAGCCCTTTCTTGCCTGTAAGTTCTCTTTTGAGAAATCAGCTGACAGCCTGATGGGAACTCCATTGTAGGTGACTGTCCCCTTATCTCTTGCTGCTTCTAGAATTCTCGTTTTCATTTTAATCTTGGCTAATATAATTATGATGTGCCTTGGTGTGCGCTTCCTTGAGTCCAACTTCTCTGGATGACTGTAGGCTTCCTGGATTTCCTGGAAGTCTATTTCCTTTGCCAGACTGGGTAAGTTCTCCTTTATTATTTGTTCAAATACGTTTTCCATTTGTGGCTGTTTCTTTCCCCCTTCTGGTACTCCTATAATTTGTATTTTGTAACATTTAAAGATGTCCTATATGTTCCTAAGCCTCTCCTCATTTTTTTGAATTCTTGTTCCTTCATTCTTCTCTGCTTGTTTCTTCCTTCTGTTCCACTCCATTGATTTGAGTCCCAGTTTTCCCATCACTATTGGATCCTTGTGCATTTTCTTTCATTTCACTTAGTGTAGCCTTCATTTTTTCCTCTAATTTTTGACCAAAATCAACCAGTTCTTTGAGCATCCTGATCACCAGTATTTTGAACTAGGCATCTGACAGGTTGGCTATCCCTTGGTCACTTAGAAATATTGGCTCTCAAAGGACTTACGCCAAGATGGCGTCATGGGTGGAAAAACTGTGCCTTCTCACATAACCAAGTTTGAATACCACAAAGGTTTGGAGAACAAAGACACAGCCAAAGAACAGAAAATTGAATAATACAGAAGTCTGACAACAACTAACCTTTCAACCAGGATAGTAAGAGGGGCGGAGCCAGCAGTGGAGCAGGGTTGGGCAGGACAGATTCCTGCCCGAATTCCTAGGCGCGCAAGTGGCCCGGACCCAGTCAGGGAGTGGGGCAGAATGACCATCGTCGCACATTTGCGCACAGTGAGACGGAACACGCAGGCCCCAGTGGGCGAGGACTGACAGCGGTGGCACACTCGTGTGCAGTGGGACGAAACACGCGGGACCTGGTGATGGTGGCAGCTGCCGCACCTTTGGGAGCCACGGCGGGAGGTGGCAGGCAGGACGCCTTTGCTCCTTGTTGACCCCGCCCCCACATACAGCGTCACAAAACCCAGCGACTTAGTTGCCCTGCTCTGGTGAACACCTAGGGCTCCGATCCTGCTACGTAACAGGCACAAACAGCCCAAAAGATGGCGCAAGAAGAACTCACAGTCTCAGAACCGATAAGTCTAAGCAACCAAGAAATAGCCAGCCTCTGAGAAGTACAATTCAAGACACTGTTTATCAAGATGCTCACAGAACTGGTTGATTATAGTCACAAATTAGAGGAACATATGAAGGCTAAACTAATTGAAATGAAGGGAGATGTCCAGGAAACCAATAGTGATGGAAAGGGAACTGGTACTCAAATCAATGGAATGGATCAGAAGGAAGAACAAAACATCCAACCAGAAAGGAATGAAGAATTGAGAATTCAAAAAAATGAGGAGAGGCCTAGGAACATCTAGGACATCTTTAAACATTCCAACATCCGGATTATAGGGGTACCGGAAGGGGGAAAGAAACAGCCATGAGTGGAAAACGTATTTGAACAAATAATAAAGGAGAACTTCCCCAGTCTGGCAAAGGAAATAGACTTCCAGGAAATCCAGGAAGCTCAGAGAGTCCCAAAGAAGTTGGACCCAAGGAGGAACACACCAAGGCACATCATAATTACATTAGCCAGGACTAAAATGAAGGAGAGAATCCTAGAAGCAGCAAGAGATAAGAGTACAGTCACCTACAAAGGAGTACCCATGGTACTGTCAGCGCATTTCTCAAAAGAGACCTTACAGGCAAGAAGGGGTGGAAAAGAAGTATTCCAAGTCATGAAATCCAAAGACCTACAGCCAAGATTGCTTTATCCAGCAAAGCTTTCATTTAGAATGGAAGGACAGATAAAGTGTGTCTCAGATAAGGTCAAGTTCAAGGAGTTCATTATCACCAAGCCCTTAGTATATGAAATGTTAAAGGTACTTATATTAGAAAAGGAAGATGAAAAATATGAAAAGTTAAAGGACAGCAAACTCACAGTTATTAACAACCACACCTAAAACAAAAGCAAACCAAGAGGACAGCTAGATCATGAGTGGAACCATAGAAATGAAGAACACATGGAGGGTTAGCAACAAGGGAGTGGGAGGAGGAGAAGGGCGGAGAAGGTACAGAAAAGAGCATAGACAGTAGGTAGAAAATAGATAGGGGGAGGGCAAGAATAATGTGGGAAATATAGAATCTAAAGAACTTGAGACACATGGTTATAAACTAAGGTGGGGAGAATGGTGGGGGAGGGAGTGTGCGGGTGGAGGGGAATGAAGGGTTGTAATAGAACAACTGTAATGGTATAATCAATAAATTAAACTTAAAAAAAGAGAAATATTGGCTCTCGGACTTTGAGTTGTTCTTGTGGTTGAGCCATATGTTGGTCTGTTTGCGCCTGTTCTGTATGAGGGGTGAAAGCTTAGGTGTTTAACAGGGCGGGTCAGTCCAGTTACTGATTTGTGACTGGGGGCAGGGTTGGAAAAGGAGAGGTGGTGTTTGTTCCATTCTGCTCTTTCTCGGATTTCAGTCTTCTCTGCAGCTTCCCAAAAGCAAATTGGGCCGTTCTGGTTCTGGTTCTGGTTCCCAGGTGGGTGGGCTTGTGAACGTTCTCCGGCCCTGTGGGTCTCTCCAATGAACTCTCCTGTGAAGCTGGGAGCCCCTCCCGCACCTCAACCCCTGAAAGTTTTTCAGTCTGTGCTTTTAGTGTTTATTTCCCTGCGCTAGGGCCCTGCGTTGCACAGTCTGTCTCACTGTCCATTTTTTCACCTGATTTATCTGCAAATGAATTTGTTACCATGGTCAGTCAGCCACCTTGCGCCCTCACTGGGCCTTCCCCTTGCCTCCCCACACCTGGGATCTGCCAACTGCCGCCTGCACACTTGGGTTGGTCCAGCAGCCACTGCTTTTCCCCTGGGGGACCACTCTCCACTGGCCACCCACTCTGCCCCTCTTACCAGTCTGGATGAATGGTTCGTAGTTGTCGGACTTTTGTACCGTTCATTTTTTTTTTACTGTTTTGGTTGTGTTTTTGTTTCTTAATCTTTGTTGTCCTTAAATGTGATTGTGCAAGGAGGTACAGTATTTCCACCTATGCCTCCATCTTGGCCAGAAGTCTAATTCTTGTTTCTTTATTCCTATTGCATGTTTATTTTTTCCTTTTGTTTCAAATTGTTGCTTGAGTCCTGGTTTCCTTGCTATCACTATTGGTTCCTGAACTATTTTGCTTTATTTCAGTTTGGGTATCCTTCATTTATTTTTTCATTTTTCTTCCCAGCTTAATCAGATCTGTGAGCATTTTGTTCACCAGGGCTTTAAATTGTCCATGGGATAGGTTGGCTATTTCCTCATTACTTAGTTCTCTTTCTGAGGTTTTGCTCTATTCTTTCATTTCGGCCATATTTTTTTGTCTTGGCACACCTGATAAGTTGTAAGGGGGCGAGGTCTTAGGTATTCCTCCATGCAGGAGAACTCTCTTTGCTGGGCTTTGACACTGCCTGTGGGGGAGGGGCCAGAGAGGGATCAATGCAGCTCGCTTGCTAGTCTCTAGCACACTTTCCAACAGAATCTGGTGTGAGACTGGTATTTTCTCCCACTGTGGAAACCCCTGCAGTATGTCCTCACTGGATCAACTCTGAGTCTTATTTTCATTTTCAGCTGGCCCTGCCCGCCTGGTCCACTGCTTCACTGTGTTTTTTCTGAGTCCACCCACAATGTCCACGGCCTTACCAGTTTGGTTGTTCTGGTTGATTCTTTCTTTAATTCCTTGGTTGTAAGAGTTCTGTGCAGTTTGACTTTCTGGCACTTTAGGTTGTTTATTGATTTTAGATTGATTGTTATCTTCCTTTTTGTTGTGTGAGGAAGCGAAAGGTTTCTATCTACGCCTCCATCTTGGCTGGAACTCTCCAATTTATTTTCCTACCAGTAAAAAAATAAATCAATTGCATCTCATGATCAATAGAATCGAATTTTCATACAACAACAAAATACTTTTTATATGATGAGCAAAGTAGTCTTTCACTTTTAGTTTAAGTTTCACATTTTTTCATTATAGAGGATGAACAGATTTACTATGTTTAACTCTTTTTCCTCCTTTGTGGTTTTTACATTATCTCTATATTATTTCCTTAATAATATTTTTAATTCACCTTGACAGAGCTCCTTTTATATTAGCCCTCTGTCTTTTATATTCATATCATAGAATTGTCTTATGTTTACCTATAATTTTATTTCATTCATAAAATTCAAACATTGTGCTAGATTTGTAACACTTATATTGACTGATTTATCAGTCTTTTTTGTGGGTATTTTTGTGGTTCATCACTTCTAGAATTAAAAGTTATTTTACATCTAGAGAGTCATGTATTAGCATTTGTATCTGGGATCTTTTATTCCATTAGTCTGTTTTTCTTATAGTACTTCATAAAGTTTTAATTTCATTTCCTCCTAAGTAGTACATATTTCTAAAGTTTGGTGTCCTTGCTTTTACAGCATTCCTATTTTATTACCAAAAACTTTTTTGGACTTGTCATTGAAATTGTATCAAACCAAAGACTTGCAGTATAATTGTCACTTTAATAATATTTCGTTTGTCTCTTGCAAACAAGATCAGGGTTCTGCTCAGATCTTTTCTCTCTTAGTTATGTGGGATTTTTCTCAAACCTCTTTATTTCAGGAAAGGAGCAATGTTCTCATTGTAAACAATACAGAAAAACACCAAGATGGAGATTTTTTAAAGGTATCTCAAATTTTATAGTTCAGATTATACCATGAACATTAGCTGAAGCATGGTCCAGAAATTGTTATCTGGACATGTAAAGTTAAAAGGATGGTTTGCTGAAAGATTGAATAGATAAGTAGACACATCTTGTATATCTTTAAACATGTCTTTCACTTGTTAGTCTACTACTTTAGGAACAAGTACTTATCCTTATTTTGGATTGTCATTGTCAGTTTTTGATAATGATAGATTGTTTTTGAACTTATTATTTTGATGTAACTATAGATTCCCATACAGTTATAAGAAATAATACAAAAAAGACTTCTGGTCAAGATGGAGGCATATGTAGATACACTGTGCTTCCTCATACAACCAAAAGAAGGACAACAACAATTTAAAAGCAAAAACCAACCAGAACTGCCAGAAAATTGAGCCATATGGAAGTCTGATGTATTGCAACCGTTCAAGGATAGGGAGGTCCTTGGTATTCTTACAGACAGGATAATGTTCATGGAGCCATTGGGATGTCTGGCCCTTTATTCATGGGTGGGGGAGCCACACATGCTACAAGCTGCATGTATGTCTACATGTCTCATGTCATGGCCCTTGCTCCCCACTGTGGCACCCATTGTAGCTCCTGTCCCCTTGCGTGTCTCTCAGCATCATTGCCCCCAACAGGGAGTCCCTACCTGTTTAAGTACTACAGGGGAACAAAGCTGGCAAGATGCCAGAAATTACATAACATAACATAATTCTGTGCATAAGCCCACTTCATATTATAGGAAAAGTTTATCAGGACCTGTCTGAAGGCTATGAGAATGTTACTTATGAGGCCCCTCCAAGGCTGTGAGAACACTGCTTCCCTTAATTACCCAGACACTTGGTTGAGAAAGCCAGAGTGCCTTCACTTACCCTACATCAAACAACTGGGTAGTTAAAGAAGAAACATTCATTCAGACCAGTAAGAGGGGCAGAGATGGGCAGGTGGGCGGAAAGGATTTTTGGCTGGAGGACTGTGAGAGGCAGAAGCTAAAGACCCGGCCATCCCACTTTTGTGTGTCGATAAACTGAGAGGAACAACTGGGGACTGAGACAAACCACACAATCCAGGGTTCCAATGCAGAGAAACAAAGCCTCCAACTGCAAAAACTTGTGGGTGTTGTGGCGGCGGGAGAAACTCCCAGCCTCACAGGAGAATTCATTGGAGAAACCCATAGGGTCCTAGAATGTACACAAAACCACCCACCCAGGAATTAGCACCAGAAGGGCCCAATTTGCTTGTTAGTAGCAACCGAAGTGACTGAACGCCAGCCAAGAGCTGAGCAAGCGGCTTTGTTCCCGCTTGGAACCCTTCTCCACTTACAGCACCACAACACAGACATGTGAGTTGCCGCACCCTGGAAAACACCTAAGGCTCCATCCCTTATACAATTCAAAAAAATAAGGAGAGGCTTAGGAACATCCAGGATAGCCCTAAACATTCCGACATCCAAATCATAGGGGTGACAGAAGGAGAAGAGGAAGACCAAGAAATTGAAAACATACTTGAAAAAATAATGAAAAAGAACCTCTCTTTTCAGGCAAAGGATATAGACTTCCAGGAAGTCCAGGAAGTGCAGAGAGTCCCAAAAAAGTTGGACTCAAGGAAGCACACATGAGGGCACATCATAATTACATTACCAAGATTAAATACAAGGAGAGAATCTTAAAAGCAGCAAGAGAAAAAGAGACAGTTACCTACCAAAGAGTGCCCATAAGACTGTCAGCTGATTTCTCAAGAGAAACCTTGCAGGCAAGAAGGGGCTGGAAATAAGTATTCCAAGTCTTGAAAGGCGAGGACCTACAACCAAGATTATTCTATTCAGCAAAATTAGCATTTAGAATGATAGGGCAGAATGAAGTGCTTCCTACATAGTGTGAAGTTAAAGGAGTTCATCATCACGAAGTCCTTATTATATGAAATGTTAAAGGGACTTATCTAAGAAAAAGACAAAGATAAAAAATATGAAGAGCACAATGACAACAAACTAAACTATCAACAACTGAACCTAAAAGAATAAAATCAAAAACAAACTAAGCAAACAACTAGAACAGGAACAGAATCACAAAAGTGGAGATCACAAGGAGGGTTATCAATGGGGAAGAGGAGAAGGAATAGGGGTGGGGGAATGTACAGGGAGTAAGTAGTATAAATGGTAGACAGATTAAGCGGAGGTTAAGAATAGTATAGGAAATATAGAAGCCAAAGACTTACAAGTATGATCTACAGACATCAACTAATGTGGGGGAATGCAGGTGGGAGGGGTGTGCATGGAGGAGGGCAATAAAGTGCGGAAAATGGGACAGCTGTAATAGCATAGTCAATAAAATATATTTTATAAGGTGAAAAAATCTTTTATCCACTTTGAATTTTTTTGTGTGTATGGTGTAAGTTGGTGCTCAAGTTTCATTTTTTTGCACGTAGCTGTCCAGTTCTCCTAAGATCATTTGTTGAAGAGGCTATTTTTACTCCATTTCATGTTACTGCCCCCCTTTTTCTAATATTAATTGACCATAGAGACTTGGGTTCATTTCTGGGCTCTCTGTTCTGTTCCATTGGTCTATGTGCCTGTTCTTGTGCCAGTACCAGGCTGTTTGATTACAGTGGCCTTGTAATACAGTTTAGTATCAGGTACTGTGATCCCTCCTACTTTGTTCTTCTTTCTCAAAATTGTAGCAGCTATCTGGGGTCGTTGATGGTTCCATATAAATTTTTGAAGTGTTTATTCTGTATCTGTGAAATATGCCATTGGTAATTTAATAGGTATTGCTAAGAGAAATAAGCCAGGCAGTGAAAGGCAAATACCATATGATCTCACCCTGAACAGGAACCTAGTGAACAAAGCAAATAAACAAGCGAAATATAACCAAAGACACTGAAATACAGAACAGGCTGACAGTGACCAGAGGGGAGAAGAGGGGGAATTTCAGGAGAAAAGGGGAAGGGTTTACAGAAACAAGTATAAAGGACACATGGACAAAAACAAAGGGGAGGTAGAAATGGGAGGGAGGTGGGGAGGAGGGCTGGGGGGGTTGGCTGGGGTGAGAGTTAAAGGCAGAAAACTGTACTTGAACAACAATTAAAATTTTCAAAGAAGATGAAAAAAGAAATAATGCAAAGAGATTCTGTATACCCTTCATCCAGTTTCCGTGTAATGACATCTTACATAACTGTAGTACAATATTACAATGAGAAACTTGACATTGATAAAAGTTACAGCCCTTATCTTACGTGTGTATATTTAATTCTTTTGCAGTTTTACCATACATGTGGATTCTTGTGAACATCATCAAGATAAAAATACAGAACAGTTCCATTTCAGCAATCTCTTCTACACTTTTAGCCACAGCTTCTTCCCTCTCTCATCCGTTCCATAACCCTTGGCAACCACTGTTCTCCCTCTTTATGATTTTAATGTTTTAAGAATATAGAAGGGAAACATTCAATATGGAACCATTTCAGATTAGCTTTTTTCACCCACCATAGCTCCCTTGAGATCTAAGTAGTAGAATATATCAATAGTTTGTTTCTTTTTTTTTTTTTTACTTTATCTTTAGAGGGGAAGGGAAGGAGAGAGGAAGAGAAACATCAATGAATGGTTGCTTCTAGTGCATCCCCTGCTGGGAACTGGCCCCTGGGGGGAACTGGCCTGCAACCCAGGCATGTGCCCTGACTGGGAATCGAACCTTGATCCTCCGGTTCGCAGGCCCATGCTCAATCCATTGAGCTACACCAGCCAGGGCAATAGTTTGTTTCTTTTTATTGCTGAGTACTCTTCCATAGTATAGATGTATCACAATTTAACAATTGGTTCATTGAAGGATATGTGGGTTGTTTCCAAACTTTCATTATTACAAATAATCCTGCTGTGAAAATTTGTGTACAGGTTTTAGTATGAAAATAAGTTTTCATTTCTCTGTGATCAAAGGGGTTTGTATGATGATCACATGTGTTAGAAACTGCCATTTTGTTTTTTAGAATAACTGCCATTTTACATTACCACTAGCAGTGTAAGAGTAACCCAGTTTCTTTGCATCCTCACTAGCATTTGATGTGTTATGACTGTTTTTTATTTTAGTCATTTTGATATGTATGTAATATCTCATTGTGGTTTTAATTTGTATTTCCCTAATAGTTAATGATGTTAAATGCCTTTTCACATACTTATTTGCCATCTGTATATCCCCTTCACTGAAATGTTTCTTCATGTCACGTGCCCATTTTCTAATTGGATAATAGGTTATTTTACTGTTGAGTTTTGAGAATTTTTATATAATCTAGTTAGAAAGTTTTTGTTGTGTATGTCTTTGGTTTTAAATATGCCATAATAGTATACTTTGATATTTCACTTTTTAAAAGTTTTTGTATTTTTTTTCAAGTATATACATGGTATAGATAATGTGTATATTTAGTTATTAGTGTGAATGGGATATATTTTTCATTATATTTTCTAACTGGTGTTGGTTATGTATGAAAGCTAGTAGTGTATGTATATTCATCATCTATTTGACTACTTTACTCCACTTTTATTAAATCCCAAGCCTTTTTAGTTGTTCATCTTAGGTTTTTGATGTATATAATCAAATTTTCTACTCCTGATTCAAATTATTTTTGTTCCTTTGTTCCCCCTTTTGGTACTTGAAAGTTCTGCCTCTTACATCTGTTGTTGTTCCTTGAACAAAGTATAAAATCTAAAAAAGAGTTTAACTTATTTGTATTTTTCCAGGTATTATTATTGTTGTTTTTGTTACATTTTTCTTCTATCAAAATACTTTAAGAATACTTTTTAAACAATTGTATTAAGCTTCACAGGCACATATCAGCCTTCATTTAAAGTTAACTTTAAATTTTACCAGGTTCTTTGCTCAACTCCATATCTTTTCAACTATTTCTTTCATTTTCCTATTTCTCCAGTCTCTTCCTTTCTCATCCTTTCATCCTCCTCCATTAATCTTTGGTTATTTCACTTTGCCCTCACAAATGCCTAATAATTTAGACAGAGTATAGAATTCTAGATTAAAAATCTTTTCCTCTAGAAACTACCTAAACAGTGTTTCACTGTTTGCAACATTTGATTTCAAGTTATAAATCCTAATTCTTTCAGAGTCTGGTTCTTAGGTGCTGCTCTGGATTTCCCCCCGTTCAAAGTTTGTAGGATTTCTCTTTGGTGTTAAAGAGTTCAGAAATTGTAGAATTTTCTTGGAGTGGACCTTGTTGCATTATTTCAGTACAACCATTAGTTTATATCTGAGGACATGTGTCTTTGTTCAGCTCAAGGAAATTTTCTTCCATGGTTTTTCTTCGTTGACTTATTTATTACTCTAAAGAGAGGGTCACACATTTCTGTCTTTGTTTTTCTTTAAGAATCCTAGTCGGTCAATATTGTCTCTTCAGATCTGTCCTCTGCATTTCCAACCTTTCTGTGAATGGGTTCTTCTTTGTCTTTCTGTTTTGCTCTCCTTCCTAGGAGATTTCCATGGCTTAGTCTTCAGATTGCTTTTTATTTTTCAATTCTATGTCATTCTATGAGTCATCTGTATTACTGAATTTCTTGTTATGAGTGCTTTTGATTTTAAGAATGTTTTATTGTTAATTGTTTATTTCTCTTTTATAGCAACCTGTCCTTATTTTATGACTATGATAGCATATCATATTTGGGGGCTATTAATTTTTTTCTTCCTTTAATTTCTTTTTTTCTCCCTTTCCCCATGGATTTTCTCTGTTTATATTTATCTTGCACTTCCTGACTTTCCTCAAATGCCTTGGAGATCCTTGATTGTGATTTATATTTTTAAGCAAGGCAAGGCTTTCTTCAATTACCTAAATAAATGGGGAACGTATAGAAATAGGAAATTTACAGAAAAAGAAAGTTTAAAAGCTAAGTAAGTATATGAAAGACTGCTAATTCTTATTAATTTGAAATAAAACAAATAATAATGGGATAACCTTTTAAACTGTCATATTGTTAAAAAAAGTTTTAATTCTGATCTGTCCAGCTGTTGGGAAGGATTAGGTAACAACTTGGGCTGTTTTTAGTAAAGATGATCATACTGTTTGTCCCTTTGAATCCATGTTAGAGCAGTATTTTCTTTTTTTTTTTTAAGATTTTATTTATTTATTTATCTTTAGAGGGGAAGGAGAGAGGGAGAGAAACATCAATGTATGGTTGCCTTTTGTGCGTCCCCTTCTGGGAGTTAGCCTGCAGGGAACTGGACTACCACGCAGGCATGTGCCCTGACTGGGAATTGAACCGCAATCCTCTGGTTCACAGGCCCGCGCTCAATCCACTGAGCTACACCAGCCAGGGCCTAGAGCAGTATTTTCTTAACTAGCTTGTAACTCATTATGAGGTACTGAAGTCAATTTAAGGGATAATGATCAGTGCTTTTTTAAACAATGTAGGATAGAATAGACAATACCTATCCAGAGGACAGGTATTGTATTATGAAATAATTACATAATCACTCAATCATTTATACATAACTTGTAGATTGCAATGTAAAATGTGTTCCCTACCACAAATCACTCTTAAAAAGTTTGAAACTGATATTCTAAACAAATTCTTATACAAATGTACAAGTAGATGTGCATAGTATTACCTTAATGTTTGTAACAGTAAGCAATTGAAAACAATTGCTTGTTTTCACTTCAGAAAATTGGTAAATAGTGATGTTAGTCATAAGATGGGATGCTACACAGCAGGTAAGATGAATAAACTAGAGATTGTTAAAAAGTGAAAACATATTTAGGAAGGATAAATGATAGTCACAATATGAGCCAGAGGGGAATAGGATCATTGAGATGTACCAAGGGGGTTGCTTCAGTTGTTTTTAATTTTATAAGCTGGGTTGTAGATATTGTTCTCTATTTCCTTTTCTCTATCTCCTAAATATTTAAAATAAATTACATTTAAATTAAACTAAATTAATACCTACAGGGAGAAGCCCTGGTGAGGCATTTTGATTATCTTGACCTTGTCATAATCATTTGTTTGTCAGTTGCTATAGCTAGGGCAGTAGAAGAAATCCTGTTGCCATACTTGGGTCCTGTTCCCACCCATTTGGTAGGGTGAGGAGGGAAGTAGAGCAGAGAAATGGGGACCATATTGCTATCAGAGATTGCATTCTTTTACTTTTCTGATTTAGTTGTTTCCATCCTTATTTCCTTGGATTTGGGGGGTAGTCTCCTTTTTAACTTATTTAGTTGAATTTTTATTATTATTCTTATTGTAGATTCTCACCTTTCACACATGTCCTGCCAACATCAAAGCTCTCTCTCAAGAACTGTTTCTGATTTTTAGCATGTATTTTGTTGAACTCTTGTGGGCTTGACTCCACCTCGTCTATTATGAGGTTATAGACTTTCCTTCTCACAACTCTGTAGATTGTCTCCATAGTCCTGTGACATTTAACTTTATAGAAATCCAAAGACTATTTTTATCCCTTTTTTGTTAAAGTCATTTTTTAGGAATGAACTTTGAAAGAGGAATGTTTGTTTCTTTTAAAAACCACAGGACAGTTAATTTGGGTGTCTCATCATTAATTACAGTGAGAAAAATTCTTTAAATGACCAGACTAGGATCTTTTTTTCTGCTCGAGCTGTTAAATCTTTGAGTATTCCTTCCGCTCCATTTTCTTAGTCCTTTTGTTTTGTTACTGGTCTGCTTCACCTCTCCCTATTGTGTAATACCTGTTTTTTAAAGGAAAACACTTTATCTTATCCATAGCTCTATATTTTATATATACTGTATCCATCTGTATATATATATAGTGTGTATATACATACACATGTAGTATTTTTTTCTCTATCATTTTAATTTCTTTGACCATTTCTGCCTTTCTGGCTAAACTCTTTTTTAAAATTTTTTTTTAAATTTAATTATTGTTCAAGTACAGTTTCTGTCCTTTACTCCCCTCCCAACCTCTCCAATGCTCCCCACCTCTCTCCCATTTCCACCCCCCTTAGTTGTTATCCATGTGTCCTTCATACTAGTTCCTGTAAATCCTTCCATTTTTCCCCCAAACATCCCTCCCCTCCCTCCTCTGGTCACTCTTCCCCTGTTCGCCATTTCAGTGTCTTTGGTTTTATTTTGCTTGCTTGTTTTGTTGATTAACTTCCTGTTAAAGGTGAGATCATATGGTATTTGTCTTTCAACGCCTGGCTTATTTCTCTCAGCATAATGCTCTCAACTTTCATCCATGCTGTTGCAAACGATAGGAGCTCCTCCTTTCTTTCTGCTGCTTAGAATTCCATTGTGTATATATACCATAGTTTTTTGATCCAGTCATTTACTGACAGGCACCTAGGTTGCCTCCAGCTCTTGACTGTTGTAAATTGTGCTGCTATGAACATTGGGGTGCATAGGTTCTTTTGGATTGGTGTTTTAGGGTTCTTAGGATATAATTCTAGTGGTGGAATTGCTGGGTCAAAAGGCAGGTCATTTTTAGTTTTCTGAGAAAATTCTATACTGTTTTCCATAGTGGTTGTACCAGTATGCAATCCCACCAACAGTGAAATATGGTCCCCTTTTCTGTACAACCTCTCCAACACTTGTTGTTTGTTGCTTTGTTTACCATGGCCATTCTGACGAGTGTAAAGTGGTATCTCAGTGTGGTTTTAATTTGCATCTCTCTGATAGGTATGGATACTGAGCATCTTTTCATGTGTCTCTGGATCTTCTGTATGTCTTCTTTGAAGAACTGTCTGTTCAAGTCCTTTGCCCACTTTTTCATTGGGTTGCTTATCTTCTTAGAGTGGAGTTGTGTAAGTTCTTTCTATATTTTGGAGATTAAACCCTTCTCTGAGGAATCATTAGCAAATATGTTTTCCCATACAGTTTCTTCTCTTTTTATTTTAATACTGTTTTGTTTAGCCATGCAAAAGCTTTTTCTTTTGATGAGATCCCATTTGTTTATTCTTTCCTTTATGTTGCTTTGCTCTAGGGGACATATCTGTAAAAAATTTGCTGCGTGAAATATCTGAGATTTTCTTGCCAGTGTTCTCCTCTAGGACTTTAATTGTGTCATGGCTTATATTTAAGTCTTTTGTCCACCTGAATTTATTTTGGTGTATGGTGTAAGTTGGTGCTCGACTTTTTTTTTTTTTTTTCATGTTCTCCCAACACCATTTGTTGAAGAGACTATTTTTACTCCATTTTTTTGTTGCTGCCCTCTTTGTCAAATGTTAATTGGCCATAGAGATTTGGGTTTGTTTCTGGGCTCTCTATTCTGTTCCGTTGGTCTATGTGCCTGTTTTTATGCTAGTAACAGGCTGTTTTGATTACAGTGGCCTTGTAATACACTTTCATCTCAGGTAGTGTGATCCCTCCTACTTTGTTGTTCTTTCTCAAAATTGCAGCTGTTATTCGGCGTTGTTTATAGTTCCATATAAATTTTTGAAGTGTTTGTTCTTTGTCTGTGAAGTATGTCATTGGTAATTTAATAGGTATTGCATGGAATCTGTAAATTGCTTTGGGTAGCATGGACATTTTGTTGATGTTAATACTTCCAATCCATGAACATGGTATATGTTTCTATTTGTTTGTGTCTTCCTTGATTTCTTTCTTCAGTGTTGTTACTTTTCTGCATACAGGTCTTTTATGTCTTTGGTTAGGTTTATTCCTAAGTATTTTATTTTTGTTTTTGCTATGTCGAATGGGATTTTTTTCTTGATTTCTGCTTCTGCTTTTTCATTGTTGCTATACAAAAATGCCTTTGATTTCTGAATATTGACTTTGTATCTTGCTGTTTTGCCAATTCTTTATTAGGTGGAGCAGTTTTGGGGGAGAGTCTATAGGATTTTCCATGTACACTATCATCATGTTATCTGCAAACAGTGACAGTTTTCTGCTGCGTTCCAGCCGCAGCAGGGTCTAGCAATTCCTGTAAGGTGGGTAAGGCGTCAGCGATGGGTAACAGACGACAACACACCTCAAAGGACAGTGAAGTTCTGTTCCCTTTATTGCAAGTACAAGCAGGTTTTTATATTTTCTTTTTTGGTAGTGATTAACATTTGCAGGTGCATAGCATGATTAGTTAAGCATAAAAAATCAATACAAAGGTAACCAGAAAATCTACAAGAATTTCCATACTTTCAGTTATGCTAAACAAAAGTTGTTTTGTCCAAGAGAGCCATTAATCAGACAATTTGAAAAAGCTCTATGTACAGAGTTTGAATGTCTTATTGTTTATTAAAGGTCTTAGAATTTGACATAGGGCAAAAGGTATGCTAGACCGAGCAGAGGTTAGGAAAGTCATTATAAGCCTTTGTGATGTCTAACTTAGCTATCTATCTTTCTCTGTAAAATATTTCTTTATATACTATGAACTCTAATTCCTTGGTAATCGTTTCTACATGCTTAGTTTGTAGTAGCTAACCAGCTTCTCCTGTTTCTTTGTATGTCTATTTGTAATTGATATATATTCCTATTCAAGGTAAAGGAGGGGCTGTTATTCCAACAATTTTAGACATTCGGGAGCTATTTCATTAGAGGAGATTTTTCCATCCTTTCAGGCAGTTCCGTGGGGAATACTGATGCTTTCCCCTGAACTGTCCCTTTCTCTTGGGTGATTTTCACAGGAATAAATAAGTAGAGTACAATGCCTATATTCAGTAGCAAGAGTAAAACAATTAAAATAAAACAGCCAATTGTTAACCCATTTTGGATGCCACATTCTCTTCTGGGGAGACGAATTCCTGGAATTCGAGTCCTCCATGCCTGGACCTTGACAGACAACCTGGTTGGAAGAGGATGTGGCAGTTGTCTTTCCATCGTTTAGATTTGGATGCCTTTTATTTCCTTGTTTTGCCTGATCACTGTGCTAAAACTTCCAATGCTATATTGAATAGAAGTGGTGAAAGTGGGCAACCTTGTCTTGTTCCTGATCTTAGTGGAAAAGATTTTAGTTTTTGCCCATTGAGTATGATGTTGGCTGTAGGTCTCTCATATATGGACTTTATTATATTTAGGAATGCTCCCTCTAGTCCCACTTTGCTGAGTGTTTATATTGTAAATGGGTATTGTACCTTATCAAAACTTTTCCCACATCTATTGATATGATCTTGTGATTTTTGTCTTTGCTTTTGTTCATATGATGTATTACATTTACTGATTTGCAAATATTGAGCCATCCTTGCATCCCTGGAATGAATCCCACTGGGTCATGGTGAATGATCTTTTTAATGTATTGTTGGATGCGGTTTACCAATATTTTGTTGAGGATTTTAGCATCTATGTTGATCAGTGATATTGGCCTGAAGTTTTTTTGTTGTGTCTTTATCTGGTTTTGAAGTTAGGATGATGCTGCCTTCATAAAAAGAGTTTGGGAGTCTTCCATCATTTTGGATTTTTTGGAATAGCCTGTGAAAAATAGGGGTTAGCTCTTCCTTAAATGCTTTGTAGAATTGTCCCGTGAAACCATCTTGTCCAGGACTTTTGTGCATCGGGACATTTTTTATTACTGCTTCAATTTCATTTGCTGTTAGTGGTCTATTCAGGCTCTCTGCTGCTTCTTCACTGAGTTTTGGAAAATTATATTTTTCTACAAATTTGTCCATTTCACCTAAGCTTTCAAATTTCTTGTCATACAGTTCTTCATAGTAATTTCTTACAATACCTTCTATTTCTGTGGGGTCAGTTGTAATCTCTCTCATTTCTGATTGTGTTTATTTAGGTCCTCTCTTTTTTTTCTTGATGAATCTGCTTAAAGGCTTCTCTATTTTGTTTATCTTTTCAAAAACCAGCTCCTGGATTCATTGATCCTTAGAATTTTGCCTTTACTGTCTCTGTCATTTAATTCTGCTCTGATCTTGGTTATTTCCTTTCTTCTACTTGCTCTGGGCTGTCTTTGTTGTTCTTGTTTGAGTTCTTGTAGGCGTAGGGCTAGGTTGTTTGTTTGAAATGTTTCTGTCTTTTTTAGGTAGGCCTGCATTGCTATGAACTTCCTCTCAGGAATTCCTTCGCTGTGTCCCATAAGTTTTGGGTGGTCATGAATTCATTTTCAATGGTTTCCAGAAACTTTTTGATTCCTTTCCTAATTTCATTTTTGAAACATTTGCTGTTTAAAAGCATGCTATTCAATCTCCATGATTTTGAATGTTTTTGGTCTTTTCTCTTGTAGTTGGTTTCCAGTTTCCATCCCTTGTGATTTGAAGAAATGCTTGGGATGATTTCAATTTTCGTAAATTTGTCGAGGCTTGTTTTGTGTCCTATCATGTGGTCTATCTTTGAAAATATTCCATGTGCATTTGAAAAGAATGTGTATTTAACTTCTTTGGGATGAAGAGTTCTATATATATCAGTTAAGTCCATTTTATCTAGGACGTTGTTCAATGCCACAATATCTTTGTTGATATTTTCTTTGGAAGATCTGTCAGTTTTTGACAGTGGGATATTAAAATCCCCAACTATAATTGTGTTGCTATCAATCTCTTTCTTGGAGTCCTCCAAAATTTTCTTTATGTATTTGGGTAGTCCTGTGTTGGGTGTAAATATATATACGATGTTCATGACTTCTTGGTGGATTCATCCCTTGAGTATTATGAAGTGACCTTCTGGGTCTCTTTTTATGGTCCTTTTATTACCACTATTTTGTCTGATATGAGTATTGCTACCCTGATTTTCTTTCCTGGCCATTTGCTTGGAAAATTTGTTTCCAGCCCCTCACTTTTAGTCCGTGTAGGTCTTTTGTCCTGAGGGGGCCTCTCTTGTAGGCAGCATATGTGTGGCTCATGCTTTCTTATCCATTCAGCTATTCTGTGTCTTTTGATTGAAGCATTTGATCCATTTATGTTTAATGTCATTATTAATAGGTACTTATTCATTGTCATTTTTATACCTGTGTTTCTCATTGTCCCTCTCTTTTCCTTCCTTTCCTTACATCAGACCTTTTAGTATTTCTTGCAGTGCTGGTTTGGTGCAGGTGTATTCTTTTAGACGTCTTTTGTCTTGGAAGCTCATTATTTGGCCTTCTATCTTGATTAGGCCTATTTGGCCTTCTATCTATCTCTATCTTTATGGAGCCTTGCTCCATAAAGTAACCTTGGTTGAAGGCCTCTGGTTCTCATTACTTGGAATATTTCTTGCCGTTCTCTTCTTGCTTGGAGTGTTTCCATTGAGAAGTCAGCAGCTAACCTTATTGGGGCTCCCTTGTATGTTACTTTCTTTTTCTCCCTTGTTGCCTTTAAGATTCTCTTTTTGTCTTGAAATTTTGCCATTTACTGATGATGTGTCTTGAAGTGGCTCTCTTTGGGTTCCTCTTGATTGGGACTCTGTGTTTCCTGAATTTGTGTGACTTCTTCTCCCATCAAATACGGGAAGTTTTTCATCATTAGTTTTTCAAATATATTTCCTATCTCTTGTTCTTCTTCTTCTCCTTCTGGTATCTTATTACTAGGTTTCATATTGTCTTGCATTTCTCTTAATTCCTCTTCATTCCTTCTGAGCCTCTTTTTCTTTTCTTGCTATTTCTGGGAGTTTTTTTCTACTTTGTCCTTCAAGTCACTGAGCTGATCTGCTTCATCGATCCTGCTTTTGATTCTTTCTACTGTGTTCTTCAGTTCAGAAATTGTATTCTTCATTTCCTCTTGGCCCTTGCTGATGGTTTATTTTTCCTTTTTAATGTTGATCTAGTTTTCAGTGAGTTCATTATATTTCCCCTGTACTTTCTGGTAGCTGATTGTGAGCTCATTGATCTTGCTCATAACCAGTGCTTTGAATTCAGTATCTGATAGTTGAGTTTACTCTTTCATTTAGCATTCTTTCTGAGGCTTCCTCCTTTCCTTTCATTTGGGGATTGTTTCTTTGTCTTTCCATTTTTTGTGAGGCTTTTTTTGTTAGCTTCAGCTTCTTAAATTGATTTGTTCTGGCTTCCTGGATTTATGGTGTGAACTTCTGTGGTATAATACCTGTGAGATTCAGTGTTGTAGTCTCCTTTATCATCCAAGCTCACTGGTCTTCGGCTGTCCTTTAAGTTGGCTCTGTGTTTGTCTTTGGGTTTTGATTGTTGTTGGGTCTTTCCTTGGTAGGTCCTTCCCACCATCTGATTAACTGAGGGTCACTGTGTACACCACCTGTTGTATTTTTTTGTGCTCGTGAGTTCAGGTTGTGTTGAAGCTGGTTCTTCTGTGTGTACAAGGTTTTGAGTATTGTCTTTTGCTCTTATTCAGTTGTTTGTACTGTATACTTTCTCCACTATTTAGTTGTATTTTCAGACAGGTCCTGGATTGAGGTTTTTGTGGTTTCCACTTTCTCCTTCACCTTCTTTTGTTTTTATCTGCTGGTGGTTCATTTGTTATCGGACTTTTTCTTTCAGTTGGTATCCTGGTTTTCACCACTTTCACCAACTCTTTTTTGTGATCAATAGGAAGGGAAGAGAAAATGGTTTAAGACAGCAAGTGATATTTATAGTAGCAGCTGGTAGAAAAGAGATAGGGGATCCTTTGGCTATTTATAATGTTAACCGTGATCTACTCAACTAGCCACTTTTTAGAAAGGATGAAAAGAAGATAAGGCTCTTTTTGGGGAGGGAAGGATTTTGAGTTGGACCTAGGAAGCAGTGAGTGAGATTGTGGGAGGTTAGATTCTGACGTAAGGTGAGATTAAAGGATAGTAAATAGGTGTAGTGTGTGGGAGAATAGAGTTACACACTATAGTAATAGAGTTCAGGAAACTGTGAAGTTAGCTAAGATACAGGGGAGGTGTGAAATATTTACAATTGTATGGAACAGCTATTATTTACAATAATATTAGAGCAACAATCCTGTGACAGAATCTATGTAATCTGCATAACAAGAATAGGGAGTGTAAGACCTTGAGCAGTGTGCTAAAGGAATACAAGTGACACAAAGTACAGTAAATTAGCAATACACTGTGAAAGAGAGAACAAGGGAAGCCTGTCCAATGATACAATATAACCAGCCAAACAAAGACTATACCTATACCGAAGGAAGAGGAATATGAAAGTTCTATTAAAATAAAAGGTGTAAGAATAATGGAAAATGATAGTACAAATATGCAGTAACTTGCAGGTTGGCTGTAATAGCAAAGTGAAATTTGTCTGTCTTTTTCAACTGCCAGGATGCCCCCCTCTTTGGTTCCAACTCTAGTCTTTTCTCAGTTCCAGGTTTTTTTGTCTTGCTTGTGGGTATTTAAAATTTAAAGAAAAAGCAGGAGAAGCGAGGAAGAAGAGATAAAATTGGAATGAAAGAAAGAAGGAAAGAGAGAAAAATATATTGAAAGATAAAGCAATAATAAAAATAAAAAATGATTACTTAAAACACACACACACACACACACACACACAAATCTCTTGTTGGTTGCAAAGTGACCAAACCCGTTTTTCTGATCTTGGTGGCTGCAGCAGGCCGAGGGGTGATTTGTATGATTTTCTCCTTTCCTGATCTGCACTCTGCCAGTCTTGCATGCATTCTCCCTAGAGCTAGTGTGGCTCCTCAGTACCCTTCCTTAGCGCCTTCAGTGTTGGATCCAGGTGTTCCTGAGAGCACTTTCCCCCCCCCAGGGGTTCCCACTGTGGGCTGGGGTGCAGGAGCGTGCGAGCCCAGCAGGGATGCCTTTGTCCCTGGGTTTGGGTCTGAACCCTTCCCAGTTCTATGGGGGTGCACAGGGCCTTCTGTGGAACCTCAGGATTTCTGCCCACTTGGGTGGGAAGTAGACCTAGTGGCTGTTGTGGGAGAATTCCCCAAACAGTTTTTCTTTTTCAGAAATTCCTCCTACTCAAGTCTGCCGCTCTGTACAGCCCAATTATCCAGCCAGACCAGTGACTGTTAGGGTCAGTGCCCATTACTGCACAATTCTCAACTCTCCCAATCTGGTGACCTCAGACTCTGCAGGTGATCACAGCCCTTGGGCGTTTGCCTCTTTGTCCTTATTTCCTACTCTGTGACTTCAGGCAATCAAGTCTCTCTGGGTGCTGCTTAAACCTGGTTTGGCCAGGGAGGGAGGGAGCAGTTTACCCGGCTCCTCTGAGGGACTCTGTAGTAGACTCAGCTGAGGGCGATGGGCCTGGGACTATAGCCGTACTGGTCTCCAAACTAGTTTCAGGGACCTTATTGTCCTGAAGCAGTCTCCTTATCTTCTGGTTTTTCAGTATCCACTACAAGTTTTGGTCTCTTATTTTCATATATGCTGGGGTGCTGTTGACTGTTTGCTCTGTTTCTCCATAGATGGGCTAGATTTTTCTCCAGTGTGTAGGGGGAAGTGGAATCTGCTCCCTCATACCCCGTCACCATCTTCCTCTACCATATGTGTGTGTGTTTGATATTTTATCTTGGCTAGCTCTCTTTTTTTCTAAATTGTTTTGTGTTTTTTTTTTCAATGATATCTTCTATCTCTTACAGAGAAGTAATTTTGGAAGCATCCTTTCC
Source organism: Sturnira hondurensis (assembly GCF_014824575.4). Lineage (NCBI taxonomy): Eukaryota > Metazoa > Chordata > Mammalia > Chiroptera > Phyllostomidae > Sturnira > Sturnira hondurensis. Next base: position 1,328,642 of record NW_028074549.1, read on the forward strand.
TATCCAAGTCCATAGTATTTCTCTCATTTTCTTGTGCTTCTTGTTCTTCCTTTAAATAAAATCTACATTTTGTGTTGTTTATTCTGTTTATGTACTCTTGAAAGTGGAAAAGTATAACAAAGCCCATGTCAATTCACTGGCATTTGTGTGTTCCATGGCCCATTATCAGCACTAATGGTAGAGGGCAGGTTGATGTGCCAGGCCCTGATATAGTTTGCATTGCCCAGGAGACATTGATCTAGTGTCAGTCTGCCAGACTAACATGGCATCTTTTCTTGTCCTTCTTTCCTGCTCTGCTAAAATATAACGGATTTTCTAAAAACTCTGAGGTAGACTTTATGAAAAATTTATTACTACCAATCCTTTCCCTAGAGGACACCATTTTTAAGACTCCTTTATTCTTTTTGTCTCCATCTTAAGAATTTTATTTTCAGATATGGTGAATATAAGGAGGTAAAGATTCAGAATGAATATGGACAAGTCATGAATAACCTAGAGCTTATTGTATATGGCCAATCTAGGAATATTATGCTATATCTTTCATTAAGAACCCCCTGTTACATTATGGAAGTTCCTCAAAAAATTAAAAATAGAACTATCATATGATCCAGCAGTTCCATCTACTTCTTGTTATTTGTATGAAAATGAAAACACTAATTCAAAAAATACATACATACTCCAGTGTTCATTGCAGCATTATTTACAATAGACAAAATATGGAAATAACCTAAGTGTTCATTGATAGATGAATATCCATATACACAGTGGAATATTATTCAGCCATTAAAAAGAATAAAATGTTGTCATTTGTGACAACATGGATGGACCATTAGGGCATTATGCTAAGTGAGATAAGTAAGACATAAAAAGATAAATACTATATGATCTTACTTATATGTGGAATTAAAGCTTAAAGAGAACAGATTAGTGGTGTTCAGAGGCAAGGGTTGGGGATGTATGAAATGGATGGAGGGATCAAAAAGCACAAACTTCTAGTTATAAAATTAGTAAGTCATGGAGATATAATGAAAAAATAAAGTAACCAAACTGGTATTAACATGTAAATGTATCTAGGTTTTCCCAAAGCATTTGGTAATTTTTTGATATCTAATTTTATGAATGAAATAGAAAATTATGAGTTAAGTGATATGAATAGATGAATTCATAATTTAAAAAAAAGAACCCTTAAATTTACAGATGGAATAAATGATACCCAGATAAGGCTTGTGGCTGACTTCATCCAGCAGAGTCTGCCTGTTGTGGCTGACGATGAGAATAAATGCATAGGTGACAACAATCCTGTGGAGAAAAAGGGAACAGACATGACTACTCTCTCAAGGGGAGAGTGCCCATGGATGCCTCAGCCACTCCCTCAAGAGGGGAGCACCCTGACCCTTGCCTAGACAGGCTTTTATTGTTTTCTTCCAGTCTTACCTCAGAGAAAGATTTGTTATCTATTACATAGAATATTATTGTCTATATTTCAGGTACAATCAAGAAAATGAAAATAACATGCAGAGGGGAATGGCATTGAGCTGGTTAGCTCTGTCCTTGGGAAAACTCATACAGGTTTTGATATTACCTTGAAGATAGACAATATACATTTGTTGTTTTAGGCCAGGATGATGGAGTTTTAGCGGGAGCAAGCCATAACAATCTGTCAGCATTTTCTAGGCCTGATTCCCATGGGAAAACCTGGTTTGACGGTCTGGCTCCTGCCCACCACTTCACTTCTATAGGTTTTCCATACAGAGCTGAGTCATATTTGCCAGACCAAAACAAACCAGTCCCCTACAAAGGCTAGTAACTATGGAATCATAATAATCAATTATCAACTCAGAGTATGGGGGTTTAAGTACCATGTGTGTTTTTAGACAGGTAGTTGTGAGTTCCATTGGGCTCATTATTAAATAAAGGTGGGGTAAATAATGCAACTGGGATGGGTACACATGGCACTGATGAACATGTTGCCCATATCATAGAAGGAACAGCTTTGAATTTGAAAGTCATGAAGGCAGGTGTTCGGACTGGGAGTGGGGTAGGGCTGACCATGGTCTGAAGAGAACACAGGAAAGAGAGCACATTAATTTTTAGGGGGTATGGGGGCTGAAGTGGCATGGTTTGAGAGTTTGGGTATTGATTTCCCTCAAATATGAGAGATATGACTCCCATATGGGTCCAAGAATTGAAGAATAATGATCCTATGAAATCATAAAACATTATTAAACTAATTTTATGTGCTAGTTATTACAGTAAATAGATACCTTAAAATAATAATTAAAAAAATGAATACTTTATTAGTTGAAAAGAAAACTGTGTATACTGTGTGGTAATACCCACTGTTATATAATATCATTGTCCCTAAAATGTTTACTTTTCTACTTAATAATAAGCTCCAAAGAGGAGGGATTGTGTGTTTCTATCCCTAGTATTTAGCAAAATACCTGTGCCTAGTACTTACTCAGTAAATACATGAAAAAATGGGATACACCGAATGAGGTAATGCTGGATAACTGTTATATTAACATGTTCTGAAAATGTTTGTAATTTTAGTGGAATTAGCATTGGAATTAGCTCATTACAGCGAGACTTGAACAGTGCAATAGGTAATGAACAAAAACTATGTCATATCATATATATGATACCATATCATAATTTGTGCTCTGTTTTGATGTCAGGGAGCATGTATTTAGTTGAAATTCCTACAGCTGACTGACATTCCTTAGTACAGAACTGCATAAAGAAAGATAACAGTTATACAAATGCATCTAGTATTAAAATTTGTAATGCTTAGTACTTGAACATTGAATAGGTAACATTCAAAAATAAATTTATATTTAAAAAATGTATAAGTGGCTCAAGAAGTTAGATGTATCTAGGGCACTTAATAAAGACAAAATATCTCAGTTACTAAGCCTTTCTCTCTAGTGAATGATTCATTATTTGTCATGGAATGTTTTGTAATAATAGCAGCTAAAGATATTGTACTTCACTTTTACTAAGCCCTATGCAAGGTGCTCTGCATACCTTTAATTCTTACAACAGTCCTAATAGGTACATGTTATTATCACCATTTACAGGTAAGAACATAGAGTCTTAGAAAGATCACATACTGTGCCCAAAATGACCTAGGTACAAAGAAACACGTTGCTTGCTCTGCCCAATCATCTAATGATTGTTTCAGCACTCACCTCCCTCCACATTAGATAAACTTTTAAATATACTTTGCCTTTACTTATGTTTAGGCCTAAAGAAAAGCCTAATGCATTTTTATAATTTTAGTTTTGAGTTTTATAAAGGGACAGTGTTACCAAACAGAGGTCCAAGGGGGGGTGATATTTGGCCCACCCAGGGATGCGAAAAACTGTTACAGAACAACAGGGGCTCCTCCCAAGGATGGTATACTAATACCTATTGGGCTCATCTGTCCACTGCCAGAGGAAAGACATCTCTCAATGCTCAAGATTTGTGAAAAGGAAAGGAAAGGTTTATTTAAAGCTATACACAGACTTAAAGTAGTGCCCAATGTCCCCATTAATATATCAAAGTCCTTTAGGATAACCACAGACCCCCACAGCGCTTCCTCCCCCCCCCACCCTAATTCAGAGTACCGTAACTCAGGAAAAGAAGCACACATCTGTGTTTCAGGTTGCTGGCACCGTCAGCTGTGTCGCCATCCAGGCAGGATTTCTAATTACTCCAAAGCCATGTGGCACCTTCTCATGGTCCACTGGCAAGAGTTTTTTGTACCCATTTTTCCAGGCAAAGTCTCTCCTGTTTACCAGGCCACACGGCCAAAGGGAGCACTCCCAAAGCTGCCTGGGCCTCCTCTACCAAAACTTCAGGGGTCTGCACTCTGCCAAAAGTGCATGGCTTTCTTCTTTACCTGGCTGCAGGGGTAGGGTCACCACTCTGCCAAAGCTGAGTGGCAATTCTCCACTAAAGCTGCATGGTGATTCTCCCTCACATGGCTGCGGAGTCCCCGTTCTGGCCAAAAGTGCGCAGTTCTCTCTTTTTAATGGCTGCTGTGTCTGCATTTAAATCCCTGTGCCAGTCCTCCTTTGCAGCCCCATTTCTGACTCCTCCTACAACTAGTTGTGCCTGCTGAGATTCCCATATCCTCCCAGCTTTACTGGGCTGCCATAGTGAGTCTGGGCAGGTGTGGCCCTATGGCATGGAGCCAATCAACTCCAAGCTCTCACGCAGGCCCTGTAACCAGGGGGTGTGGCCTCCCACTTACATCCTGGGTGGAAGTCACTCCCTTCTCCCTGGCTCAAAGTATGGCCACAGCTATTTAACATATCTATGAAACCAGCTAAAGGTTATAAATATGTTAAATGACCATTCTAGAGGTTATCTGCAAAATTGTTTCTATGCAAAACAACTCTCAATGGCCTTGCTCCATGGCCCTGCTCCATTTGTCCCTTCCCCCAGCTGACACCTGTGGCAGGGGCGGGGGGGGGGCGGGGGAGGGTAAGGGGTGAGGATATCTTATATGTCTTTCTAATATTTCATGGACACCTTGAGTTCTGGACCCCATTTCAAATCCCTTTTTTGGGGGGGCCCCTCTTGGCTGCGCCCTGGTACAACAGGACACAATGTTCTTCCAGTGCTCTTTCGTTTTGCACCTGACACCACCCTCTGAGACTCACAGTGTGATTTTCACATATTTACCTTTCAGTGCTCTGTCAACTTTTTGTATCATCTTTAAGGCTGACTTGTGTCCTGTAACATGCTTTTCAAACTTATCCTTGCCCTAAAAGTGGACAAGTTCCCCTTCACATTACCCTCCCACATTGGGAAATTAAGGCATCCCTACTGAAAGCATGGAATGTTGTTTTTCGTCTTCCATTTAATATCAAAATTTATACCAACAGTTTTGATTCCTACTTCATAACATCTATGTATTGCATTCTTGGCCCCAAACAATACTGAAGTAATTTATTGGAAGGATGTAAGGTAACTCACTGATCTGTCAAATACTAGGGAACTATATTAGGGAGTAGGAATCTAGGGAAATAAGGAATATAGAATCATAGCCAAGGTTACACCACAGGAATAGCTGGTTAGAAGAGTGCTACTGTCAACTGGTATACATATTTGTGTACACATTTACATACAATCTTCATTGTTAATAAAAATATTAGGAGACATAGTATTATTAACCCAAAAGTTCATCAGTAGGGTATTGGTAAAATAAATTATGAGAACTTGCCAAATAATTATATAATGTATCTGTATAATGGAATACTATATTACTATAAAATATATATCTAAACATGCACTTACAAAATGGTATTCAAGATATAAAAAGTTGCAGAAAGCTGCAAAATACTATTATTTAGTACTATTCTATTGTTGTTTTAAAATGTACTTATTTTTATATGTATAGTAAAAATTCAGGAGGAGAAATATTATACCAAATTAATAATAGTTATTATCTCTGGGTCATTGGTTAATGGCAGCCTTCGATGTTTACTACATCATATTTCTGCAATGCTTGAAATATTTTTTCTAAAAAGTATAAAGTAAATGAATATGCCTAAACTAACTGGAGCCTTTGATTATAACATTTTTCCCTCAATACCTACATTTTTAGTATAAATAGGGCAATGACAGCCGTATTTGGCTTTCTCTGCTCTATGTAAATAGATGTTCTCAAAAACAAGAATTGATACTCCTTTTCCCACTCTTCTCACCCTCCACCATGGTAGTCCTCATTTTATCAATGAGTATACTCAGCTGAATATTTGAAGAGAAAAGAACAGGTTCTAAATAGTTTTACATGGTAATTTTGTGATTGCTGTGGATTAGCGTGCTTTTAAATATTACTGTACCGTAGTATGTGGATCTCGATCCCACTTCAGTGTTCCATATTTTATTTTATCTACTATGATCATCATCAGTTTTTAGTCAAAATAATCTAGTTTTAAATGCCAGCTTGTTCTCTAAAGCTTGCTCTCTTTTCCCATTCTTGTGTAATCCTGTGTTTCTATTATAGGAAAACTTTTAAACTTTGAGGAAAACCATGTAGGTAAAGTTTCAGAAATATTTCATATGCGCTTAAATTCAGCTTAAAACTTGATGAAACTCATTTTAGTTGGATTTTAATGTTTTAAATTACTGAATTAAAAACATATCATTTTAGTGTAACAATTTAATTACGTTGAGTTAAATTTATAATTTTGGTTTTTTTATATGTTTGTTTTTAGCATTCCATATTGGAAGAAGTGATTTCTATAGATGAAAAAATGCCTTTGTTTAGTAAATCACATAAAAATCCAGCAGAAATTGTGAAAATTCTGAAAGACAACTTAGCCATTTTAAAAAAGCAAGACAAAAAGACAGACAAGGTATGAGCTAAAGCAATAACATTATTTTTAAAATATATGTATTCAAGGCCAAAAACCAACATAAAAGTTTAATGAAATACCCCAAATATGGTCTGTGATGGGACATTTAAATACATTTAAATACATTTAAGTTGATTTCAGTTTTCATACACCTGATAATTGTTGAGTCTATTGTCTTCACTCCTGATTCATTACCTGGAGTCACTGATGAAACTTGGATCTCTCTAGACTACAAGCTTAAAAATCTAAGGGGTACCAGTATATAATGTTATACTGGTATACAGGTTAAGAAGTTTTTATTTAAAGATCAACTGATAGTTTCTAGAATTTTGCAACCTCATTTTAACATTGTTTAAGGTCCTACCAAGCACAGTTTCCCCATAGGAAGGGTTTTTCAGTGTTTTAGTCATATCCTCAAAGGAATGTTGAGTCCTGCATATTTGATTTCTCTCTAAAGTTACTAGTTTATGATAAGACTAAAGATATCTATAAAGTAAATACCCTTGAGTGCATAATATATTTCTGTCTCAGTGTATGATATAATCTTATTCTCTTGTAAGGATGTAGAAATATGCTTCTCATCCTACATCTTGAAAGTAATGTAGAAATATATTTTAATCCTCGTATACTTTGTAATATCAAGCCAAATACTGGTCCAAAGAGAAAAAAAGAAATGATCTTCATAAAAGAGTAAATCTGAATGACAAAGTTAAGAAAAAATTTTAAAAACAGAAAAAAGATACTAATCCTCATTAGTAATCAAGAAAAGTCCAATTAGCTATAATATATTCATAATACACGTGTCTACCTCACAAAATTGTCTGACAATGTTAAGTGCTGACAAGTGTGGAAAACAATAAGAACTTTGATTCACTGTGACTAATAAAGTGTAAATTGATTTTTGGAAACCAGTTCAGTGTATTATCTGTTAGGAAGCTATGTGTGTTTCTACTAGATATACATTATAGAGAAATTCTTAAACATGGGCTCAGGATTCATGTACAAGAATGTTCATAGCATTGTATTGTTCATAATAACCCCTCAGTGAAAACAACCCAAATGTTCATCAACAATAGAGATGATATTGAAGTGGTCACTCATTAAAATACTGTGGAGCAACAAAAATTAAGAACTGCTTACATGCAACAGCATGGATGAATCTCACAAGGGGACAGGTACTATCCCAAATCAACAGAACTAAACTATATTGTTTTGGGCTGCAAACATAGATGAGAAAAGTATGAAGAAAAGTAAGTTAATAATTGGCATCAGAAACATAAACATTTTTCTTTAGCCTGAAAAAGGGCCATTCAGATAACTTCTAGGGTACTTAAAATGTTGTTTCTTGAGCTGTTTGGTGATAACAAAGGTGTTTGCTTTACCATTATTCTTAACTCTTCATATATATATGTTTAAAGTGCTCTTCTATGGATATATATCACAACTTAAAAAACTTCTAACATTTAATAATTAAGGATTGCTTCAGTCAGATCGTAAAATATATCTGGAAATTATTTTTAAGTAGTGCCATCTACTATGAATTATTTTTATATTGCCTTATTCTCTTTATTTCCTTCTCCAATTATAATTATTAGAGTACTATACTTAAAACTGTGATATACTGTATTTTTTGGACTATAAGACGAACTTCCCTCCCTCCACAATTTGGGAGGAATAATGGTTGTTAATGCTGCTATTGAGGTCTGTTTACATTTATATTGGTAAAATATTATGTTATTTATGTTATTAAATATTTTACCACACTTTTTGCTTCAAAATTTTCTATTTCCCTCTTCAAAAACTTGGGTGCATCTTATGGTCCAAAAAACAGGGTATATATTTTTAAATGGCCAGCAAATCAAATTGTTAACTAATTGGCCTGCTCTCCGCTCTTCATCTGTATTAATATTTTAAGCTTTTTATTGAGATATAATTTGCATTCCATATAATTGATATTTAAAATTGTACGGTTTAGTAATTTTTAGTATACTCAAGGTTGTACAACCATCAGCACTATCTAATTCCAGAATATTTCCAACCCCCAAAAGAAACTCTGTACCCCATTAGCAGTCATATCTCATTCTACCCTCACTAGCCCTAGCATACACTAATCTACCTCTATGGATTTTCCTATTATTCTTTAAATGTAGTGGAGTTTTTTTGTTGTTGTTTAAGTTTTATAGATAGCACAAAAGATGATGACTGTGTGTGAGGGGAAAGGAGATTGACAAAGAAAGTTTATGGGTTTTGACAACTTATGATTTTATACCTAGTCCACTTACAAAATCACAAAATGTCCTGTCTAGTGTGGCTCAGTATACTGAGTGCCAGCCTGTGAACCAAAATGTCACCAGTTTGATTCCTACTCAAGGAACATGCCTGGGTTGTGGGCCAGTTCCTCAGTTGGGGGAGTACAAGAGACAATGAATAGGTGTTATCACTCCCACATCTATGTTTCTCTCCTTCTCTTGATCCCTCCCTTCCCCTCTCTTTAAAAATAAATAAATAAAATCTTTTTTAAAAATCAGAAAAATAGAGACTTGTTGAAAAACCTTAGCAAATGCTTTAAAGACTAGTAGCTACTGATAAGTTTTTAAAATTTAATTTTCAAGAGTTAAATTTAGAATTAATTACTAACAAAGTTGTCTGTGTCTGAGTAGGTTTAAAAGAATATTTTTCCAGTTATGGTGACTAAATAGTAATATTAGAGATATTTTGTTTATGTATTTTTTAAAATACAAAAGCAGTGCGTACTAAAAGGTTTTTGTTTGTTTGTAACTGTACAGTGTTTTTTGATCCTAAATAAATAGGGCCTAAATAAATGATTTTTGTTCATTCATTTGTTTATAGCCTGAAAATTTTTATTTACTTAAGTCATAGCATACTTTTTGGTCACTAGGCTTCAGAAGAAGTGTCAAAATTACTGCAAGAAATGAAAGAAATTCTCTGTGGTGCAAATGACAAAGAAACCCCAACAGAGGCTGTGGCTCAGCTAGCACAAGAACTCTACAATAGTGGCCTGCTGGTGACACTGAGAGCTGACCTACAGCTGATAGACTTTGAGGTAAACTATCTGTCAGAGTATTGTATCTCTGCATTTCAATTTTAATATCTGTCAATGTTACTTTAATTTTTTATTAGTGTTGATTTCACTTAATTTTTTTTAATGAGCAACATAACTTTAATTCTTTCCCTTTCTTCTCCCTCTGGAAGTCCAATCAATACAATGACTAAAAAACAAACAATAAGAAGCATAAATAAAATGCATGCACAATTCTAAATCAAATGATCATGCCACAATCACCCCACTTATTTGACGATGTTCTGATCTTCTAGTTGTTTAATGTTTAGTTCTACTTCTCTCTTTTTTAAAAATATATTTTATTGATTGTACCATTACAGTTGTTCTATTCCTCCCCTTCATTCCCCTCCACCCGCACACGCCCTCCCCCACCATTCTCCCCGCCTTAGTTTATAACCACGTGTCTCAAGTTCTTTAGATTCTATATTTCTCCCACTATCCTTGCCCTCCCCCTATCTATTTTTCTACCTACCCTCTATGCTATTTTCTGTGCCTTCTTCCCCCCTTCTCTCCCTCCCACCCCCCTGTTTCTAACCCTCCATGTGTTCTTCATTTCTATGGTTCCACTCCTGATCTAGCTGTCCTCTTGGTTTGCTTTTGTTCTAGGTGTGGTTGTTAATAACTGTGAATTTGCTGTCCTTTCACTGTTGATATTTTTCATCTTCTTTTTCTTATATAAGTCCCTTTAGCATTTCATATAATAAGGGCTTGGTGATGATGAACTCCTTGAACTTGACCTTATCTGAGAAGCACTTTATCTGTCCTTCCATTCTAAATGAAAGTTTTGCTGGATAAAGCAATCTTGGCTGTAGGTCTTTGGATTTCATGACTTGGAATACTTCTTTCCAGCCCCTTCTTGCCTGTAAGGTCTCTTTTGAGAAATCCGCTGACAGTCTGATGGGTACTCCTTTGTAGGTGACTGTCCCCTTATCCCTTGCTGCTTCTAGGATTCTCTCCTTCATTTTAGTCTTGGCTAATGTAATTATGATGTGCCTTGGTGTGTTCCTTCTTGGGTCCAACTTCTTTGGCACTCTCTGAGCTTCCTGGATTTCCTGGAAGTCTATTTCCTTTGCCAGACTGGGGAAGTTCTCCTTTATTATTTGTTCAAATAAGTTTTCCACTTGTGGCTGTTTCTTTTCCCCTTCTGGTACCCCTATAATCCGGATGTTGGAACGTTTAAAGATGTCCTGGAGGTTCCTAAGTCTCTCCTCATTTTTTTGAATTCTCATTTCTTCATTTCTTTCTGGTTAGATGTTTTGTTCCTCCTTCTGGTCCATTCCATTGATTTGAGTCCCAGTTTCCTTTCCATTGCTATTGGTTTCCTGGACATCTTCCTTCATTTCAGTTAGTTTAGCCTTCATATGTTCCTCTAATTTGTGACTATAATCAACCAGTTCTGTGAGCATCTTGATAAACAGTGTCTTGAATTGTGCTTCTGAGAGGCTGGCAATTTATCGGTAGCCGAGAGTTATCGGCTCTGGGACTTTGAGTTCTTCTTGATCCATCTTTTGGGCTGTTCGTGCCTGTTACATAGCATCTTTTCATGTGTCTCTGGATCTTCTGTATGTCTTCTTTGAAGAACTGTCTATTCAACTCCTTTGCCCACTTTTTAATTGGGTTGCTTGTCTTGTTAGAGTGGAGTCGGGTAACTTCTTTGTATATTTTGGAGATTAAACCCTTCTCTGAGGAATCATTAGCAAATATGTTTTTCCATGTACTTGGTTGTCTTTTGATTTCAATACTCTTTTGTTTAGCCATACAAAAGCTTTTAATTTTGATGAAATCCAATTTCTTTATTCTTTCCTTTATGTACCATGTTCTAGGGTACATATCAGTAAAAATATTGCCATGCGAAATGTCTGAGATTTTCCTGCCAGTGTTCTCCTCTAGTACTTTAATGGTGTCACGGCTTATATATAAGTATTTTGTTCACCTGAATTTATTTTGATGTATGGTATAAAATGGTGCTTGAATACAGACTTCCGCCAAGATGGAGGCATAGGTGGAAACACTGTGCCTTCTCCCACAACCAAGTTTGAATAAAACAAAGGTTTGGAGAAACAAAGACACAACCAAAGGACAGAAAATTGAATTATACGGAAGTCCGACTACATCTAACCGTTCAACGAGGACGGTAAGAGGGGCGGAGCCAACAGCGAGCAGGGTCGGGCAGGNATGGTGCTTGACTTTCTTTTTTTTTTTTTTGCACGTAACTGTCCAGTTCTCCCAACACCATTTGTTGAAGACATTATTTTTAGTCCATTTTATGTTGCTGCCCCCTTTGTTGAATAGTAATTGATCATAGACACTTGGGTTTATTTCTGGGCTCTCTGTCCTGTTCCACTGGTCTATGCACCTGTTTTTATGCCAGTACCAGGCTGTTTTGATTACAGTGGCCTTGTAATACAGTTTGGAATCAGGTATTGTGATCCCTCCTACTTTGCTCCTCTTTCGCAAAATTGCACCAGCTATTCGAGGTCATTTAGGGTACCATATAAATTTTTGAAGTGTTTGTTCTATGTCTGTGAAATATGCTATTGGTACTTGAATAGGTATTGCATTGAATCTGTAAATTGCTTTGGGCAGTATGGACATTTTGATAATGTTAATTCTTCCAATCCATAACATGATATGTGTTTCTATTTGTTTGTGTCTTCCATGATTTCTTTCTTCATTGTTGTGTAGTTTTCTGCATGCAGGTCTTTTATGTTGTTGGTTAGGTTTATTCCTAGGAATTTAATTTTTCTTCTTGCTATATCAAATGGGATTTTTTTCTTGGCTTCTGCTTCTGCTGTTTCATTGTTGGTATACAAAAATGCCTTTGATTTCTGGGTATTGACTTTGTATCCTGCTGTTTTGCCAATTCATTTATTAGGTCGAGCAATTTTGGGCTAGAGTGTATAGGATTTTTCATGTACACTATCATGTCATCTGCAAACAATGACAGTTTCCTTTCCTCCTTTTCGATTTGGATGCCTTTTATTTCCTTCTTTTGTCTGATCACTGTGGCTAAAACTTCCAGTACTGTATTGAATAGAAGTGGTGAAAGTGGGCAACCTTGTCTTGTTCCTGATCTTAGTGGAAAAGATTTTGTTTTTTGCCCGTTGAGTATGATGTTGGCTGTAGGTCCTTCATATATGGCCTTTATTGTATTGAGGAATGCTCCCTCTATTCGCACTTTGCTGAGTGTTTTTATCATAAATGAGTGTTGTATCTTATCAAATGCTTTTTCCGCATCTATTGATATGATCATGTGGTTTTTGTCTTTGCTTTTCTTTATATGATGTATTACATTTACTGATTTTTGAATATTGAAACATCCTTGCATTTCTGGGATGAATCCCACTGGGTCATGGTGAATGATCTTTTTAATGTATTGTTGGATGTGGTTTACCAATATTTGGTTGAGGATTTTAGCATCTATGTTCATCAGTGATATATGGCTGAAGTTTTACTTCTTTGTTTTGTCTTTATCTGGTTTTGGATTAGCATGATGCTGGCTTCATAAAAAGAGTTTGGGAGTCTTCCATTATTTGGGTTTTTGGAATGCTCTGTGAAGAATAGGGGTTAGCTGTTTCTTAAATGCTTTGTAGAAATCTTCTAGAAACCATCTAGTGCAGGGCTTTTGTGCACCAGGAGATTTCTGATAACTGCTTCAATTGTATTTGCTGACATTGGTTTATTCAGGCTCTTAGCTGTTTCTTCATTGAGTTTTGGAAGATTATCTTTTTCTAGAAATTTGTCCGTTTCACCTAGGTTTTCAAATTTCTTGGCATATAGTTCTTAACAGAAATTTCGTACAATCCTTTGTAATTCTGTGATATTAGTTGTATTCTCCCCTCTTTCATTTCTGATTGTGTTTATTTGGGTGTTCTCTGTTCTATTCTTGGTGAGCCTGCTTAAAAGCTTGTTTATTTTGCTTAAAAAACAGCTCCTGGATTCATTGATGCTTAGAATTGTGCTTTTACTCTCTCTGTCATTTAATGCTGCTCTCATATTGGTTATTTCCTTCCTTATACTTCTCTAGGCTATCTTTGTTGTTGTTCCTCGAGTTCTGGTAGGCATAGGGTTAGATTGTTTATTTGAAATGTTTCTATCCTTTTTACGTAGGCCTGTATTGCTATGAACGTCCCTCTCAGGACTTCCTTTGCTGTGGCCCATAAGTTTTGGGTGGTTCTGAATTCATTTTCATTTGTTTCCAGAAAGTTTTTGATTTCTTCCCTAATTTCATTCTTTACCCATTTGTTGTTTAATAGCATGCTCTTCAGTTTCCATGATTTTGAGTGTTTTGGGTTTTTTGGGGGCGGCATTGGTTTCCAATTTCCATCCCTTGTGATTTGAAGAAATGCTCGGGATGATTTCAAATTTCATAAATTTGTTTAGGCTTGCTTTGTGTCCTGTCATGTGGTCTGTCTTTAAAATGTTCCATGTGCATTTGAAAAGAATGTGTATTTAGATTCTATGGGATGAAGGGCTCTGTATACATCAGTTAAGTCCATTTCATCTAGGGCACTGTTCAATGCCACACTATCTTTGTTGACATTTTATTTGGAAGATCTGTCCATTTTATAGTAGGTATTAAAATCCCCTACTATAATTGTGTTGCTGTCAATATCTTTCTTGAAGTCCTCTAAGATTTTCTTTATATCTTTGGGTGCTCCTATGTTGGGTGCATATATATTTACAATGTTTATGTCTTCTTGGTGGATTCTTTGCTTGAGTATTATGAAATGACCTTCTGGGTCTCTCTTTTTGGCCCTTTTTTTGAAGACTATCTTGTCTGATATGAATATGGCTACCCCAGATTTTTTTTCTTGTCCGTTTGCTTGGAAAATTTGTTTCCAGCCCTTCAGTTTTAGTCCGTGTAGGTCTTTTGTTCTGAGGTGGGTCTCTTGTAGACAGCATACGTGTGGGTCATGCTTTCTGATCCATTGAGCTATTCTGTGTCTTTTGATTGGAGAATTTAATTTATTTATCTTTAAGGTTATTATAAGTATTATTGATAGGTACTTGTTCATTGTCATTTTTATACTTGTGTTTCTCTTTGTCTCTCCTTTTTTCTTCCTTTCTGTACAGCAGTCCTTTTAGTATTTCTTGAAGAGCTGGTTTGGTGGAGGTGTATTCTCTTAGACTTCTTTTGTCCTGGGAGCACTTTATTTGCCCTTCTATCTTGATTTTGATCCTGGCTGGATAAAGTAACCTTGGTTACAGGCCTCTGATTCTCATTACTTGGAATATTTCTTCCAATTTTCTTCTCGCTTGGAGTGTTTCTTTTTTTAAAACTATATTTCATTGATTATGCCATTACAGTTGTCCTATTTCCCCCCCTTTCTCCCCTCCACCCTACACCACTACCCCACCACTCCTCTCTCTTTAGTTGTTGTGCACGTGTCACAACTTCTTTAGAATCTATATTTCCCCTACTATTCTTGCCCTCCCCCCTATCTATTTTCTACCTATCCTCTATGCTATTTTCTGTACCTTCTCCCCCCCCTTCTCCTCCTCCCACTCCCCTGTTGCTAACTCTCCATGTGTTCTTCATTTCTATGGTTCCATTCCTGATCTAGCTGTCCTCCTGGTTTGCTTTTGTTTTAGGTGTGGTTGTTAATAACTGTGAGTTTGCTGTCCTTTCACTGTTCATATTTTTCATCTTCTTTTTCTTAGATAAGTCCCATTAGCATTTCATATAATAAGGGCTTGGTGATGATGAACTCCTTGAACTTGACCTTATCTGAGAAGTACTTTATCTGCCCATCCATTCTAAATGAAAGCTTTGCTGGATAAAGCAATCTTGCATGTAGGTGTTTGGATTTCATGACTTGCAATACTTCTTTCTAGCCCCTTCTTTTCTGCAAGGTCTCTTTTGAGAACTCAGCTAACAGTCTGATGGGAACTCCTTTGTAGGTGACTGTCCCTTTATCTCTTGCTGCTTCTAGAATTCTCTCCTTCATTTTAATCTTGGGTGATGTAATTATGATATGCCTTCGTGTGTTCCTCTTTGGATATACCTTCTTTGAGACTCTTTGAGCTTCCTGGACTTCTTGGAAGTCTATTTTCTTAGCCAGTATAAGGAAGTTGTATTTTAGTATTTGTTGAAATAACTTTTTCACTTCTTGCTCTTCCTCTTCCCCTTCTGGTACCCCTATACTTCAGATGTTCAAACGTTTAAAGATGTCCGATAGATTCTTAAGCCTCTCCTCATTTTTTTGAATTCCTGCTTCTTCATACTTTTCTTTGGTCATTTCTTCCTTCCTTCTCGTCCACTCCCTTGATTTGAGTCCCAGTTTCCTTTCCATCAGTGTTGGTTTCCTCTGCATTTCCCTTCATTTCACTTAGTTTAGCCTTCACTTGTTCTTCTAATTTGTGACTAAAATCAACCAGTTCTCTGAGCATCCTGATGACCAGTGTTTTGAACTGTGCATCTGATAGGTTGGCTGTCTCTTGGGCACTTAGAATTATTGGCTCTGGGGGTTGAGTTGTTCTTGAGCTATAATGTTTTGGTCTGTTCACTCCAGTTATGTATGACGGGCCGATCCTTAGGTGTTTACCAGGGCAGGGCCATCCACGTTGCTGTGTTGCGACGCTCTATGTGGTGGTGGGGTCAGAGAGGGGCAGTGGCAATCGCCTCTCCTTCCTGTAAGCCGCTGGGGCTTGCACAGTCTGTCTCACTGCTCGCTCCTTCACTTGATTTATCTGTGCTGGAATGTGTGACCACGGTTATTCAGCCGTCTTACGCTCTCACTGGGTCTGCCTGTTGGCACCCCATACCTGGGATTTGCCATGTGCGGCCTGTCCAACTGGGTCGGTCTGGCCAATTTTTCCTGCATTTCCCGACTCCGTCACCGGCTGGCTCTGCAACTCTTACTGGTCTGGCTGAATGATTCATTGTTGTTGGACTTCCGTACAGTTTAATTTTCTGTATTTTGGTTGCATTATTACTAAAACTGTTGTGTTTAAACTGGATTGTGGGAGGAGACACAATGTTTCCACCTATGCCTCTGCCTTGGCCAGAAATCTGGACTGTTTCCATTGAGAAGTCAGCAGGTAACCTTACTGGGGCTCCCTTGTATATTACTTTCTTTTTCTCCCTTGCTACCTTTGAGATTCTCTCTTTGTCTTGGAATTTTGACATTTCATTTATTTTCATTTTTTTTTCAATTTTTAAAGTCAATGATTTATTTACTTATATTTAGAAACAAAACTGATTATCATATTCCAGGGTATAGTTTTGAATATAGATATTGTTGTTGCTTTCTAGAGTTACACTTTTTTTTAAGTAGTTTATTTATCTTTAGAGGAGAAGGGAAGGAGAGAGTAATAGAAACATCAATGTATGGTTGCTTCTCGTGCATCTCCTGGTGAGAACTGGCCCCTGCTGGGAACTGGCCTGCATCCCAGGCATGTGCCCTGACTGGGAATCGAACCGCAGTTGTCTGGTTCACAGGCCCGTGCTCAATTCACTGAGCTACACCACCCAGGGCCTGAATTTTTACATTTTTATGATGATATGACTTAAAGTGGTCCCCTTTGGGTTCCTCTCAACTGGGACTTTCTCTGTTTCCTGGATTTGTGTCACTTTTTCTCTTATCAAATTAGGGAAGTTTTCCATTATGTCTTGCATTTCTCTTAATCCCTCTTCATTCTTTCTGAGCCTCTTTTCCTTTCTTGTTCTTTGTGGGAGTTTTTTTCTACTTTGTCCTCCAACTCGCTGATGTGATCTTCTTCCTCATTAATCCTGCTTCTGATTCCTTCTACTGTGTTCTTCAATTCAGAAATTGTATTCTTCATTTCCTCTTGTCCCTTGCTGATAGTTTCTATTTCCTTTTTCATGTTGAGTAGTTTGCACTGAGTTCATTGTAGCTTCCCTGTAATTTCTGGTAACTCATTGTGAGCTCTTTGGAATTCCTGATAACGAGTGTTTGAATTCAATATCTGATAGCTGACTTGCCTCTATTTCATCTAGCATTCTTTCTGAGGCTTCCTCCTTTCCTTTTATTGGGGGGTTGTTTCTTTGTCTTCCCATTGTTTGTGAGACTCTTCTTTTTAGCTTCAGCTTCTTAAATTGATTTGTTCTGGCTTCCTGGGTTTATGGCGTGAACTTCTGTTGTATAATACCTGTGAGATTCAGTGGTATAGTCTCCTTGATCTCCCCAGCTCGCTGGTCTTGGGCTGTCCTTTATGTTGGCTCTGAGTTTGTCTTTAGGTTTTGGTTGTTTACGGGTCTTTCTTTTGTGGGTCCTTCCCACCAGCTGATGAACTGATGTTCCCTCTCTCCCACCTGTTGTAATTTGTTGTGCTGGTGAGGGGCGTTGTGTTGAAGCTAGTTTTTCTGTGTTTACAGGGTTTTGAGGATTCTCTTTTGCTCTTGTTTAGTTGTTTGCACTGGGTAGTTTCTCCACTTTTTGGTTGTATTTCCAGGTAAGTCTTGGATTTAGTTTTGTGTGGTTTCCACTCTCTCCTTCACCTTCTTCTATTGTTATTCGTTGGTGGTTCCTTTGTTGTTGGGTTTCCTCTTCCAGTGGGTATTCTTGTGTTCCCCGCTTCACATACCCTTTTGTGTGTGTGTGTGTGATCAGTTGGAGGGGAAGGCAAAATGGTTTATGACAGCATGAGAGTATTCTATGATATTTACAGTATCAGCCAGTAGGGAAGAGATAGGAGATCCTTTGGTATGTGTAGGGCCGACTTTTCTCCCAAGTTCCCCCAAGTGCCACAGATGAGAGTTAATATGACCGAGTCATGATGTGATCTGCTTGGGGAGGAGAAGTGAGCAGTGGCCAGTTTCTCAGGGGAAAAAGGCCAGCAGTGGCTAGTTTTTTTGAGGTGAAAAAGGCCTTGAGCCCCCTCCTCCAGGGGCTTTTATTGGGTTCTAATACACAGCTATACAGGGCAACAAGGGCCATACAGTAGATAACATTTCAAAGAAATCTGAGGGCTTCAGAGTCTGTCAAGAACAGAGTTTTAGCATTTCTTCCTTGAACCCTTAACATATGAATGAAAGCACTCTTAGCAGAGCAGATTTCACTGTTTTATCAGGAAGTGTTTGTGATGCCAGATTCTTCCCCAGGACGTGCTCTAGCAAGGCAAGGAGCTGCACCTCTCCCCAACAGGTATTCGGGCTTAAGGGGATTAGAGCCAGGAAGCCCTTCTCCCAGAGAACATGGGGCCTCGGGCTATGTCAAAGCCAGGGGGCAAGAGTCCACTGCTCCCTGTCGCAGCTCCCTGAATCCTTCCATGAGGGCCTCCCAAGTGATCGAGTCTTGCTTATGTTGCCCCCTGCTGAGAGGGGTCTTACCTATCATTGACTTCGACCAACCTTGGAGGCAGGGAGAGGAAACTGAGGCAGCGTTTGGTACCAGGGACAAGCTTTGTCTCCTGCGGCTCGCATTACAAATGTTGTCCCTCACCCTTAGCCACAAGGGGTCAAGATACAATTCCTAGAACCAGACCGAGTGGTCTACAACAGGTATGTATAGTGATAACCATAATCTTCAACACAACTAGCCACTTTTTAGAATGGATGAAAAGGAGATAAGGCTCTTGTTGGGGAGGGAAGGCTTGTGAGTTTGTTCTAGAAAGTGAGGTGAGGTTGTGGTAGGTCAGATTCTGAGGTAAGGAGAGAATAAAGTATGGTTAACCACTACAGTATTATAGTTCAGGAAACCGTGAAGTGGGCTAAAATCTAGGAGGGGTGTTGTGTAGTATTTACAAGAGAATGGAACAGCTATTATATACAATAATATTAGAGCAACAATCAAATGACAGAATCTGTGAGAATCCAAGATTAGGGAGTATGGGATTTTCAATAGTGTGCTAATGGAGCAAGGGGAAGTAAAGAACACTAAGTTATCAATACAGTATGTATGAGGGGACAGGGGAAACCTGTCAAATGATACAATATATCCAGTGAAGGCAACAAAGACTATGCAGAAAGGGGAAGAGTACAAAGATACTATTACAATAAAAAATGTAAAAATAATGAAAAAAATAATTCAGATATGCAGTAACTTGTAGTTTCTGAGGTATGCCAAAGTAAAAGTTGTCTCTCTGTCTCTACTGTTGCGATGCCCCCTCTCTGGGTCCAACTCTGGTCTTTTTGCAGTTCCAAGTTTCTTGTCTCACTTTGCAGACAGGGAAGGCAGCAAAAGGGAAGAATAAGTGGTAAGTTTGGAAAGAAAGGAAGAAGGAATAAAACAAGAAAGAACGAAAGAGAGGGGGAAAGTATTGAAAGATCAAACGATAATAAAGTTTAAAAAATAAAAGATTACTTTTAAAAAAGACACCTCTTTTTTGGTTTCCAGCTGGCCAAACCAGTTTTTCTAGTCTCACTGGCTGCGGCAGTCTGAGGGGCAATTGGTGTGGCCTTTCTCCCTTCTCGGTGAACTCAGCTGGTCTCACAAGCATTCTCCCAATATCCATACTGTTGCCTCTCCCCAGCGCCCCACTGAAGGAATCCAGATCCTCTTTAGAGGACTCTTTCCCTGAGAGTCACTGCCGTAGGCTGAGGTGCGTGTGCACGCTCCCTGCCAGGCTTCCTGGTCCCGCAGACTTGAGCACGAACCTTTTCCAATGCTAGGGGAAACTCAAGGGCAACTCTCTCAGTTCCCCAAGGCAGTGACCACAGATTCCAAAGGTGATCAAGGCTCCCACGTTTGCCTCCTAGTGCCCATTCCTCTCTCTCTGACACTTTAAGCAAACCAGTCTTCCCCGGAGTTTATCAAACTGCGCCTGGCCCAGTAGGGAGGGAGCTGATGACCTGGCTCTCTCCCAAGGACCTTGCTGCCAGCCCTCAGCTCCAAGAGTCCACGGCAGACCCATCCCGGGCCCTTTCACCCAGCCCAGTGGAGTCGGCAGCCTCAGACTGCCGACAATAAATAAAAAAATTGAATGTGTACATCAGCACTAGATTGGCCTTACAAGAAATGTTAAAGGCAGTTCTGCAGGCCAAAGTGAAAGGATATTGATCAGTAACATAAAAACCTGAAAGTATAAAACTCAATGGTAAAGGTAAATTACAATGACAGAATACCCTAATTCTCTAATGGTTGTGGTTTAAATCATTTATAACTCTAGTATAAAGGGTTAAAGAATAAAGTATTAAAAACAACCATAACTACAATAGTTTGTTAATGAATACATAATATGAAAAGATGTGAATTATGACATCAAAACATAAAATGTTGGAAGAAAATGTAAAGGTTTATATGTATTCAAAGTTAATTTGTTATCAGCTTAAATGACTATTATAAATAGATATTTTCTGTAATCCTTATGATAACCACAAAGCAAAAGCTCACTGTAGAAACACAAACGATAAAGAGAAAGAAATTGAAGCATAATACTACAAAAAATTATGAAATTACAAAGGAAAAGTCGAAGAAAGGAACTACAGAACAGCCAGAAAACAATTAAGAAAATGGCAGTAGTAATTTCATACCTGTCAATAGTTACTTTAAATGTAAATGGCCTAATTGTTCAATCAAAAGACATAGAATCGCTGGTTGGGTAACAAAACAAGACCTAATTATATTCTGCCTAAAAGAGACTCACTTCAGCTTTAAGGACACACATTGACTAAATAAGAAAGAAATGCATATTCCCTGCAATGAATTCCAAAAGATTAAGGAGTACCTATACTTAAAACAGAAAACATAGACATTAAGCCAAAACTGTAACAAGAGACAAAAAGAAGGTAATTATATAATAATATAGTCATGTACATGATAACCATGTTTTAGTCACTGACAGACTGCAAGTAATATGGTCGTCCCATAATATCATGCAGCTGAAAAATTTCTGTCACTTAATGACATGGTAGCTGTTATACTGTTAGAGTATAATACATTACATATTTGTGGTGATGGTGGTATAAACAAACCTATGCTGCCACTTGCATAAAATCATGACACATATAGTAGTAGGTTATACTATCTGTTTTTATGTAAGTATACTCTATGATGTTCATACAATGATAAAATCACCTAATGATGCATTTCTCAGACCATATCCTGATTGTTAAGTACCATATGACTGTAATGGGCTCAGTTATTCAAGCATCTGTAACAATTATAAATAGTCAACATTGGGGCATTTAAATATATAAAGCAAATATTAAGACATCCAAAGGGAGAAATGGGCAACAATAAAATAATGCTGGGGAACTTTTAATGCCCAACTTGCAACAATATAGATGATCCAGAGAGAAAATCAATAAGAAAACATTGTACTTAAACTTCATGTTAGATCATATGGACCTAACAGAAATAGATGGAACTTAACAGCCACAGTATACACATTTTTCTCAAGTGCACACAGAACATTCTCCAGGATAGTTCATAGGTTAGGCTACAAGACAAGTCTTAAGAAATTTAAAGTGATTGAAATCATATCAGGTGTCTTTTCCAACCACAATGGTATGATGTAGAAATCAGTTATAAGGGGAAAACTAGAATATTCCAAAATATGAGGTTAAACCATATGCTCTTAACTAATTGGCCAAGAACAGATCAAAACAGTAATAAAAATGAAAATAGAAATACAACAAACCAACACAGGACAGCAAAAAGAATTCTAATAGGGAATGTCCACACTAAGGAAAAAGAAAGATCTAAAATAACCTAACTTTACACCTCAAAGAACTGGATAAAGAATAAATTAAGCCTTTGTTACCAGAAGGAAGAAAGTAACAAAGATCAGAAATTAATGAAATAAAAACTAGAGATAATAGAAAAGATCAATAAAACTAAGAGCTAGTTTTTTTTTAAACAAAATTAACCTTTGGAGAGA
This sequence comes from Sturnira hondurensis, assembly GCF_014824575.4. Classification (NCBI taxonomy): domain Eukaryota; kingdom Metazoa; phylum Chordata; class Mammalia; order Chiroptera; family Phyllostomidae; genus Sturnira; species Sturnira hondurensis. Next base: position 1,350,863 of record NW_028074549.1, read on the forward strand.
ATGAAAAAAGAAGACTCTATAGTCAAAAATGAAAGTGAAGACATGACAACTGGTAATATAGAAATCTAAGGATCATAAGAAACTACTGTGTACAATTAATCATCAACAAAGTGGACAACTGAATTCCTAGGGAAATTCCTAGAAACATACAAGCTGCCAAGACTGAATTTTGAGGAAAAAGGAAATCTGAACACACCAGTAACAAGCAAAGATATTGAATCAGTAATCAAAAACCTTCCAACACAATAACACACAGGACAAGTTGGTTTCACAGCTGAGTTTTGCCAAACATTTAAAGAACAATTAATGTAACTCCTCAAACTCTTGCAAAAGTAGAAGGAAGAACACTTCCAAACTAATTTCATGAAGCCAGCATTACTCTTATACAAAAGCCAGACAAAGACACTGCAGGAATAGAAAATTACAGGCCAAATTTCTAATGAACATTTATGCGGAAAGCATTGATAAAATATTAACAAACAAAATTTGACATTATATTAAAAGGGTCAGACACTATGATCAAGTGGGATTTAGTCCAGGGATACAAGGATGTTTCAGCATCTGCAAATCAATCAATATGATATACCACGTTGACAAAATGAAGGATAAAAATTATATGACCATCTCAATATATGAACAAAAAGAATTTGACAATATTCAACAGCCTTTCACAATAAAATTCTGAACTAATTGTGTATGGAAGAAACATGCCTTAATGTAATACAGGCTATATATGACAACCCCACAGCTAACATCATACTTAGTAGAAAAGCTAAAAAGTTCCTTTAAGATCAGGTACAAGATAAGGATTCCCATTCTTGCCACTTGTATTCAACATACTACTGAAAGTCGTAGCCAGAGCAATTAGTCAAATGAAGATACAAATGAATGGCATCCAAATAAAAAAGGAAGAAATAAATCTGTCTCCTTTTGCAGATGACACGATGTTATATACAGAAAACCCTAAAGACTCCACCAAAAGGAGTCTCCACCATCAGGAGCAGAGCCACAGAAATGGTAAAGTTACAGATACAAAAATCAATATAAAGAAATCAGTTGTATTTCTATACACCAACAATGAATTATTAGAAAACTTAAGCCCATTCATAATAGCATCAAGAAAAATATTTAGGAATAAATTTAACTACGGAAGTGAAAGATCTGTATATTGTAAACTATGAAACATTAATGAAAAATTGAGAACCAACTAGCTCACATCAGTCTGGACTCCACGCAGTCACATGCGCTGACTCCCACTCCAGCTGTGTACACCCCTACAGCCTCATGTTGACCTACATGTGTTTAAGACATGGATGTCAGCCTCACCTTGGTTTCTGCAGAGGAAAGGGAAAGACCTCCAAGGCCAGATGTTGCATGCCCCCAGGATCCTCACTCAGGAAATCACCAGATGTGTATGTAAACACAGCTCGCCTCCTCACACAACCACAGCAAAAATCACAACTAAACTACAGAACAGCTACCACCCAAATCACCAGAAAATCAAGCTGTATGGAAGTCTGACAACCAAGGAAGTAAAGAAATCACATCCATCCAGATGAGATTAGGGGTGGAGATAAACAGACACAAAATGGGTGGTCCCACAACCATGTGTGGTGGATAAAAATCAGGAGGAATACCTCAGGTGGAAGGGATCCCAGCCCCACACCAGACCACTCAGCCCAGGGTTCCAGCGCCAGGAAGATTAAGTCCCCATAACTTATGGCTATAAAAATCTGTGGGAGTTGGAGGGAGGTTAGAAATTTTGGGATATTCAGGCTTCTCCCCTTAAAAGGCCTGCAACAGACTTAGAATTAACTCAATCCCTCTGGGCTCCAGCACCTGGGCAATAACTGAAAGGGCACCAGTGGCATATGGGGAGAAATTGAAGTATTTGACATCAGGGTGAGTGCCAGGGGACAGCTTACTCCCAGACAAAACATTTGAAATCAGGCAGCAGCCCATTGTCCCTTTTCTGAGCCCTCTCCCACATAGAGCAGCGACATCATGTCTGAGACTCCATCAACCTGCTTCACATGGGTTGCACTTCCCTAACAATTACCTAAGGCTCTGCCCCATCCAACTTACTGGTATGCTTTTCTACAATTGGCCACTTTACTAAGACAGGGTGTCAAAGCAGCTCTACCTAATACATAGAAAAAGCACATGGAGGCTACCAAAATGAGACAAAAATAACCAGCTTGCTGACCCCACCTTCAGGGTGCAGAGCCCCACTCTCTGCAGAGCACCATCCCGGGGGACTTGCCTGAATACAGCCTCATGTTGTCACTGCTTGAAACAGACTTTTTATTGTGCAAATTCCCACAGTGCAAACCTTGTGGAAAGGAGTTACATCTATTTTGTAGGCTCTCTGTTGAATGTTTGAAAGTATAGCTTACTAAAGAGTAAAATTAATGTTTTTGCATTATAAATGACAGTGCTGTTTGCATGTGCATTATAAATGACAGTGCTGTTTGCATGTGGATATAAACAGCCTTTGAGATATAATTCACATGCCATACAGTTCACCCATTTCAAGTGTGCAATATAATGGTTGGTTGTTTCTTCAACAGGGCAAAAAAGATGTGACTCAGATATTTAACAACATCCTGAGAAGACAGATAGGAACTCGATGTCCTACTGTGGAGTACATTAGTGCTTATCCTAATATCCTGTTTATGCTTCTCAAAGGGTAGGTACATGGTTTCTTTTAAAGTACATTTGAATTTAGAATAGTTGTTAAAAGTATATAGCATTAGCCTCATTGGAGATACAGTGTGTTCTCTTTTGGAATCACAGTACAATATTTGCTATGCTTGAGGTTAGCCCTCCAAATCTGTGTCACCATAATTCCTTAGGCCACAACAAAATCCTTTATTTACATTTATATATTTCTTTTTTAATTAAATATATTGGGTTGGACATTGATTAATAAAATTATATAGATTTCAATTCTATAATATCTTTATATTGCACTATGTGTTTACCAGCCAAAGTCGAAACCCTTTCCATCACAAGTAAACTTTACTCCCTCTACCCTTCACTGCCTCCCTTCTCCACCTCAACTTTCCCTCTTGTAACCACCATACTGTTGTCTGTTTCTGAGTCTATAGGATTTTCCATGTACACTATCATGTCATCTGCAAACAATGCCAGTTTTGTTTCCTCCTTTCCAATTTGAATGCCATTTATTTCCTTTTCTTTTCTGATCGCTGTGGCTGAAACTTCCAATACTGTATTGAATTGAAGTGGTGAAATTGGACAACCTTGTCTTGTTCCGGATCTTAGTGGAAAAGATTTTAGTTTTTGCCCATTGGGCATGATCTTGGCTGTAGGTTTTTCATATATGGCCTTTATTATATTGAGGAATGCTCGCTCTATTCCCACTTTGCTGAGTACCTTTATCATAAATGGATGTTGTACCTTATCAAAAGCTTTTTCCACATCTACTGATATAATCATGTGGTTTTTGTCTTTGCTTTTGTTTATGTGATGTATTACATTTACTGATTTGCCAATATTTAACCATCCTTGCATCCCTGGGATGAATCCCACTTGGTCGAGATGTATGATCTTTTTGACGTATTGTTGGATGCAATTTGCCAATATTTTATTGAGGATTTTAGCATCTATGTTCATCGGTGATATTGGCCTGTAATTTTCTTTCTTTGTTGTGTCTCTGTCTGGTTTTGGAATTAGGATGATGCTGGCTTCATAAAAAGAGTTAGGGAGTTTTCCCTCCTTTTGGATTTTTTGGAATAGTCTGTGAAGAATCAGGATTAGTTCTTCCTTAAAAGCTTTGTAGAATTCTCCTGTGAAACCATCTGCTCCAGGGCTTTTGCGCGATGGGAGATTTTGATTACTTCTTCAATTTCCGCTGCTGTTATTGACCTCTTCAGGTTTTCTGCTTCTTTTTCATTGAGTTTTGGAAGATTATATTTTTCTAGAAATTTGTCCATTTCATCTAGGTTTTCAAATTTCTTCGCATACAGCTCTTAATAGTAATTCCTTACAATCTCTTCTATTTCTGTGGTATCAGGTGTAATCTCTCCGCTTTCATTTCTGATTGTGTTTATTTGTGTCCTCTCTCTTTTTTTCTTGATGAGCCTACTTAATGGATTGTTGATTTTGTTTATCTTTTCAAAAAACCAACTCCTGGATTCATTGATCTTTAGAATTGTGCTTTTAGTCTCTATGTCATTTAATTCTGCTCTGATCTTGGTTATTTCCTTCCTTGTACTTGCTCTGGGCTCTCTCTGTTGTTGTTCCTCAAGTTCTTGTAGGCGTCGGGTTAGGTTGTTTGTTTGAAATGTTTCTATTTTCTTTAGGTAAGCCCGTATTGCTATGAACTTCCCTCTCAGGACTGCCTTGGCCGTGTCCCATAAGTTTTGGGTTGTGGTGAGTTCATTTTCATTTGTTTCCAGAAACTTTTTTATTTCTTCCCTGATTTCTATCTTGACCCATTCGTTGTTTAATAGCATACCATTCAGTCTCCATGATTTTGGGTGTTTTTGGTTTCTTCCTGTGGGGTTAGTTTCCAATTTCAGTCCCTTGTGATCAGAGAAAATGCTTGGTATGATTTCTATTTTCCTAAATTTGTTGAGTCTCGTTTTGTGTCCTATCATGTGGTCTATCTTGGAAAATGGTCCGTGTGCATTTGAAAAAAATGTGTATTTAGCTTCTTTAGGGTGAAGGGCTCTATATATATCAATGAGGTCCATTTCATCTAGAGTGTCAAATGCTGCAATATCTTTGTTGATATTTTGTTTGGAAGATCTGTCCATTTTTGACAGTGGGGTGTTAAAATCCCCTACTATAATTGTGTTGCTGTCAATATCATTTTTGAGGTCCTCTAGGATTTTCTTTATATATTTTGGTGCTCCTATGTTGGGTGCATATATATTTACGATGTTAATGTCTTCTTGCTGGATTCTTCCCTTGAGCAATATGAAGTGACTTTCTGGGTCTCTCTTTATGGCCCTGTTTTTGAAGTCTATTTTGTCTGATATGAGAATTGCTACCCCGGCTTTTTTTTCTTGTCCATTTGCTTGGAAAATTTGTTTCCATCCTTTCACCTTTAGTCTGTGATGGTCTTTTGACCTGAGGTGGGTCTCTTGTAGGCAGCATATGTGTGGGTCATGCTTTCTTATCCATTCAGCTATTCTGTGTCTTTTAATTGGTGCATTTAATCCATTTACATTTAAGGTTATTATTGAAAGGTACTTATTCATTGCCATTTATGTACCTGTGTTCCTCTCTGTCTCTCTCTCTTCCTTCCTTTCCTTAAAGCAGCCCTTTTAGTAATTCTTGTAGAGCTGGTTTGGTGGAAGCGTATTCTTTTAGACTTTTTTTGTCTTGGAAGCTCTTTATTTGGCCTTCTATCTTGATTGAGAGCCTTGCTGGGTACAGTAGCCTTGGTTGTAGGCCTCTGTTTCTCATTACTTGGAATATTTCTTGCCATTCTCTTCTTGCTTGGAATGTTTCCATTGAGAAGTCAGTAGCCAGCCTTATTGGGACCCCCTTGTATGTCACTTCCTTTTTCTCCCTTGCTGCCTTTAGGATTTTCTCTTTATCTTGGAGGTTTGCCATTTTAATGATGATGTGTCTTGCAGTAGGCCTCTTTGGGTTCCACCTGCTGGGGACTCTCTGTGATTCCTGGATCCGTGCGACTTTATCTCTCCTCAACTTAGGAAAATTTTCCGTTATTACTCTTTCAAGTAGGTTTTCTATCCCTTGTTCCTCTTCCTCTCCTTCTGGAATTCCTATTATTCGGATATTATTACGTTTCATGTTGTCTTGCATTTCTCTTAAATTCTCTTCATTTTTTCTGATTCTCTTTTCCCTTACTTGTTCCTTCTGGGAGATTTTTTCTAACCCGTCTTCAATCTCACTTATGCGATCTTCCGCCATATCGATTCTATTCTTCATACCTTCTACTGTGTTCTTCAATTAAGAAACTGTATTCTTCATTTCCTCTTGGCCTTTATTGATGGTTTCCATTTCCTTTTTCATGTTGGTATAGTTTTCAGAGAGTTCATTGTAGCTCCCCTGTAGTTTCTGGTAGCTCGTTGTTAGCTCTTTAAATTTCCTGATAACCAGTGCTTTGAATTCAATATCTGATAGTTGTCTTGCCTCTATTTCATCTAATATTCTTTCTGAGGTTTCCTCCTTTTCTTTCGTTTGGGGATTATTTCTTTGTCTTCCCATTGTTTGTGATACTCTTCTTGTTGTCCTCCACTTCTTAAATTGATCTGTTCTGGTTCACTGGGTTTATGGTGTAAACTTCTGTGGTAGAATACGCTCCACCAGAGTTCGCCTGCCCTGGGAGCGCCCGGCCGGGCGCAGCCCGTGGCCTTCCGGGGGTGCGCAGCCGCTTTTTTCTTCACTCTCCTTCTGGATTCCTTGCCGACCTGCCGCTGTTTGGTTCCTCCGTTACACTCTCTGATCTCCTATTTTCATAAATGTTGGGGAACTGTTGGTTGATTATGCTATTCTTTGGTAGATCTTCCCGGATTTTCCACCAGATGCAGGAGAGCTGGGTTCCCTAGGTGCTACTCTGTCGCCATCTTAACCCTCCTCTGTAATTCCAGTTTTGTCCTGGAAGGTGAGTATAGCTTCCACCTAGTCTGCTGCCATATTGGATCCAATTGCCTGTCATTTTTATCCTTCATCCCTCAGCTTAAATATTCATTCCTGGCTCCTGGCCTCTCACTACATTATAGGTTGCAAACCCCTAGAGGTGGGGCAATGATCCTTTTCTTCAAACATATCCCCAAGTTCTTGTCCAGTGTCTGGACCATAGTAAATGCTCAATGGACATTTCAAATAAATGAGTGATTCATTCTTTATGAATCATAATTTCACTTGTGTTTTTCCCTTATGACTGCTCTAGACACCAGTGCTGAACAGATTCTGCTAAACCCCTGTGACTTGAGCCTTCTTTCTGCTCAATTCAGTCACATTCTTCTGTTCATTGCTCTCATTCACCACAACTATCTCCTTTGCTCAGAATCATATAACTTTTCATTTAAACCAAGTAGCAGCCATCTATTTCCCCCTTTTGCTCTCTCATGTCACACTGATGAGGATTTTCAATACTGATGCTGGAGGTCAAGAGCACAAGTATAATTATGTTACTCCTCTCCTTGAAACACTTTATGCTTCCCTATTATGCCTCAGAATTTTTCCCAAGTTGCTTCCTGTCTTTACTGTCCCCTGGCAACCTCCTTACTCCTTGCCTGCTGATGCTACAACCATATTCAGCTCCCCAATAGATCATACTCTCCTTCCATGTTCCCTACATGCTTTCTGCTCCCCCCAATTCTAAATCCCATAAATCCAACATCAGTTTTTGGGATATGTATCCATCTGACAGCTAAAATGAGTCTTTATTGTATCCTTTTTTGCCAAGCCCATTCTTGTCAATGTTATCTGTGACTTAGGTAGGATAGAAGTAACACATTGATCAGATGACTGAGTGACACAAGTCAAGGGGGGATGGTTGCCTAACAAGAAGTGTGACAGGCTACAGTACTCAGCTAAATTTAACCAAGGCTAGATTTATAAGGATAAATGTGAAGTTCTACACTGACATCCAAAAACAAAACTCCAACTCTACAAGTAGAAGCATGGGTGCTCTAACAAAGTTTCCCATTAACCTTGATTCCCTGATTCCAACCACACCACATCTTGCCAGGATTCTTGTGGTACATGCCTGTCTGGAGCCCTGGCTACCATTCTCTCCTCATGCTGGTCCTTCCCCCACTTGGTCTGCAATAATTTCCTTGTTGAAACTGGCAGGACATCCTGGGGCAGCTGTCAAGTAGACATGCACACACAGCTGCAACTATGAAGGGATGTGGCACTGGAAACAGCTGTCAGAGCTTTGGTGGTCCTTGAGGTCCCAGGAGAGGATGGAGCCCCTGGAGAGAGTGAAGCAAGCAAGAGGCAAGAGGGCACAGGGAAGACTCCTGGAAGGAGATGGGAGATGAGAAACACAGGAAGTGTCATGAAAGCCAAGGCAGAAATTTCAGAAGTGCAGGATGGCCCTGACTGAGTTGCTCAGTTGGTTAAAACACTGTCCCATATACCGAAGTATTGCAGGTTCATTCCCTGGTCAGGGCACATATCTAGCTTGGAGGTTAAATCCCTAGTCAGGCCAAGAAGAAGAGGAAGAAGAGGAGGAGAAGGAAGAGGAGGAGGAGGAGGAGGAGGAGGAGGAGGAAGAAGAAGAAGAAGAAGAAGAAGAAGAAGAAGAAGAAGAAGAAGAAGAAGAAGAGGAGCAGGATTGTAGAGGCAATAAAGAAGAAGAAGAAGAAGAAGAGGAAGAGGAAGAAGAAGAGGAAGAAGAGGAGGAAGAAGAGGAAGAAGAGGAAGAAGAAGAGGAAGAAGAGGAAGAGGAAGAAGAGGAAGAGGAAGAAGAGGAGGAGGAGGAGGAGGAAGAGGAGGAGGAAGAGGAGGAGGAAGAGGAGGAAGAAGAGGAGGAAGAAGAGGAAGAAGAGGAAGAAGAAGAAGAAGAAGAAGAAGAAGAAGAAGAGGAAGAAGAAGAGGAGCAGGATTGTAGAGGCAATAAAGGCTGCAGGGACCAAATAGAATTTGGTCATTAAGAGTTGGGAGCACCTTTCCACAGAAAGGGTGGGCAGACAGGTAGTAGTTGTTTGTGGAACAAGCAAAAGATGAGATATTGAGAAAGCTAGTACAGGCTCTCAGGTAATGAAGGGAAAAATAATGGTTAAGGTGAAGTCTTTGTTGTCTAAAGGTTGGGGAAATGTATCAGTTAGCAATTGCTGTATAACAAATTCCCCCAAACTCTGTAAGTTAAATGAAATCAATTATGTCTTTTTACATTTCTGTGGGTTGACTGTCAGTCACCTAATCTAGACAAGGTTGGCTGAGATAGCTCAGCCCATTATGTGTGGTAATGGCAAAAATACAAAAGAGCAAGTGGGGTCACACAGGCTTCCTGGGGCCTAATATCAGATCTGGCATAATGATATATTCACTACATGAATATATAGTGGCTCATATATTGAGCCACTTTGGGGCTCATTCTATTGAGCCCCAAATCAAAGTTAGAGAAGTACATTTCACCTGTTGATAGGAGGAATTTGAAAAGTCATATGGTAAAAGATGTGAGTACAGGGAAAGGTGAAAAACTGGATCCATTGATTTCTTCTACTATGGAGATATAAACAGAGTTAGAGATAGAAAGAAAGGAGACATCATAGAGAGAGAAGTGAGGGAGAGACTGGACAAAATTTAGTGAATACTGTCAAAATTGTGACAGGCACTGAATTTTGAGAAGACTTAGCTTCATGTATGACTCTGCCAATTCCTAGTAATGCGGTCTTGGGTAAGTCATTGAAACTGAGATTCCATTTCATTATCTGTAATTTCACTTACATCATGTGCAAGTTAAATGAATACAAAAAGTGCTTTACCATAAAATGTAAACCTACATGAATGACACAGTAAGTTTCCAAAAGAGGTGGGAGACTTTCATGGAACAGCAGGAACATGATGACTCCTTTCAAGTACTGAAGTGCATTCATGTGGAAGGAGATGAGACACAAAGAGACCTTTGTTATAGACCAAGGACAAATGATGGAAATGAGGAGGTGAGGTTAAGCCATAAAAATAGCAGTTTACTCATGAGTAGAGTTCAAATGTGCTTTAGGAGATGGTGATTTCTTCATCACTAAGATGTAAGTGCACAGCCTTGCTGAGCTGCTATCTTTAAAGAAAATCTGAAGGGGAGATGCAACCATTCATGGGTGGTTGGGTTGATCTGCAATTCTCAGCCAATGACAATCCCCCTCCACAACCTCCCTAGAGGAGTTTTATTGTTGTCCAAATATATGGGTGACTCCAGTGGCATTTGGTAGGTATGGGCCAGGAGTACCAAATCTATAACAATGCTCAAGACAGTCCTACAGATTGGAAAATGCACTCCAAATGTCATTAGTGTCCCAGTTCATCAAAACTGGATGAGGTGATTTCAAAGTGCCAGTCTGAGACTCCAAATAAATGCATCTCTCATTTTTGGCAAGCCCTAACCCATCATTTTTACATAATGCCTCACTGCACTAACTGAAAAAATATTTGACTTCAGGAGAACCTTGAATATGACTAAAGAGCACAATCACAACAGCAAAACATTACAATCCATATCAAGAGTAAAATTATACTCAAAGTTTTACAAAACAGTCATAAGTGCACATGATTGTGTAAAGGGATATTAAAATGTTCTCAGGCACCTAAACCACCAATTATGCTAGCATGTAAAGAGAGCCAATTCCCTTGCTTGGAGACCCCACATTAACTATAAAGTTAGCATGCTACCTGAAGTAAGCAGTACACATTTAATGAACTGTTGTTATTTTATTTGGTACTTAAAACACAAAAGGCTCTTTGGAGATTTGTTTTCTTTGAAAAAAAATGACTAGGCATTTTGAGTTAGTACCTTCATTTCCAGAAGCATTCCTTTTCTTGATATGGGGGCTTGGATCCAAATAGTATATTTAGGAAACATCTGCTGTTGTTGATGATGATGAAGTTTTTCTTGCTGAGGCATTTTTTAAAAAGGGGGGTGGCTAACCCTTCATTCTGTGTCACCCTTTTCCCCCCTTAGCTTATTGAGAATCCATTACCTCTGTGGTTGGCCAGAGAATGGCTAGGAGAGTGATTTCCCTTCCTGTAGGAATGAGGCCTCTGACAATGACTTCTTAAATGTTCTCAGAATGCATAGCCTGCAGAGGTCCTAATGGAATATAATTTCAGCCAATCCTCAGGGATCAGGTAGGCAGGAAGATTTGAGGTGAAACTGTCACTTTGGCAGCAACCCTGGCAAAGAAAGGTGGAACTTCCCTACCCCATATTCATCTATAAAATGTCACTTAGGGTTTGGGCATTGTTATAGTAGTCATAATTGTTGCTTTCCCTAAGATATTTAACATAAATTTTTAGACAAACTTCCAGAAATACAGTGTGGTTGTCTCTCGCATTCCCCCTACTGGGGACCTGGCCTGAAACCCAGGCATGTGCCCTGACTGGGAATTGAACTTGTGACCCTTTGGTTCTCAGACTAGCATTCAATTCACTGAGCCATACCAGTGAGGGCATAATGTGTAGTTTCTGATGCATTAGCTGTTCATTTTATGTGAGGGGCCAATCTGTATAAAAGGGTCAGCTCTTTCTTGCTTGGTGCTGATAGCAGCTCTGTATAAGAACCGAGACTGGGTAGGGGCCTTGCTGTGCCTATTTTTAATCTCTCTGTTCTGCTGGTTTCAGTGGATTAGGGCCTGAACATCTGATAAAACTTCAGAAAGGTCCCTTTTAGAGATTCTCTTTCTTTACCTTACAGATATGTGCCTGGCAGGGGGGTGTTCAGCCTGGCCTTACTGTCCTGCAGAGAGTGCAACCCTCAGGTGGGGTTTAAGCACACCTTCCTCTTCCCAGAGCTTTGTACTCCATGGCATGTGGGTATTTGCCTGGTTGCAAGGAATCTCAGGCACTTGCACCTTTTCAATAATGAGGGTTGACAGCTCTTCCCCGTCTAGCTCACAGCCCACTGTTCTTGCAAGAGGCTCAGACCTGAACTCCATTCTGCATGCAGTGCCCCACTTGCCAACCATGCTGGGTGGGACCCTGCAATCCACTAGTGCATTTTTCTAATCCTCCAGCTGGATTCTGTAGTTATGAATTGCACTTTCATTCTCATTTCTTTGCTGGCAGGGCAGCTGTGTATATATGTGGGGTCCCTGCCCAGACACACTCCAGCTCTCCTTTTAAGAAGTCTCCATGTGGCACCCACACTGCAGTCCTGAGTCACTGCCCAGTTCTCCATGTACTCCACCTCCTCCCAAAGGCAAAAAATGTGTTTCAATCAGGGCTGGCTTCAGCCTGTTGGTGCCTCCAAGAGTTTCAGAATATATAATTTTTCTCTGGAATTCTCCTGGTTGGCATTGCAGCTATGGACATGCTGCTTCCTGTGACTGTGTAGCCTGAGACTCCCAGACTCCATATATTCTCTCGAGTCTCTCCCAATTAGGATTTAGGGGTTCCCGGTACAGGACCAGAGCCCCTCTGCTCTGGGAGGGGAGGGAGCTACTAAGTTGCATTTTCTGTCTGGTATCTCCTCTGCTACAGCTGTCTCACACAAGGTACTTATTTACCCTTCAACTTACAAAACTTCTTACTGGATGGTAGGAAGCATCTTCTGTACTCCTTGGCTTCAGAAATTCATATCAGCTGAGATTCTGTTGATTGTTCAAGTCACTTGTTAGAAGATCAGCCATAAATCCATGTGGGGGCACAAACAAGTGGGCTCAGCTTCCACCTACTCAGCTGCCATATTCATTCCCCTTCACTACTTTTCTATTGTACATAATACAGATAACTAAAATTCCATGAATTTGACTGTTGCATACTGAAACTCATACACTCAAATGTATCATAACAGATTTGAAAAGTAATTTGGCACTCCCTTACCAATATTTTTCTTTTCATATTTTGAGTTATTGTTAAAGATGTTCATAAAATAAATGATTAAGCCTCATGGAGAACTGAGTACAGAATACCTAATCTAAATAGCTGGGAGGTGCTGAATGAGCTATCCAGGCCCATGGTCAATAAACAGTATAAATTAAACTTGAGCCTGAAGTCACCTAGTAGACCACTTCAAGTACGGGTACGAGTTAAACGCTAGAACCAAAATTCACAGTAGGCCAAGTAAATAAATCCTTTTAAAATATGCAGTAATAGCCAATGGAAGAACATCCAAATACTATAGTGATGTCAAACAAGATTTAGCTCTTTATCTCTAACGTTTTTTTAAAGAAAATCTGCATTTTTAGGTATTCCTGTCTCCATCAAGTGTTTTTATTTTTTTTTATTTTTTTTTATTTTTTATTTATTTTTATTTATTTATCTTTAGAGGGGAAGGGAAGGAGAGAGGGAGAGAAACATCAATGTATGGTTGCCTTTCGCGCGTCCCCTGCTGGGAGTTGGCCTGCAGGGAACTGGCCTGCAACCCAGGCATGTGCCCTGACTGGGAATCGAACCGTGATTGTCTGGTTCGCAGGTCCGCGCTCAATCCACTGAGCTACACCAGCCAGGCCCCATCAAGTGTTTTTAAAAGTATTTTTACTTAATATTGTTTGGGGTTTTTAAAATACTTTATTTACTTTTTAGAGAGAGGGGAAGGGAGGGAGAAAGATAAGTAGAGAAACATTGATGCATGAAATATTGCCTCTCATCTTCATCCCAACTGAGGACTGAACCTATAACCCAGGCATGTGCCCTGACTGGGGATAAAACTGGCAGCTTTCACTTTGCAGAAATGACACCCAATGAACTGAGCCACACCAGTCAGGGCTCCATCAAGTCTTGAAAAATTGCCTTTGGCAGAAGGGTGGTCTTCTAGCACAACATTTTTGGGGCATGTCCCTGAAGAAAATACACTATAGGATGTATTTTCATAGGTGACACCATAGGATGGCTACTTGTACTAAATATATGAATAAAATGTTTACAATGACCATGAGAAAGGAATTTGATGCTTAATGCCAAAACATTACAGAGTATATAAAAATGGAGACATGATCATATCAATTTACCTGTTTTCTCCACAAAAATCATTAAAGAGAAAGTAGAAGATTTTTGCTTTGTTTTAAACATAAACTTACAAAGAAAACAGAGGAATCAATGGCAACATTTTGCAAGCTATGCCTGTGAATGTGAAGTACCAGGAGGTGGCTGCTGTGCCTGATGCTGTATTATTCTAGAATATCTGGTACTGAGTAACTGTAGTTTACTTAGGGTTTCAACCCACACCTTGAACTCATTCTAGATGTGTAACAATGATCATAAAACAATGCCTTCAAAATTCTGAGGGAAAATGATTCCTAATCTACAATTCTATACCTGACCAAACTATCAATTAAATATGAGAATAAAATAAAAATTATAGATAATCACAGTATCAGAACTGTTCCCCAATTATAATCTTGTCTGATAGTAATTCTACCACCACATACCCTTTCTCAGGAATCTTCTGAAAGATGTAACCCACCAAATAGAGAAAGAAAAAAATGGATCTCATGAAACAGGGAATTCCCAGGATACATGTAGAGGGAGAGTCCAGAAGATACCTGTGCAGCAAGTATAGTGAGCAATCAGTCCAAACTGGAGGTCGTCAGAAGGCTTTTTTAGATAGAAGAAGGTAAAAGAAGGATTTTTAGAATACCTAGTGTGCTTGAATGTACTGAGAGAAGGTTACAAACACAACTGGTAGAAGAGTTTAGCTACAGATTAGTAATAAAATAAAAACCACTTCCCTCCAAAAAAGACAATTTTAAATTCAGAAAAATAAGTTCATTAAGAAAAGACAAAGCAATCATAGTATACAACATAACAAAGCTGTAAATAGTATGTACAATATCATAATAACAGACAGTGAATATCAATGCAACCAAAATAAAAGATAACAGTAGTGGGGACACTGAAGTGTCTAAAATTGAAAAACTACTAAGGGAAATACAGGCATGTTATTCGGAAGTTTGAAAAGGAAAAGAAAAGAATCGGCTAGAATAGTTGAATCTGGTTGCCTCTGGGGAGGGGTAATATATATGAGAGGGGAAGACTATTATTTCAGAGTATGGCTTATTGAGCTATTTGATAATTTTAAATGTATAGGTATAATTTTACTAAAATAACTAAATTTAAAACAATGGAAGTTTTTAAAATTTATTGCTACAACATATATGTTAAAATCAGCCAATCTGTCAACATGCATAGGACAAGTGTGCACTTACATTAAAAACAATTCAAAATGGAAAATACATTTTTGTATTTGTTAATAATGCTGAGACCCTTGACACATTCTGAACTGTATTTAAGATATCATTATACATTCTGAGCTCTTGTATTTCCAGGTTTGCGAAAGAAGTATGTTAAGCAGATGAGATCTAAGTTCCCTTGAAATCTGAGTCTACTTAAATGCAGTTTACCGAACATGGTGAGTACATTTTTGTGGGAGAACTCCATCCTGTGAAGTTTCTCCCGGCCACCACAGATGAGAATAAGTTGTCCAAGACACAATCTTATTGTTCTGTTGGGAAAGGGGGGTAGTGATTCCCTCTAGTGGGAATGCCCCAAACCCTTCTCCCAAACAGTTTCTACTGGGAATGGTATGTGTAGGTGTATATAGCATACATGCATAGCTCATCAATCAATGTGAAAAGGCTATAGTTATATGAAAACAGGTATTATCTATAGATAACAATTGAAGGAACACAGATTTGTCATAGGTCAGGGTCTGTTAGTCATGCTGACACCAGATGGCCTTTAGGGTGTGTTTCATGAGATAAGGAGTTTACTCCTTATACCTTGAACTTAAACATCTGGCTTATACTGGCAGGACTATCACAATACAGAGCAAGCTTCAAAGGAAATACATTTCAGGCTTGATTCCCACCGAGGAATCCTCAGTGTTAGATTTGGGTCATGCCTGCCATCTGCATTACCTGGTTTTTCAGGGAGACTACCTAACCCCTTTCAGAGCTTGCTCTCACAGGGATACAGTCTCCGAAACCACACAGAACAGTCCCCAACATCTTTATGAATCAGCTTCTAAAATTGAAATATGCACAGGGTATTCCATTTTCAATGGGCTTCATTTTCAACTGGTATAAATAAGGCTGGTTTTACTTAGGGGAAGAATATTCAATAAATTGGCCTAAATGATAGAAAAGTTTGGCACAGTATTAAATAGACCTACTGGATTTTAATAGTCAATGGTAATGATCATTAAAAATATCAATCTACCTGGCTGGTGTGGCTCAGTGAATTGAGCACTGGCCTGTGAACCAAAGAGTTGCAGATTTGATTCCCAATCTAGGGAACATGACTGGGTTGCAGGCCAGGTCCCTAGTAGGGGGTGTGTGAGAGGCAACCACACATTGCTTCTCTCCTTCCTTTTCTCCCTCCCTTCCCTTCTCTAAAAACAAAAATCTTTAAAAATATATCAATCTAGGATACATGTCAAATGTTAATATGATACAATTGTATCAGGCTGAATAATGTGTTCTATCCTTGCAAAATGAACCATTGTATATGTGCCAACTAAGGTCATGTGGCAGGAATTTCACTTTTCTATACTAGGAGGAAAATATCATACATTTAATTATCTGCTCCAGATAGCAGCAAGTCAGGATGGTTATATTCACTTGGATGGTCTATATCATTGGCTTTCAGCTGGAGGTGACTTTGGCTCCCTAGGAAACATTTTTGGTTGTCATACTGGGTGGAGTTGCTACTGGCATCTAGTGGGTAGAGACCAGAGATGCAGCTAAGTGGTTTACATTACGCAGGACAGCCCCCACAGCAAAGAATTATCTGGCCCCAAATGACCATAGTACCAAGGTTCGAGAAATCCTCAACTGTTTTAATTTTCTTGTGTTAGAAAAACAAAAGACCAAATTCTAGCAAAGGCAGTACAACTGCGTTAGAATACCAGTAAAGGGTTTTCTGGTACATTACTCAGGTAGAATTTTGAATAACGTATAGCTTTAAATTTGTGCTAGGACATAAAGGTATATTGTCAACATGAGAATGTAAAACAGTTTTTCATTGTTATTGAATAAAATTTTTAAATTTCTCAAAATTCAATTTATGAAATTTGACATTTAATTTTTAATTTCCCCTATTTTAAAAAGTCTCGAAAGCAAATTTGGCATCTTTGTGCTCGGGAGTTGAATAAATGGTACCATACATTTACATGTTGGCCAGAAACAACAGAGGCCTAAGTTCTATAGTCAGTAAGTTATAAAAATGTCCTAAGCCATAACTCAGAATCACCTTCTTAGGTGGCTGAGGCAGTCCTCCGTTACTTAAGTTAGGACATTTCCTTCAGTATGTTGTACAACTGGTAGGAGACCAGTATGCCCAGCTACAAAGAAGTTAGATAACCCTCAAGAACTGGCCCAGATAATCAGAATCATGTCACCCAGATTAGAGCAGCTGGTGTTCTTCTACTAGGAAAACTATTTCAGGCTAAGAAAAATGAAGAAATTTGACAACTAAAGGTAAAAAAGTAAGTAAAACCAATTGGCTATATAAAGTCTCTCTTAGAAGGAGGCACAATAAGCTTTCTTGGTAATGGTCCTAAGGGGCCCTCTGGCCTCTAAAAGAGTGATTCTGCAGAAGGTGTGGACCTTTTTTCAGGAATCCAGGATGTAACCTTGGAAGAAAATGTACAGAGGATGCAAAATAAGGCTCTAACCTAGATCTCAAAAATAACTAAATTACTTATTATGAAGACTCCAATGGTCAGTATATATTAATTCTTCATATTGGGTACATGAGTATTTTTTATATCTTTATAACTTTTTTATGTCTGAAATATGATATAATAAAAAATGATAGCAAAAGAGACTACAGTGATGTTATACATGAAATAAAGATATTAAGCTAGCATTTAATCCTTAAAAGCAATAGTAATAGCTTCGGTTAAATGCCAAGTGGCCACTATTGACAAAACTAGAACTTAAAAAAAAATTGGTGTTGAATGCCAATTGTTCTATAGTGTGTCCAAAGAAGATTGTTGTGGCAGTCCAAAAGCTGAACTTTTCATGCATAAAATCAGGAATATTTATGAGACAAGGGTATATTTTCAAAGTAACTGAGGAATAAAAACTCACAGAAAAGCCGGATAAAAGAAAAGCATCAGCAGTAATACAATGAAAGGAATACACATTAACCTGTGTGTAGTCTACACTGCAGTCTGAACCAGGCCTATGCTTATCCAACCTTACGTCAGCAAATTCTTTCACTTGGTAGCAAACAAATGCAGAGATATTTTTTTATAAATTATGGATTTATTATTAGTCTCTTAATTTTTCAAGAGACATTATGTTATTATTTAAGTGCAAATTCTGATTTCTCAGGCTAAGGGATAAAAGCTCTTAACTGAATTACTAGATCTTAGTCAATATGGCTAACCCAGGGACTTGGGTACAGTTCAACAATCTTTTTATGCACCCCCAGTCACTGACCTTTCCTACTTCCCAGCATGACCACCTATCTCTATTTTTTCTCAGAAGTTCCTCTCATCTCCACGGTTTGCTGGCAGTCCCCTGGGCCCCTTCAGAACTCACTGTAAGCATCTCCACCTCTACAAGGCCCTTTCTCCATGACTCCCCAGGTTCTATGCTTCTCTACCTTTGTGTCACAGCTGCTCCTACAGTTAAATTCACAGGGTGGTGCTCCAGTCTTGAAGGTCATCAGAATCACATGGAGGACCTGTGAAGAAAAGACTTCCAAGTCCCCTGGTGATGTAAAGCTGGGAGCAGGGACCACATTCTGAAAACACTATTCTACTACCTGATTACATATTTGTATCTTATTAGGCTGTGAGCTTCTTGAGGTCAGAGAGCATTTCTCATACATCTCATCTGCAGGGTCTAGCCAGTGTCCAGCAGCCATTCTATCATTCAGTAAATAGTGAATGCCTATTATGTGCCAGGTACTATTGTAGGCAGTGGATTTAGCAGTTTAAAAAAAAATCTCTATATATGTGGAGTCTGTCTGGAAAAAGTCCAGACAGACTTTTGTATTATACAGACTTTTGTATTCAAATTTTGTATTAGGTTTGAATATTCCTCCATGGAAACTATTTGGATATTTCAGAAGGCTGCAGCTATGAGCAACTGGTGATTGGCAGCTGCATCAAGACAATGTATCCGCTCATGTATCACATCTTGTGCGAAGTGTTTTGGTGAAACATCAAGTCACCCAGGTGACTCAGCTCCTTCTACAGCCCAAATTTGGTGCCCTGCGACTTCTCCCTTTTTCCGAAACTAAAATCTTCTTTGAAAGAGATTTCATACTGTTGATGAGATTCAGGAGAATATGAGGCACAGCTTATGGAGATTGGGAGAATTGTGTGAGGTCCCATGGTGCCTACTTTGAAGGGGACTGAGGTGTCATTGTCCTATATACAATGTTTCTTGTATCTTCTTCCATGTCTCCATTTTTCATATTATGTGGCTGGATATCTTCTGAACATACCTTGTATATCTATACGTATATATGTCACTGACTACAGAAAGCTTTCCTTCTGGTAGTACACAGTAAACTCTCAATAAATTCTGAAATCTGACCAGTTGTACAGAAGAAAAAAATGGCACTACCCTGATCATTTTAATAGTGCTATGGAAATAGCAATTTTTGATTTCCTAATCATAGCTTTTCTCATTTTTATGTTTTTCTCTTCTGATATCCACCCCCAAACACCCAACACATGAATCCATATATCTGGCAATATTCCAAGATTTGGAGTCCTACAAAATACTTACTGATTAATAAAATATTTGATGGACTTGTTCTGGTTGGAGTGGCTCAGTGGATTGAGTACTGGCCTGTGAACCGAAGGGTCAGTTTTTCGATTCCCAGCTAGGGGACCTGCCTGGGTTGTGGGCCAGGTCCCCAGTTGGGGGCATACAAGAGGCAACCAATCTATATTTCTCTCTTGCATCAATGTTTCTCTCCCTCTCTTTCTCCCTTCCATCCCCTCTTTCTAAAAATAAATAAATAAATAAGATCTTTAACAATTTTTCAATGGGCTTCATGTATTAGTAAAAAACAATAAATCTAAGAAAAAATTAGGTATGCATAATTAATGTATAAATACAATTGGGGGAATGTAAGCAAATCTCAGTGTTTTCATATACATGAGTAAATATTAAAGAAGAGCTTACTGTAACCAATGATTAATCTCTAAGGGTACTTCTCCTCCCTTCCCTCTTTATTCCAAACTCTACATCTTGTGTTAAAATGTTTATGACAGTTCTTCACTGCCTGCTATGAATTTGAACTCCCAGTGGACCTAACCAGCCTGCTGTATAAGCAGGGCATCTGGTCAATATTACTATTGTCCTGCAGAATTCTGAGAGACCTTGTGAAGCCACATGATGTCATGGAAAGGAAGGGACAATATAGAAGCAAAACTGATTACCTCTCTGTAGCCAGTCAAGTCATTTTTCAGGATGGCCTGCCACAGGCTTGAGGGCCACTGACCATTGCAACTGCTTCTCTAACCACAGGAAAGTGCAAAACAGAAATCTTTATCTTTGGACTAATTTTCTGCAAGTTTCTCAGGAAAAAAACCCTAAGGAGCAGTTTGGACTGTAACTGAGCTACCATAATGTTTATTTACAGTATGCTTAGGGTTTGCAAATGTTTTTAAAAGGCCTTGCATTCAAAGCCATGACACACTTTATGTTAATTATACAGAGAAAAAAATGGCCAGCATTATGTACAAAATTCTAAAAAGTTAGCTTCAGTATTACAGACTAAATATTTCTCATCTGTTAAGATCAAAACCAAATTTAAGATTCATCGTTAGTGATTTCAGGAGTCAGTGCTATGAAATATTAATACTGTCTCAGGAAAATATTTTCCTATTTCTATCCTAAGTCAGTGATATAACACTGCAGTCAAACAAATAACTATGATCTATACATATTGAAAGACTTAAGAAAAATAACCTTTTAAGAAATATACATTTAATAATGCAGACGAGTTCCACCAACTTCATCTTTATGACTCAACCTTAAATCAATTCTGGTTTTAGGAAGCTTTGGGTATAACTGTGAACTTTTGGTGATGTATACATTGACTCTTAAAAATGGCAAGGTTGTTGTTTACATTCCTAGAGCAGTTTACTAACTGTCCTGGTCATAATCCAAAGGAATTAATATTTCTTAAAAGATATGCATTTCTTTGCTGAGATGTGACCTCCAATGAACTGGCTAACATAAAACAACCAGAGGGAGAAATCAATCCCTCTGGGCAATTAAATTGGTCTCATTAAATCACCACTACCCCATTTAGTATAATAAAAGAGCATAGTTTTATATTCTGAAAAACAAATATATCTCAAATAAAAATATTTTCATTAACATCATTCATATACTAGTAATAAATTAGCTTTCTTAAAATTTCAACTATTTATAAAACCCATTCTTATTTTTCTGAGTTAACAAGACTGACTTTTAAAAGTGTAATAAAAATTCTTGAAGTCTTCACTCCAATTTAGATGGGACTTCTTAGTGGTTTCCAAGACAAAGCTTCTTGTTTTGGTGCAGCTCTTCATTCAGAGAGATGGGTCTCATCATACCATCTAGTGTTCAAGGATAACAATGTCAGAAAAATGTCACTTCAAATATGTGGGTTTTTGTTAAAGTCATACAGATTGCAAGATAAAAAAAAATGATGCTTAAGTTAAAAATAAATATTCATTTGTTTTCTCTTAAAATTCTCAACTCTTGAGAAACAGATCTAGGTAACTCACTCAGGTCATACAGTATCTGATCTTTAAAAAAACAGGTTCACTCAACAGTATGAGGCTAGCAATTCATCAAATATTTTGGGGGGTGGTCACTGATAAGGAGGGGGACAAGATGGAAGCATAGGCAGAAACGATTCACTCCCTTGCACAACCAAAAGAAGGAAAACAACCAGATTTAAAAAAAAACAGCCAGAACTGCCAGAAAAACATTTGCATAGAAGTCCAATAACCAAGAAGTTGAAGAAACATTCAACCACATAAAAGCACCGCAACACAGAAGGAGAGTTTCCTGGCCCTGGTAAATACCCAAGGCTCTGCCCCTTACATGTAACAGGTGCCAAGACAAAAAAATATGATCCAAATGAAAGAACAGATAAAAACTCCAAAAGAGCTAAGCAACAAGGAGATAGACAACCTATCTTATGCAGAGTTCAAAGCACTGGTAATCAGGATGCTAACAGGATTGGTTGAGCTCAGTTTTAAAATGAACAAAAAAATAAAGCTTACCCAAAGTTAAATAAAGAAAAATATACAGGGAACCAACAGTAAAGGGAAGGAAACTGGGACTCATATCAACGATTTGGAATAAAAGGAAAAAAATAAGCATCTGATTGGAACAGAATGAAGAAACAAGAATGCAAAAAATGAGGAAGTTTAGGAACCTCCAGGACATCTTTAAACTTTCCAACATCTGAATCACAGATGTGCCAGAAGAAGAGGAAGACCAAAAAACTGAAAGCTTATTTGAACAAATAATGAAGGAAAACTCCCCCAATCTGGCAAAGGAAATAGACTTCCAGGAAGTCCAGGAAGCTCAGAGTCCCAAAGAAATTTGACCCAAGGAGGAGCACATCAAGGCACATCATTATTACATTACCTAAAATTAAAGACAAGGAGAGAATCTTAAAAACAGCAAGAGAAAAAGAGACAGTTACCTACAAAGGAGTTTCCATGAGACTCAGCTGATTTCTCAAAATAAACCTTGCAGGCAAGAAGGGGCTGGAAAGAAGTATTCAAAGTCATGAAGGGCAAGGAACCATCCAAGATTACTCTATCCAGCAAAGCTATCATCTAGAATGGAAGGGCAGATAAAGTGCTTCCCACACAAGGTCATGTTAAAGGAGTTCATCATCACCAAGCCCTATTATATGAAATGTCAAAAGGACTTATCTAAAAAATATATCAATAAAATAACAACAAACTCACAACTATCAACAACTGAACCTAAAAAGCAAAAACTAAAACTAAGCAAACAACTAGAACAGGAACAGAATCACAAAAATGGAGATTACATGGAAGGTTATCAGTGGGGACTGAGAGAGGGACAATTGGGGGAAACGGTACAGGGAATAAGAAGCAGAATAGGTAGGAACAAACTAGTCAGGGGGAGGTTAAGAACAGTGTAGGAAATGGAGAAGCCAGAGAACTTATATGCACAACTCATGGACATTTAACTGGGGTGGGGTGGGAGGATACTGGAGGGTGAGGGGGATAGTGCAGCAAGTAGGGGGATACAGGGGAGGAAAAAAATTGGGACAGCTATAATAGCACGACCAGTAAAATATACTTAAAATATTTGTGGGGGAAGAAACAAAATGTATCTCCTTATCCTTCAGGGAGAGGAAGGAACTGCCTATAGGGCTGGGAGGGTATGAAGGAATGTTCTCTCACATTCCATACTCCTCCACTGTAAGGAAGACAGCCTTACCTCATTGTTCAGATGGGAGAAGAGCTTGGCTTCAACCTCTTTCTGTATTTTGATTTTAATACCTTAATTGGTTCAATAATTGTGTTTGTTTAAAGTGTACAATTTGATGAGATTTGAAATTAGTATACATATGAGCAACCATCACAGAAGTCAAGATGATTACATATCCATCATGTCCAAAAGTTTCTTCCACCCCTCTGCTTCTCAACTTTTTGGGTCTCTGCCTGCACTCCAAGCCCGTATATTTTCCTCTGCCCTGTCTTCCTAGTCATAAGGATACCTGAATCAGGTATAGTCTTGCCTTCATGAGGCAGATCTAGAAAGCCTATTCCCTCTCTTATTACGTAATACTTGAAACATAAAAAAATGTATGTAATACTGATAGAAGTCTTAAAGTCTAATAATAAAATGAGTTATCAAGAACCTATTATCTGCCCTGGCTGGTGTAGCTCAGTGGATTGAGCGTGGGGCTGCAAACCAAAGGATCGGGGTTCGATTCCCAGTCAGGGCATATGCCTGGGTTGCAGGCCAGTTCCCAGCAGGGGATGCACGAGAGGCAACCATACATTAATATTTCTCTCCCTCTCTCCTTCCCTTCCCCTCTAAAGATAAATAAAATCTTTAAAAAAATAAAAGAATCTATTACCCACCCTAAAAATTAGAGCAAGTGTGTTTCTTGTGTGTGATCTTATTCCACCCCTCTTTACCCCCTTTTAGAAGTAACTGCTATCTGGGATCCTGTGTTTATCATCCCACTGCTTCTTAAAAATAATTTTACCACATATAAACATATTATTTGGCTTCCTTTTGAACTTTATATAGAAATTGCGTCATAATGAATTTAGTCTTCTGCAACTTTATTTTTTTCATTCAATATTACATTTCTAAGATATAACCATGCTTAAAAATAGATGTAGTTCATTTTTTCACTGCCGTATAATATTCCACTAGAGAAGTATACCATGTTTTTATCTAATCTCTAGAGATAAACATTTGTGTTAATTCCAGTTTTTGTCTTTAAGAACAACGTTGCTCTTTGTCTTTTACACAATATGCTGAGTCATAGAGTACACGATGTTCATCTTCACAAAGATAATGTCAAATTGTTCTCTAAGGTGGTTGTATACATTTTCAGTCCAACCAGCAATACATTAAAATTCCAAGCTGCTAGGACTGGGGCCACAGGTGCCCAGAGCTGCAAGCTAGACTCCTCATTTCCCGGGCCATGGCCAATCTCCGCTGGCCGTCAGTGGCCTCCCTGCAGCCACCTCCAGCTTTCTTGAGCTAGGCCTTCCCCACAGGGCTGATCTGAGTTTTCCTGAGCATTCCTGGCAGGAGCACTGTATGCAGATGGTTCAGTTCCCTGTAAAACGAAACACAGGCTAGAGGAGGAGGTGACTGTCAGATAAAAACGAAAAGGCTAACTGATGCATGGCTCTGTGTGGGTACCAAAGACTGGAGAACCACAGTGTGAAGTGGTCAGGAAGCTTGAGGAAATTGAGGACAGGGTAATTGATGAAGAAGTTGAAGGTGACAGAAATACTAACCATTTCCTGTCTTGTCCTTTCTGATACCATGAAAACAGGTTTGAAGAAGGAATTTGATGAAGTCTACATAGAAATTGATCAAATCTATGAGCTGTCCTTCCATGGACTTTGTGCTCTGGAAACCTTTCCTTGAATTCCTTCATCTAATGCTAAGAACTACACAGGAGAGAGCCAAACCAAGCCTGCCTTGACTGGCACTTCCTTCTCTAGAACTAAAGTTTTTGGAACTGTGGCAAGCAGGGATGCCTATTTACAATAGTTTGGAGACAGCTGCTTGCACAGAAAAAGAGCTGGAATTCTAGAAACCTGTTTCTATACTAAAGTTGTCAAATTTTAGAAGGGTCATGTGTTCAATGGTGAGCCTATTTATGTAATATAGGAACTTGAAAGTTTTATGAAACGGGTGTAAGAATATCTCTGCCTGTGATTTGGGGTGGGACCCACATTTTGGGTAGCCATGTCTTAAATTCAACTTTTGCCAAGGAAGTTTGCCTCAAGGGAAAGCTGCTTTCTGGAGGGATTATTATTGTGAGATTACAGTCTCTAAAGACATGTACAGTAAGTATATGTTTAAGTGTGGCTTAAATCATGTCACAGTGCAAACCATACAAATAGTTGGAGAATA
Source organism: Sturnira hondurensis (assembly GCF_014824575.4). NCBI lineage: Eukaryota > Metazoa > Chordata > Mammalia > Chiroptera > Phyllostomidae > Sturnira > Sturnira hondurensis. Next base: position 1,376,089 of record NW_028074549.1, read on the forward strand.
CTCAGACACTTGAGTTGAAAACAATGCACTAAGAAGGAAAGTGCTACTAAAACTGTATCCTGACATTGAATCACAACTTCATCTGTAGATGTGAGCTCTGTTTACAGTGGTGACTGTTTATGATCAGGGAGGAGGGAAGAAAGCAGCAGCTTAAGTCTATTGCTAAAAAAGTTAATAAAGGCCCTGAAACTTGAACATTATATGTCAATTCAACATTAGATGTCAATTCAACATGGCTTTTAATTGATTAATTGATTGTGGCTCACCTCTCTGCCTCTGAAAATACAAAGAAAAGTTTTCCCCTCAGGCTTTTTTGCTTTGTGCTACTGTTGTTCCTTGGATTCCCTTGCATAACTGCTAAGCTGACCTATTCAGTAGTATTTACAACTTAATTAAATTTGAATGATAATTCAAAAGATTTTTGAGGTAAGCCATATGTAAAATTGGCTATGGGAGAAGCATTTCTTAGGTAATGCCAAGGAACTGCTGTGTCAGCTATGTACGGCATTGATAACCAGTAATTTTAAAAAATGTACCTGTATTAGCAAGTTGAGTTTTTAAGGTTAATTTAGAAAACAATGATGAATAATTAACTGAGAACATATGAGCAAATGATGTTGAGATTTACTAAAATAGTCAATTTGGTGCTTCCTGCTACCAGGAAGTCTTCCTCTTACAGACTTAAACCAGCTCAAGGTATCCTTTGGGGATAACTTAAATTGAATTTTTTTTTTTTTTTTTTTACTTCTCAAGCAGAAGTCTTATGTGTGGCAAGGACTCAGTAGTGCTAAGTGAAATGACAATTCCCTTGATGTTACAGAATATTCACTCTAACTTATTTTTATTAAATGAGTGTAACAATGTAATATTGGCCTCTTCCTCACAAAACAGGAAACTACCCTAGTTCTTTTTGTTTTCTGGGTTTCTTAACTCTTTGTAGGTGTGTAAAAAAATGATTTAGGCCCCATATAGCTCCCAGACATTTTTGGAACACATGCTGAAATTTCTCCCCTTGTTAGAGATGGCATAGAATTCACAAGCCTGCTTATTGGACTGTTTTTTCTGTTGCCTTTTGTTCTTGCTTTCTCTATTTCTGTCTGGATATTTAAAAAAATAATGTTTAATACTTAAACAAAATATGTAATGCCTACACAGTTAAATTATTCAAACTTTAAACCAGCTTTGAAACCAAGTGGAAACCTATGAATTGTTTCTTAATCACTGATTTAGAGATAAATGTAAACTGTGTTCTGTTGAAATTTCCGAGTTTGATTCATGCTATTTGTAGAACTCTTGCCTTTAGGTCATTGTTTAATGGGACCAATCTGCAAAATTTGTAGCCTAAAAGAAATCTGTTTTAGCACGACCCCAAAACATGAAGCAACTGCCAGATTTTGGAGTTAGTCCCAGGGTCAGGGTCAGGGTCAAAGGGATATAACAGCTTTCCCACAAGAAGCACCAAACATACCGATATTATCTTCTACAGGAATTGGTGCTCAGACCTCTGATGAAAGGTCTGTGTGATGAAGAAGAAAAAGAAGAGCCCCCAAACAAGGCTCTGATACCATTGGTTAGCATAGGAGAGAATTAAGAACTGTTAATTAAAATCTAAACAACTTGTTTCAGGAGTCAAGCTATCTGACAATAATTTCTGTAGGAAAATGGATGTTTAATGCTCCTTTTAAAACTTCTTACATATGTTTGCACAAAAATTGTCTTCATCCTTGTGGTATTTATTCATCTCTGCTCTGCACAGTCCTCAGGCTCTGCTTTGTTTTTCTTTTGTAGTACAAGGCTTTTGCTTTTGCCTTAAGATTTCCCTAGGTGAAAAACAGGTCTTTTCATTTTGTACAGCTTTTGCATGTATTAAACATTGGCTTTCCATGCTGATGTGTGAAGAGAAAAATTTATATAAAGCAGGTAAATTTTAATGAACAAATGTATACTTTCTCTGTATTTAGTAGGGTGTATGTGTATATGTTTTAATATGAAGAAAGTAAGTCTAGTTCTCACAAATATTAATCATTTTTTAAAAACCCTCATTATTGAAAAGGTGCAAGTGTAAAATTCAGAAAAAATAACTAGAATCATAAGAACAATGTTTTCCATCAAAATTCATTAATTATTTGGGATCCGGAACGTGGTTTTGTTTCCTAGTAGTGATAAGAATGGTGAGGTACTAGGAACATTCTGGAAAGTGTTGTCAATTTAACTTTAAAATGAGAACTGGCACTTCTGTACATTATTCTTTTCAATGATACTTCATAAACATTGTTGGACTTTTTGAAAAAAATTATTAATCATCTACATCCTGACCAGCACTTGGTACTGGCAAACTTTAGTTTTGCAACTCTAATGGGTATAAAATATTGCTTCAACATGACCTCATGATCTTAATTTGCATTTCCCTTACTTATGATTTTAAGCATTTTTCTTGTTTATTAGACATATGTGTTTCTTCTGTTGTGAAATACCTGTACTTATCCATCCTCTATTAAATTTTCTTCCTTATCAATTTGTAGTTCTTTATATGTTATGGAAAACAATTCATTGATACCTGTGGAAAGTGTATTTTTCCAGTGGATGGCTGGTCTTTTCACTTTTTAATGTATTTTGGGAATGACAAGTCCTTAACTGTAATGTATTCTAATTTCTTAATCTTTTCTTTTGTGGTCAACATTATTTTCATCTGGTATAAGGTATCATTTCTACCCCAGGACAGAAAGATATTCAACATTTTCTTCTAAAACTTAAAATCACTAGACTCCTTGTCTCTGTTTCCACATGCAATGAGTTTAGAAGTTGCAAAGCAATCTAAGATCAAGTAAAAAACAAAACAGATTGAAAAAATCACAATTTTCTTAGATACCAAAGAGAGGGGAAGACCTAGGACAAACCCCTGCCCCCAAGATTGGAGAGACAGACAGAAAGTGCAGGGAGCTGTGGCTTACAGAAGCAGAGGCTCATGAGGGGAAACCACAAGAACCAGAATGGAGGTAGGAAAACCCGAGCTGTAATTGGTGAACTGTTGGAGACACAGTGCAAATCAGTTGTGGGTGTACCCGCAGTGTGGTAAGATTTACCTTCAGGACTTTGACCAGGCTTTCACAGTGAGTACTGGAGAAAAATTACCTCATGCTTCTGGCAAATGAGAAAAGGGAACCATTTTGAAATATGCCAGAGAACTGTTTTTCTCAACAAAGCCTGCCCTCAGGGATAAACTAGTTGACCAGAGCCTAACTTACCAGGCTGAAGGGAAATACCCAGCTCTAGCCCATTCTAGCCACCTTGTCCCATCTAAAAAAGGGGAAAAAAACTGAGAAACTCGTGTGAAACTCACCATCCAGAGGCATAGGCTCCATACAAAACTGATACCTAATCAAAGGATTATAGAATGTTTACTCTCCTCTTACATTTCATGAACATATTATTAAAGACCTATTTATAGCTGTTCCTTTTACCTGGTACATCATACCTGGCTATCAAGAGAAAATTACAAGGCATAGCAAAAGGCAAAAAACACAATTTGAAGAAACAGGAAGCATCAGAACGACATATGGTAGGGAAGATGGGATTATCACACTGGGAGTTTAAAACAACTACGATTAAAATGTTAAGGGTTCTGATGGATTAAGTAGACAGCATGCAAGAAGAGATAGACAATGTAAGCAGAGAGATGGAAGTCTAAAGAACTAAAAAGAAATGCTAAAGATGAAAAAATACCCCATTGTAATAAAAATGAAGAGTGCCTTTTATGGGCTTAGTAGTAAATTGCACACAGCTAAGGAAAGAATCTCTGAGCTGGGAGATATATCAATAGAATCCTTGAAAAGAGAAAAGCAAAGAGAACAGAGTCTACAGAAAACAGCAGAATATCCAGTGACTGTAGATATTCTGTGGACAACTGCATAAGATGTAACATGCATAATGAGAATACCAGGATGGACAAAGAAACAGAAGAAATATTTGAAACAACTGAGAATTTACCCACTAATATTAGACGCCAAACCACAGATCTAGGAAGCCTGGTGAACAGCAAGTAGGATAAGTGCAAAAAAACTACACCTAAGCATATCACTTTTTTTCATCTTTAAAAAACTTTTGGAGAGAGAGGAAAATGGCGGTGGAGTAGGATGGAGCCACTCCAGTTCTTGTACACCTGGGAGAAAATCCTGGCAGATTTACTGAAGAACAGCACAATCAATTCCCCAACCAACAATTCCCCACCATTTATGAAAATAAGAGACCAGAGAGAGAGACAAACCAGACAGGTAGAGGTCGTTGGGGTCTCAGGGACACGAGTAAGGACGGAGGCGGCCAGGCCTGTGGCAGCCATTGGCCAGTGCATAAAGACCTTGGAGCCTCAGCTGCCGCAGCGGTCAGGGCCCAGAGGATTCTGCCTGCGCCCAGCGACAGGGGCATCTGCCACAGAGGACTCATTGGGACCCGGCACCTGTGAGTAAAGACAAAAGCGGCAGCAGCAGGGCCGGCTGCCCTCAGGAGCCAAGCACCCCAGAGTAAAGTCAAAAGCAGCAGCGGCAGGACCAGCAGTCATTGGCCGGCGGGTAAAGACCTAGGAGCTGCTACTGCTGCAGCTGCCAGGGCCCAGAGGCTTCTCTCTATGGCCAGCGTCGGGGCGTCTGCCACAGAGGACTCATCGGGAGCCCAGCACCTTATGAGTAAAGACAAAAGTGGCAATAGCAGGGCCTGCTGCCCTCGGCCAGCCAAAAACGCCTTGGAGCCACCGCTGCCGCTGTGTTAGGAGTGTAGAGGCTTCCGTCTGTGGCCAGTGCCACGGAGGACTCATAGGGAGCCCAGCACCAAGTGGAACGTTGGGCCGGCTGCAGGGTCCTTGGAAGAGCTGGCTCCCTCCCTCACCATCTAGGCGGGACTAGGTGGCAGAGACCTGTCTGCCTAGGTGTACAGGGAGGGTGGCAAGGAGAGGGGGCCGTGTTCAGTTGTGATCTCTGTGAGCGCCAGCCCAACAGCCTGCCAGCTCAGGAAATTTGAGAGGAGCACTGTTCTAACCAGTCAGGTTGGGGATTGGGCTGGGCTGAGAGGCACGCTTTCTGGAGAAGTTTTTACTGGAAAGTGGACTGAGGTGTACTCCTGTGAAGGCAGCTTGACTTGCTTCTCACCCAGCCACAGGACTTGGAAGGACCAGTACCAGATCCTGTGGGACCCAGGCAGCCTGTCAGGTGGGCGGGGCCCAGACCCCAGTCTGGTAGCCTGGCTGGCGGGCAGGTGTGCACCTGGGCCTACAACCCAGCCCACAGAGGGGTCCTGCCAAAACCAGAAAAACCAGATTGGACAGTTTGAAACCAACAAGGAAAGAGCTTTTTTCTTTTTTTTTTTTAACTTTTTTTAAAAACTTTTTTCAGTAATCGTATATATTTTTTAAATTTTACTGTTGCTGTATCTTTCAGTACTCTGTTCCTCTCCTTTCTTTTTTCCTGTTTTAGTCCTTCTTCCTTTCACCCCAAACTTATTGCTTTTCCTCACTTCTCTTGCCCTTTTTTTGTGTGTTTGCTTGTTTGTTTGTTGCTTTCTGTACCACTGTAAATACTTCACAACACATCTCTCGGGTCTTAGCCCACTTTACAGGTTCCTGAATTCTATTACTGTAGTGATTAACTCTAGTTGCTCACACACTACGTCTATTCACTATTCTTTATCCTCACCTTACCTCAAAATCTCACCACTCGGAATCTCACTGCTTTCTAGATACAACTCACAAGCCTTCCCTCCCCAACCAGAGATTTATCTTTGGTCTATCCTTTCTTAAAAGTGGCAAATTGGGTTGAAGATTACAGTTAACACTATATAGAGCCTAAAGATCTTCTATCTCTTCTCTACCGGCTGTGACTGTAAATATCATAAAGTACTCTCCTGCTGTCATAAACCATTTTGCCTCCCCCTCCAGCTGATCACACACACACAATGAAAGGAGTAGGTGGAAGCGGAGAACATCAAGATAAATGCAGGAGACTGCACCACTGAATTTCACAGGTATTCTACCACAGAAGCTCACACCATAAACCTACAGAGTCAGAACAGATCAGTTTAAGAAGCTGAAGCTAACAAGAAGAGTCTCATAAGCAATGGGAAGACAAAGAAACAATGCCCAAATGAAAGAAAAGGTGGAAGTCTCAGAAATAATGTCAGATGAAAGAGAGGCAAGTCAGCTATCAGATATTGAATTCAAAGCACTGGTTATCAGGAAATTCAAAGAGCTCACAAAGAGCTACCAGAAACTGGAGGGGAGCTACAATGAGCTCTCCGCAAAGTATATCAACATGAAAAAAGAAATAGAAACTATTAGCAAAGGACAAGAGGAAATGAAGAATACAATTTCAGAACTGAAGAACACAGTAGAAGGAATGAAAAGCAGGATCCATGAGGCGGAATATCGGATCAGCGAGTTGGAGGACACAGAAGAAAGAATCTCCCAGAAAGAGCAAGGAAGGGAAAAGAGGCTCAAAAAGAATGAAGAGGGACTAAGAGAAATGCAAAATAATATGAAACATAATAATATCCGAATAATACGAATACCAGAAGGAGAAGACGAAGAAAAAGGGATACAAAACCTATTTGAAAAAGTAATGATGGAAAATTTTTCTAATTTGATGAGAGAAAAAGTGACAAGAATCCAGGAATCACAGAGAGTCCCATTCAAGAGGAACCCAAAGAGGCCCACTTCAAGACACATCATCATTAAAATGGCAAAACTCCAAGACAAAGAGAGAATCTTAAAGGCAGCAAGGGAGAAAAAGGAAGTAACATACAAGGGAACCCCAATAAGGTTAGCTACTGACTTCTCAATGGAAACACTCCAACCAAGAAGAGAATGGCAAGAAATAGTACTGAGAACCAGAGGCCTACAACCAAGGCTACTTTACCCAGCAAGGCTCTCAATCAAGATAGAAGGCCAAATAAAGAGCTTCCAAGACAAAAGAAGTCTAAAAGAATATGCCTCCACCAAACCACCTCTACAAGAAATACTAAAAGGGCTGCTTTAAGGAAAGGAAGGAAAAGAGAGAGACAGAGAGGAACTGTGGTACAAAAAGGCAATGAATAAGTCCCTATCAATAATAAACTTAAATGTAAATGGATTAAATGGTCTAATCAAAAGACATAAAATAGCTGAATGGATAAGAAAGCATGACCCACACATATGCTTACTAAAGGAGACCCACCTCGGGACAAAAGACCATCACAGACTAAAAGTGAAAGGCAAGAAACAAATTTTCCAAGCAAATGGTCAAGAAAAAAAGCCAGGGTAGCAATGCTAATATCAGACAAAATAGACTTTAAAAAGGGGGCCATAAAGAGAGACCCAGAAAGTCACTTCATAATACTCATGGGAAGAATCCACCAAGACGACATTAACGTTATAAATATATATGCACCCAACATAGGAGCACCCAAATATATAACAAAAATCCAAGAAGACTTCAAGAAAGATATTGACAGCAACACAAGTATACTAGGGGATTTTAACACCACACTGTCAAAAATGGACAAATCTTCCAAACAAAATACCAACAAAGATATAGCTGCACTAAATAACACCCTAGATGAAATGGACTTCACTGATATATACAGAACCCTTCATCCCAAAGAAGCTAAATACACATTCTTTTCAAATGCACATGGAACATTTTCAAAGATAGACCACATGATAGGACACAAAACAAGCCTCAACAAATTCAAGAAAATTGAAATCATACCAAGCATTTTCTCTGACCACAAGGGACTGAAATTAGAAACCAACCCCAAAGGAAAAAACCCAAAACACTCAAAATCATGGAGATTGAATGGTATGCTATTAAACAATGAATGGGTCAAGATTGAAATTAGGGAAGAAATCAAAAACTTTCTGGAAACAAATGAAAATGAACTCACAACAATGGAAAACTTATGGGACACGGCCAAGGCAGTCCCGAGAGGGAAGTTCATAGCAATATAGGCTTACCTAAAGAAAATAGAAACATTTCAAACAAACAACCTAACCTGATGCATGCAGGAACTCAAAGAACAACAACAAAGACAGCCCAGAGCAAGTACAAGGAAGGAAATGACCAAGATCAGAGCAGAATTAAATGACATAGAGACTAAAAGCACAATTCTAAGGTTCAATGAATCCAAGAGTTGGTTTCTTGAAAAGATAAACAAAATAGACAGGCCTTTAAGTAGGCTCATTAAGAAAAGAAGAGAGAGGACCCAAATAAACACAATCAGAAATGAAAGAGGAAACATTACAACTGATACCACAGAAATAGAAGGGATTGTAGGAAATTACTCTGAAGAACTGTATGCCAAGAAATTTGAAAACCTAGGTGAAATGGACAAATTTCTAGAAAAATATAATCTTCCAAAACTCAATGAAGAAGAAGCAGAAAACCTGAACAGACCCATAACAGCAAATAAAATTGAAGCAGTAATAAAAAAACTCCCATCACACAAAAGCCCTGGACCAGATGATTTCACAGGAGAATTCTACAAAGCATTTAAGGAAGAGCTAACCCCTATTCTTCACAGACTATTCCAAAAAATCCAAAATGATGGGAAACTCCCAAACTCTTTTTATGAAGACAGCATCATCCTAATTCCAAAATCAGATAGAGACACAACAAGGAAAGAAAACTTTAGGCCAATATTGCTGATGAACATAGATGCTAAAATCCTCAACAAAATATTGGCAAATCACATCCAACAATGCATTAAAAAGATCATACACCACGACCAAGTGGGATTCATCCCAGAGATGCAGGGATGGTTCAATATTCGTAAATCAGTAAATGTAATACACCACATAAACAAACGCAAAGACAAAAACCACATGGTCATATCAATAGATGCAAAAAAATGCTTTTCATAAGGTACAACACCCATTTATGATAAAGGTACTCAGCAAAGTGGGAATAGAGGGAGCATTCCTCAATATAATAAAGGCCATATATGAAAGACCTACAGCCAACATCATACTCAATGAGCAACAACTAATAGCTTTTCCACTAAGATCCACTAATAGCCTTTTCCACTAAGGCTGTCCACTTTCACCACTTCTATTTAATATAGTATTGGAAGTTGTAGCGTCAGCGATTAGGCAAGAAAAGGAAATAAAAGACATTCAAATTGGAAAGGAGGAAACAAAACTGGTATTGTTTGCAGATGACATGATAGTGTACATGGAAAATCCTATAGACTCTACCAAACAACTGCTGGAACTAATAAATGAATTTGGCAAAACAGCGGGTTACAAAGTCAACATCCAGAAATCAAAGGCATTTATGTATACTAACCATGAAACAGCAGAAGCAGAAATTAAGAAAAAAATCCCATTTGATATAGGAAAAACATAAATATCTGGGAATAAACCTAACCAAGGAAGTAAAAGACCTGTATGCAGAAAACTACACAACACTGAAGAAAGAAATCAAGGAAGACACAAACAAATGGAGACATATACCCTGTTCATGGATTGGAAGAATTAACATCATCAAAATGTCCATACTACCCAAAGCAATTTACAGATTCAATGCAATACCTATTAAAGTACCAATGGCATATTTCACAGACATAGAACAAACACTTCAAAAATTTATATGGAACTATAAAAGACCCCGAATAGCAGCTGCAATGTTAAGAAAGAAGAACAAGGTAGGAGGGATCACAACACCTGATATCAAACTGTATTACAAGGCCACTGTAATCAAAACAGCCTGGTACTGGCATAAAAACAGGCACATAGACCAATGGAACAGAACAGAGAACCCAGAAATAAACCCAACTCTCTACAGTCAATTAATATTCGACAAAGGGGGCAGTAACATAAAATAGGGTAAAGATAGCCTCTTCAACAAATGGTGGTGGGAGAACTGGACAGCTACATGCAAAAATTGAAACTTCAGCACCAACTTACAACATACACCAAAACAAATTCAAGGTGGATAAAAAACTTAAATATAAGCCATGATACCATTAAAGTCCTAGAGGAGAATATTGGCAGGAAAATCACAGATCTTTCATGCAGCAACATTTTTACTGATATGTCCCCTAGAGCAAGGAACATAAAGGAAAGAATAAACAAATGGGGTCTCATCAAAATAAAAAGCTTCTGCGCAGCTAAAGAAAACAGCACTAAAATGAAAAGACAACCAACTGTATGAGAAAACATATTTGCCAATGATACCTCAGACAAAGGTTTAATCTCCAAAATATACAAAGAACTCACACGACTTCACTCTAAGAAGACAACTAACCCAATTAAAAAATGGGGAAAAGACTTGAAGAGACACTTCTCCAAGGAAGACATACAGAGGATCCAGAGACACATGAAGAGATGCTCAATATCACTTCCTATCAGAGAGATGCATATTAAAACCACAAGATACCACTTTACACCGGTGAGAAAGGCTATCATAAACAAAGCAATAAACAACAAATGTTGGAGAGGGTGTTTGGAAAAGGGGACTCTGGTCCACTGTTGGTGGGACTGCAGACTGGTACAACCATTATGCAAAACAGTATAACAACTGAGAACGGTGGAAATGGGAGGGAGGGGGAGTACGAGGGTGGGGTGGGATGGGAGCAACAGACAGAAAACTGTAATTGAAAAATAATTAAATAAAAAAATTGGAAAAAAAAATTTTTTATTGTTCTTCACATACAGTTGTCTTCATTTCCCCCCCAGCACACTCTCTCACTCTATCACTCCCTACCTCTCACCCTTGATCCTATCACCTTTGGCTTTGTCCATGTGTCCTTTATATGTGTTCCTTGATGGTCCTTTCCCTATTTCTCCCCATCATTCCTCTCCTCCCTCCCCTCTGGTTACTGTCAGTTTGTTCTTTATTTCAATGTCCCTGGTTATATTTTGCTCACGTTTGTTTTTTTTACTAGGTTCCACTTTTAGATTCCACTCATTAGGTGAGATTATATGGTATTTGTCTTTTATTACCAGGATTCTTTCACTTAGCATAATGCTCTCCAGATCCATCCATGCTGTCATTAAGGTTAGGAGCTCCTTCTTTCTTTCTGCTGCATAGTATTCTATTGTGTAAATGTATCATAGATTTTTGATCCATTCATTTACTGATGGGCACTCAGGTTGTTTCCAGAACTTGGCTATTGCAAATTGTCCTGCTATGAACACTGGGGTACATAGGTTCTTTGGAATTGGAGTTTCAGGATTCTTAGGTTATAATGCCAGCAGTGGAACTGCTGGTCAATTTTTAGTTGTCTGAGGAAATTCTATACTGTTATATTTTCCTTCTCTCTAAAGAACTGCTGTTAACATTTTTTGCAAGGTAGGTCTGTTGCCAATAAAGTCCCTGTTTTTCTTGTCTGAGAGTCTTTATTTTTCCTTCACTTTTGGTCTTGAAAATTTTTTAGAATTTATTGATTTGAGGGGGAGGGAGAGAAATATCGATTTGTTGTTCCACTTACACATTCATTGTTTGCTTCTTATATGTGCCCTGACTGGAGATTGAACCTGAAATCTTGTTATATCAGGATGATGCTCTGACCAACTAAGCAACCTGGCCATGGCTTTTCTTCACTTTTGAAGGATAATTTCACATAGTATAGAATTCTAGGTTGGTGGTATTTTCCTTTTTAATACTTTATGTTTCACTCCACTTTTGCTCTTATGGTTTCTGGAAGTCAGATGTAATTGTTTGTTCCTCTGTGAGTAAAATATCTTTCTTCCCCCACACCCATGGCTGGATTTTTAGTCTTTGATTTTCTATAGTTAGAATATGATATGATATGTATAGGTGACTTGGAGCTGCATAAAGTAAGGCAGAACATCAAAGAGGGAATAAATGAAGGTGAAATAAAATCCTTATCTCTTATTCTTTTTCCTTTTTCAAATTATATTTTATTGAGCATGCTATTAGAGTTGTCCTGATTTTCACCCTTTAGACCCCCTTCCAACCAGCATCTGCCACTCCCTCATGCAATCTCCCCTCCATTTTTTTTTCAGTGTATGGAACTGGCCTGCATCCCAGGCGTGTGCCCTAACTGCGAATTTAACTGTGATCCTCTGGTTCACAGGCCCACGCTCAATCCACATTGAGCTACACCAGCCAGGACTCCCCTCCATTTTTATGTCCATGGGTAATTCATATTACTTTACATGGCTATTCTGTAACTATCCATTTGCACTTCTTAAATTCCCTCACCTCTTCATACATTCCCCCACACCCTCCTCCCATTGAACAACAAAAGGCTGTCTGTAACCATATTCTGTCTCTGTTCTTGTTTACTTAGTTTGTTTTTTAGGTTTAATTGTTGATAGACTTGTACTTTTTTGTCATTTTATTGTTCATGGTTTTGATCTTTTTCTTAAATAAGTTTCTTGAACATTGGTAATGATAAACTCCTTTAGCTTTTATTCATCTGGGAAGCTCTTTATCTGCCCAATTCTAAATAATATCTTTGCTGAGTAGAGCATTCTTAGCTGTAGATCCCTGCTTTTCATGCCTTTGCGTATTTCAAGCCAATCCCTTTTGCCTGTAAAATTTGAGAAATAAGCTGACATTCTTGTGGGAACTCTCTTGTAGGTAACTAACTGCTTTTCTCTCACTGCTTTTAAGATCCTCTTTATCTTTAACCTTTGGCATTTTAATTATGATGTGTCTTGGTGTGGGCCTCTTTGCATCCATCTTGTTTCTGACTATCTGTGCTTCCTGCACTTTCATGTCTATTTACTTCACCAAATTAGGGAAGTTTTATTTCACTTTTTTTTTTTCAAATAGATTTCCAATTTCTTGCTCTTTCTCTTCTTCTGGCACCCCTATGATGTGAATGTTGGACCTCTTGAAGTTGTCCCAGAGGCTGCTTATACTATCCTGATATATTTTTTGGATATTTTTTCCCTTTTGGTTGTTATTTAGTTCCTTATGTTCCATATCATTGATTTGAATTTTGTCTCCCCATCTCTACTGTTGTTTCCCTGTAAATTGTTCTTTATTTCAGTTAGTGTATCCTTCATTTCTGACTTCATCTTTTTCAAGCTGTTGAGGTCCTCTCTCAGTTCCTTGAGCATTCATATAACTAGTGCTTTGAACTCTGCATCTGATAGATTGCTTAGCTCTAGTTTGTTTAGCTCTTTTTCTCGAGTTTTGATATGTTCTTTCATTTGGGCAATGTTTCTTTGTCTCCTTGTTTTGGCAGCCTCCCTGTATTTGTTTTTATGTATTAGGCAGAGTTGCTTTGACTCTGTGTCTTGGTAGTGTGGCCTAATATAGTAGGTATCCTGTAGGGTCCAGGTGCACAGCCTTTCCTATCACCCAAGCTGGGTACTCAAAGAGCACCTTTTGTGTGGACTGAAAACATCCTCCTCTTGTAGTTGAGTCTTGCTTACTGTGTGAAGATCAATGGGAGAAATTTACCCAGGCCATTCAGATGCAAGGATTGGCTGTGACCCCCTACCACCAACTTCCACCTTCTGTAGAGGACAAGCTGTGCAGAGGCAGGGTGGTGTTGCTCTGGTGTGATCTGTAGCTGTTCACTGGGTACGCTGGCCCTGGAGTTTACCACGTGGTGCAGGCCAAAGTCAGCCCCAACCTGTTTAACCTGGGGGCCCCCCTTACTGGGCTATAAAGCAATCTGAAATGGCTGCTACTTGTGCTGGGCTTGAAGATTTCCAGGTGAAGCCAGCTGTGAACCAGTGCTGTGCCTGGGTTTCCCTGAGGCCAACTTTTGTTTGTTTGATAGGATTTAGGAAGTTGTGAAGCATGAGGCAAGACCAACTGTTCGTGTGGAAAAGCAATTTGGGTGGGCTCATAAGTTGGGTGGGGTGGAGTCTCTGGAGAGCTCCAGTTTTAGCCAGGTTGATGGAGTCTCAGATACGTCACCAGCTTGCTTGCTCTGTAGGGGGAGGGTTTAGAAAAGGGAAAATGTCCTCTGCTTGCCTTAATGCCATATACTTTAGTTCATCCCTGTATGCCACTGGTGCTTTTCAAGTTGCCACCCTGGTGCTGGAGCTCAGAGGGAGTGAGTTTGAGTAGATGAATGCATGTGTGGGTTCTTTAAAAGGAACTGTTTGGAGCCCCAGCATTTTCTCCCACCAACTCAATCTCTGCTGGTTTTTGCAGCCAGAAGTTGTGGGAAATTATCTTCCTTCCACTCAAACATGAGCTGAGAGGCCTGGTGTGGGGCTGGGGCTCCTCACTCTTGAGATATCCCTCCCAAATTTTTATCCACCACACATGGGTGAGGGACCAGCCTGTTTGATGTCTGCATTCTCCTATCAGTCCTGATGTATGTGGTTTCTTTAACTCTGTAGTTGTCAGAGTTCTATTCAATTCAATTTCTGATGGGTCTGAGTGATGATTGCTCTATATTTTAGTTGTAATTTTGATACAGTTGTGTGAAGAGGCAGTCTGTGTCTACCTATCCTGCCATCTTGATGGGATGCCCTATGTCTCTTGTTCTTGATTGATCTAACAGATGAAAGTTTATTCTAAGTAAAAAAAGCAACAATGTTTTCAAGTATAAATGCTTATGGGTATATTTTATGAACATGTTTATATGCTTATGTATGCTTATATATAAGTGAAATAAATGACAACAATGATATAAGGGATGGGAGGGAGGAATTAGGATTATTTTGTTATTATAAGATACACTAACTTTAAAGTGACTACTTAGAAGTTGATTTAGATTAGCTGTAAATATATATTACAAAATATTTTTCCTTTAAAAAAGTGAAAAAGGAAGCATAATGAGTCCATTAAGGAGGAAAAATGAAATAATTTAAAGTGCTCAATTACAACCCAAAAGGACAAATAAAAATAAGAACAAAGAACAGCAACATAGAGAAAACAGCCATGAAACTGGTACCTATTAATCCAATAATATCAATAATCATTTTGAACATCAATGGTCTAAGTTCACTAATCAAAAGGCAGTGATTGTTACAGTGGATCAAAATATAAGAGTTAACTATATATGTCTACAAGAAACCCATGTTAAATATAAAGCCACATAAAAATTTAAATTAAACAAATGGAGAAAAATATACCATGGCAACACTAAACAAAAGAAAGTAGAAGTAAGACCCAGGTGGGGTAACTCAGTTGGTTAGAGTATCATCCCAATATGCCAAGGTTGCGGATTCAATCCCCAGTCAGAATACATTTAAAAACCAACCAATAAATGCACAAGTAACTGGAACAATAAACTGATGTTTCTCTCTCCCTCTTTTTCTAAAAATCAATCAATAAAAATATAAAAGAAAGCAGGAGTAGCTATATTAATTTCAGACAGAGCAGACTTCAGAACAAGGAAAGTTATCAGGGATAAAAAGGGCATTACATAATAAGAAAGCCATTATTTTATGTTGGGAATCACTCTGCCTAGTTTCAGAAGCTCTAACCCCCCATGGCTAAGGTTGAGTAAAGAGACCTTGGGACCATAAGTCATAAAGGAGATAAAGCTTATCTCCCTTGTAAAGGCGCAGCCTTTGTCACCTTTTACTTCACCCTACTTGGCCCCAGGAAGATGACTGGTTAGCCAATGATGGGCATAGGGGACCGGTTTGTCTTGGCCTGGCAAATGTGACTCAGCTCTGTATGGAATACCTACAGATGCGAAGTGGTGGGCAGGGGCCAGATCTTCAAACTGAGTTTCCCCGTGGGAATCAGGCCTAGAAAATGCATACAGATTGTTATGGCTTGCTCTTGCTAAAACTCCATTACCCTGGTCTAAAACAACAAATGTGTATTGTCTATCTTCAAGGTAATATCCAAAGCCTGTGTGAAATTTCCCAAGGACAGAGCTAATCAGCTTATGGCCATTCTCCTCTGCATGTTATTTTCATTTCCTTGATTGTACCTAGAATGTGGACAATAATGTTCTATGTGATAGATAATAAATCTTTCTATGATGTGAGACCCCAGGAAAACAATAAAAGCCTGTCTAGGCAAGGGTCGGGGCACTCCCCTCTTGAGGGAGTGGCCGAGGCACCATAGGCACTCTCCCCTTGAGAGAGTAGTCGTGTCTGTTCCCTTTTTCCACACAGGATTGTTGTTGCCTGTGCATTCCACAACAGGCAGACTCTGCGGGACAGGGTCTGCAACAGATGGGTAAGATTCCTCAATGGAGGGATTACCTAAGACAGGCACAGTCATGAAGGGGCCCCATGGAAGGACTTGGGGGGCTATAGAAATAGGGGGTGATGGACCCTCATCCCACAGCTTAGCCATAGCCTGAGTCCTCATTCTGTCGGTGAGAAGTCTCCTAATCTCGTGGCTGACTTACTTCCCCTGCCTGACTTAAGCCTGAAACAATGCCAAGAGGGTGGTGCAGCCCTGGGCAGGAATGGGCAGTTCCCAGGGGTGATCACACCTAAGAAAGAATGCATAAACTCTTGTGAAACCTGCTTTGCTAAGAATGTCCTCAATTTTCTGATAAGCATCCAATCATGAAATGAGTTTGTTTCCCAAAGATTTATAGCCCTTTAGCTAACTGACCCTGACTCAGAGTAAGCCCTCATAGTTCTTTGAATGTTATCTATTGTTTGATCATTACTGCTTCACAATGATTGATTACCTTTACCTGTGCAGACTGAACCCAATGAAAGCCCACTGAGGAAGAGGCTCCTGGCCCTTCTCCTTTGAGAAATCAGCCACCTTTCCCCTCCAAGCAGATTATGTCCTGGTAGACTTATTCTCATCCATGGTGAACAGTGGGGCCCTACAGGTGGGGCCTCTCCACAATCTTCTCTAAGACACAATATACTTTAATATATATCCACGTAACAACAGAGCATCAAACTACATGAGGCAAAACTAACAGAACTGCAAAGAGAATTAGATGACTTCATTATCACAGTTGGAGGCTTTAATATTCCTCTAATAAAAATGGATAGATCCAGCTAGCAGAAAATCAGTAGAAGCATAGTTGATCAACTAAATATAATCAAAATCTATAGACTACTTGATCCAACAACAGCAGATACACATTCTTCTCAACCTCAAATGGAACATTCACCAATATAGACCACATTCTTGGCCATAAAACACACCTTCATGGTCCTGGATGTTTAGCTCAATTGGTAGAGTGCTGTCCATATCCCGAGGCTGCAAGTTCAATTCTTGGTCAGGCACATGCAAAAATCAACAAATGAATGTATAAATAAGTGGAAAAACAAATCAATGTTTTTCTCCCTTCTTATCTCTTTCAATTCTATAAATTTAAAGCAAAACACTTTCACAAGTTTAAAAGAATAAAAATCATACAATGTCTGCCCTTGGGCAAAAATGGAATTAGGGGGTGAAATCAAAGACAGCAAGGTAACTGGAAAATCTCAAATATATCAAGTTTATATAACACACTTCTACATAAAACATGACTTAAAGAAGAAATCTCAAGAGAAAGTTTAAAACAGTTTGACCTAAATGAAATGAAAACACAGACTGGCTTGCCAAGACAAAAAAAAAAAAAGACCCAAATGAAAGAACAGTTCAAAACTTCAGGAAAAATACAACTAAGTGGCGAACAGATAACCAACCTATCACATACGCAGTTCAAAACAATGGTTATCAGGATGCTCCAGGAACTCAATGTGTAGTTCAACAGCATAAAAAAAGACCAATGCAACAATGAAGGTTGCATTGTGTAAAATAAAGAAAAATCTACAGGGAATCAACAATGATGGGAAGGAAACCAGGACTCAAATCAAAGGTTTGGGGCAGAAGGAAGAAAGAAACGTTCAACCAGAACAGAATGAAGAAACAAGAATTCAAAAAAGAGGTGCAGCTTAGGAAACTCTAGGACATCTTTAAACCTTCCAATATCTGAATCATAGGAATACCAGAAGGAGAAGAGGAAGACCAAGAAATTGAAAACTTATTTGAACAAATAATGAAGGAAAACTTCCCCAATCTGGCAAGGGAAATAGACTTTCAGGAAGTCCAGGAAGCTCAGAGTTCCAAAGAAATTGGACCCAAGGAGGAAAACACCCAGGCACATAATTACATTAGCCAAGATTAAAGATAAGGGAAGAACCTTAAAAGCAGTGAGAAAAGGAGACAGTTAAGTACAAAGGAGTTCCCACAAGACTATCAGCTGATTTATCAAGAGAAGCCTTACAGGCACGAAGGGGCTGGAAAGAAGTATTCAAAGTCAGGAAAGGCAAGGACCTATATCCAAGATTACTACATCTAGCAAAGCTTTCATTTAGAATGGAAGGGTAGATAAAGTGCTTCCCAGACAAGATCAAGTTAAAGGAGTTCATCATCACCAAGCCTTTATTCTGTGAAATATTAAAGGGACTTATCGAAGAAAAAAGAAGATAAAAAATATGAACACTAAAATGACAACAAACTCACAGCTATTAACAACTGAACCTTAAAAAAAAAAGCGAACAACTATAACAAGGAACAGAATCACAGAAATGGAGATCACATGGAGGTTTATCAGCTGGAGAGTGGGATGAGTAGAGAAGGGGAAAGGTACCGAGAATAAGTAGCATACGTAGCAGGTAGAAAATAGACAGGGGGAGGTTAAGAACAGTATAGGAAATATGGGAGCCAAAGAACTTATATGGAGACAGAAGGAAGAAGGAGAGGGAGTAGGATGAAGCGGATTCCATCTCCCTCTACACATGGGAGAAAAACCTGGCCGATCTACAGAGGAACAGAGCAAACAGCCAACAGTTCCCCAGCATATATGAATATGAGACCAGAAATTGTAGGGAACACGGAAAAACCAGATAGTAAGGACATGGCTGCAGGACAGTAGGGTCTCAGGGTCCAGAGCGAAGACAGGAGCAGCAGCAGCCTCTGCCTGCACCTGGCACCTGATGCCCAGCACCCAGCGGGTCTACCACAGACTCTTTGCGAGCCCCGGGCCTGCTGCAGGGTCCTTGGGAGAGAGCCAGGTCATCAGCTCCCTCCCTCCCCAGCCAAGCAAGGTATAGGTAACACCGGGAGAGACCTGGTTGCTTGAGGTTGCAGAGAGGGGAATAAGGACGAAGGGCTGTGATCACCCATGGAGTCTGTGGTCACCAGGTTGAGAAAATTGAGAGGTGCATTGTCGGGCTCCTACTCCAATAGTCACTGGTCTGGCTGGAGAATTGGGAGGTACTGAGTGGCAGGCTTTCTTAAGGAGGAATTTCTTAAAAAGTAAACCGAAGGATACTCCTGCGAAAGCCACTTGGCCTGCTCCCCACCCAGCCTGGCAGCGATCCCAAGGTTGGGCAGAAGGCTTTGCATTCCCCCCCAGAAGGGTTCGTGCCCAAACCCACAGGGCCCAGGCAGCTTAGCCAAACTTGTGCACAGCCACACCCAGCCCGTGGCAATGACCCCCGGGGAAACAGTGCTCTAACGAGGACCTAGATCCCCTTCCTGGGGCACTGGGGAGAGGAGTAAGACTAGCTCTTAGGAGAGTGCTTACAGAAAGGCCACACCAATTGCCCCTCAGCCTGCTGCAGCCAGCAAGACCAGAAAAACCAGTTTGGCCAGTTTGAATCCAACAAGAGATTTTTTTTCTGTTTTTTTTTCTTAAGTAATCTTTTATTTTTTAAATTTTATTATTGTTTTCTCTTTGAAGACCATTTTTCTCTCTTGCATTCTTTCTTCTTTTATTTCTTCTTCCTTTCTTTCCAAACTTATCACTTCTTCCTGCCTTCTCCTGCCATTTTTTTTCTTTTACCCAAAAGTGAGACAAACAACTTGGAACTGTGAAAAGTCCAGAGTTGGACCGAAGAGGGGGCATCCCAACAGTAGAGACAGAGGGACAAATTTCACTTTGCTATAGCAGAGAAGCCATAATTTGCTGCATATTTGTATTTTTTTCATTTTTCTCACATCTTTTATATTTTACTAGTATCTTTGTATTCCTCTTCTTTCTCTATAGGCTTCTTTGCCTTGGCTGGTTATACTGTACCATTTACCAGGTTTCCCCTGTTCTCTCCTCCACAATGTAGTGCTAATTTTCTATACTTATGTTCCTTTAGCACACTACTCAAAGTTCTATACCCCCTACTCATGTTATTCAGATCACATAGATTCTGTCAGATAATTGTTGCTCTAATATTATTGTAAATAATACCTATTCTATACAACTGTAAATACTTCACAAAACCCCTCCAGGATATTAGCCCACTTCACAGTTTCCTGAACTTTATTACTATAGTGGTTAACTCTATTTGCTCACACACTACACCTAATCTGACCCTCCACAACCTCACTGCTTTCTAGATCCAACTTACAAGACTTCCCTCCTCAACAAGAGTCTTATCTTCTCTCCATCCTTTCTTAAAAGTGGATAGTTGGGTCAAAGATTATGGTTAACACTATACATAGCCTAAAGATCTTCTATCTCTTGTCCAATGTCTGCTACAATAAATATCATACACTACTCTCCTGATGTCATAAACTATTCTGCTTCCCCCTACAACTGATCACGCAAAAAAAAAAAAATAGATAGAAGCAACGAACAACAGGGTACCCACTGGAAGAGGAAACCCAACAACAAAGGAACCACCAACAGATAACAACAGAAGAAGGTGAAGGAGGGAGTAGAAGCCACACTAACGTCAATCCGAGACCTAACTGGAAATACAACTGAATAGTGGAGAAACCTCCCCAGTACAAACACTGAACAAGGACAAAAGAGAATCCTCAAAACCTTGTGCAAAGGGAAGAACTAGCTTCAACGAAATCTGCCCTTGCCATTACAACAAATTAAAACAGGTGGTGGACAGAGGGACCACCAGTTAACCAGCTGGTGGGAACAACCCACAAAAGAAAAATGCCAAGACAACCAAAACACAAAGACAAACACAGAGTCAACTTAAAGGACAACCCAAGAGCAGTGAGTTTGGGAAAAAAGAGACTACACCACGAAATCTCAACAAGTATTATACCACAGAAGTTCACACCATAAACCGAGGCAGTCAGAAAAAAATCAATGTAAGAACATGAAGCTAACAAGAAGACTCTCACAAACAATGGGAAGATAAAGAAACAATCCCCAAATGAAAGGAAAGGAGGAAGACTCAAAAAGAATGCTAGATAAAATAGATGCAAGCCAACTCTCAGATACTGAGTTCAAAGCAGTGGTTATCAAGAAGTTCAAAGACCTCACAATGAGCTACCAGAAACTACAGGGGAACTATAATGAACTCACTGTGAACTAAATCAACATTAAAAAGGAAATACAAGGGCCCTGGCTGGTGTAGCTCAGTGGAATGAGCCCAGGCTGTGAACCAAAGGGTCACCAGTTTGATTCCCAGTCAGGGCACATGCCTGGGTTCCAGGCCAGGGCCCCAGTGGGGGCCACATGAGAGGCAACCATACATCAATGTTTCTGTCTTTCTCCCTCCCTTCCCCTCTCTCTAAAAAGATACATTTAAAACCTTAAAAAAAAGGAAATAGAAGGTATCAGCAAGGGCGAAGAGGAAATGAAGAGTACAATTTCTGAACTGAAGAACACAGTGGAAGGAATCAAAAGCAGGGTCGATGAAGCAGAAGATTGAATCAGTGACATGGAGGACAAAATAGAAAAAACCACCCAGATAGAGGAATAAAAGGAAAAGAGGCTCAGAAACAATGAAGAGGAATTAAGAGAAATGCAAGACAATATGAAACGTAATAATATCCGAATAACAGGAATACCAGAAAGAAAAGAAGAAGAGCAAGGAATAGAAAACCTATTTGAAAAAGTAATGATGGAAAACTTCCCTAATGTCATGAGAGAAAAAGTCACACAAATCAAGGAAACACAGAGAGTCCCAATCAAGAGGAACCCAAAGAGGCCTACTTCAAGACACATCATCATTAAAATGACAAAATTTGAACACAAAGAGAGAATCTTAAAGTCAGCAAGGGAGAAAAAGGAAGTAACATACAAGGGAACCCCAATAAGGTTAGCTGCTGACTTCTCAATGGAAATGCTCCAAGCAAGAAGAGAATGGCAAGAAATATTTCAAGTACTGAGAACCAGAGGCCTACAATCAAGGCTACTTTACCGAGTAAGGCTCAATCAAGATAGAAGGCCAAATAAAGAGCTTCCAAGACAAAAGAAGTCTAAAAGAATACGCCTCCAACAAACTGGCTCTACAAGAATTACTAAAAGGGCTGCTTTAAGGAAAGGAAGGAAAAGAGAGAGACAGAGAGGAACACAGGTACAAAAATGGCAATGAATAAGTACCTATCAATAAAAACCTTAAATGTAAATGGATTAAATGCCTCAGTCAAAAGACATAGAATAGCTGAATGGATAAGAAAGCATAACATATACATATACTGCCTACAAGAGACCAACTCAGGACAAAAGAACTACCCACACGAAAAGTGAAAAGCTGGAAACAAATTTTCCAAGCAAACAGGAAAAAAAAGCTGGGGTAGCAACACTCATATCAGACAAAATAGACTTCAAAAAAAGAGCCATAAAGAAAGACCCAGAAGGTTACTTCATAATACTCAAGGAAAGAATCCACCAAGAAGACATGAAAATCATAAATATATATGCACCCAACATAGGAGTACCCAAATATATACAGAAAATCTTAGAGGACTTCAAGAAAGCTATTTACAGCAACAGAATTATAGTAGGGGATTTTAACACCCACTGTCAAAAATGGACAGATCTTCCAAACAAAATATCAACAAAAATATTGTGCCATTAAACAACACCCTGGATGAAATGGCCTTAACTGATATATACACACCCCTTCATCCAGAAGAAGCTAAATATACATACTTTTCATATGAGCATGGAACATTTTCAAAGATAGACCACATGACAGGACACAAAACGAGCCTCAACAAATTCAGGAAAATTAAAATCATACCAAGTATTTTCTCCAACCACAAGGAACTGAAAATGGAAACCAACCCCAAAGGAAAAGACCGAAAACACCCAAAATCACAGAGATTGAAGAGCATGCTATTAAACAACGAATGGGTCAAGAATGAAAATAGAGAAGAAATCAAAAACTTTCTGGAAACAAGTGAAAATGAACTCACAACAACCCAAAACCTATGGGACACAGTGAAGGCAGTCCTGAGAGGGAAGTTCATAGCAATACAGGCCTACCTAAAGAAGATAGAAACATTTCAAACAAACAACCTAACCCGACGCCTGCAAGAACTCGAGGAACAACAAAGACAGCCCAGAGCAAGTAGAAGGAAGGAAATACCAAGATCAGAGAAGAATTAAATGACATGGAAAATAAAAGCACAATTCTACGGATCAGTGATTCCAGGAGCTGGTTTTTTGGAAAGATAAACAAAACTGACAAACCTTTAAGCAGGCTCATCAAGAAAAGAAGAGAGAGGACCTAAGAAACACAATCAGAAATGAAAGAGAAGAGATTAACAACTGACACCACAGAAATAAAAAAGGATTGTAAGAAATTACTATGAAGAATTGTATGCCAAGAAAATTAAAAACCTAGGTGAAATGGACAAATTTCTAGAAAAATATAATCTTCCAAAACACAATGAAGAAGCAGCAGAAAGCCTGAGCAGACCAACAACAACAGATGAAATTTAAGCAGTAATCAAAAAACTGACACACAAAGCCCTGGACCAGATGGTTTCACAGGAGAGTCCTACAAAGCAGTTAATGAAGAGCTAACCCCTATCCTTCAGAGATTATTCCAAAAAATACAAAATGATGGAAGACTCCCGAACTCTTTTTATGAAGCCAGCATCATCCTAATCCCCAAAACAGATAAAGACACAACAACAACAACAAAAAACTTCAGGCCAATATCGCTGATGAACATAGACGGTAGAATCCCCAACAGAATATTGGCAAGTCGTATCCAACAATACACCAAAAAGATCATACACCATGACCAAGTGCTATTCATTCAAGGGAGGCAAGGATGGTTCGATATTCACAAATGGTTCAGTATTCACAAATGCAATAAATCACATAAACAAAAGCAAAGACGAAAACCACATAATTATATCACTAGATGTGGAATAAGCTTTCGATAAGGTACAACACCCATTTATGATAAAGGTACTCAGCAAAGTGGGAATAGAAGGAGCATTCCTCAGTGTAATAAAGGCCATATATGAGAGACCTACAGCCAACGTAATACTCAGTGGGCAAAAACTATAATCTTTTCCACTAAGATCAGGAACAAAACAAGGTTGTCCACTTTCACCACTTCTACTCAATATAGTATTGGAAGTTTTCGCCACAGCAATTAGACAAGAAAAGGAAATAAAAGGCATCCAAATTGGAAAGGAGGAAACAAAACTGACATTGTTTGCAGATGATATGATAGTGTACATGGAAAAATCCCATAAACTCTACCCAAAACGGCTCCACCTAATAAACGAATTTGGCAAAATAACGGGGTACAAATTCAATATCCAGAAATCAAAGGCATTTTTGTATATCAACAAGAAGAGAACCAACTGCATGGGAAAACATATTTGGCAATGATACCTCAGACAAAGGTTTAATCTCCAAAATATACAAAGAACTCACATGACTTCACTCTAAGAAGACAAGTAACCCAATTAAAAATTTGGAAAAGGACTTGAACAGATACTTCTCCAAGGAGGACATACAAAGGATCCAGAGACATATGAAAAGATGCTCAGCATCGCTAGCTATCAGAGCGATGCAAATTAAAACCACAATGGATACCACTTTACACCATTCAGAATGGCCAGTGT
This sequence comes from Sturnira hondurensis, assembly GCF_014824575.4. Classification (NCBI taxonomy): domain Eukaryota; kingdom Metazoa; phylum Chordata; class Mammalia; order Chiroptera; family Phyllostomidae; genus Sturnira; species Sturnira hondurensis. The sequence goes on from NW_028074549.1 coordinate 1,400,751, forward strand.
AAACAAAGCAACAAACAACAAGTGTTGGAGAGGTTGTGGAGAAAAGGGGACCCTACCTCACTGTTGGTGGGATTGCAGACTGGTACATTTCCACATTTCCCACTGTGGAAAACAGTATGGAATTTTCTCAGAAAACTAAAAGTGGAACTGCGTTTTAACCCAGCAATTCCACTACTAGGATTATATCCTAAGAATCCTGAAACACCAATCCAAAAGAACCTATGCACTCCAATGTTCATAGCAGCACAATTTACAATAGCCAAGAATTGGAAGTAACCTAGGTGCCCAGCAGTAAATGAATGGATCCAAGAACTATGGTACATTTACACAGTGGAATTCTATGCAGCAGAAAGATAGAAGGAGCTCCTACCCTTTGCAACAGCATGGATGGAACTGGAAAGCATTATGATGAGTAAAATAAGCCAGGCGTTGAAAGACAAATACCACATGATCTCAACTTTAACAGGAACTTATACAACAAAACGAAGAAGCAAGCAAAATATAACCAACTACACTGAAATACAGAACAGGCTGACAGGGACCAGACGGGAGTGGGGAGGGAATTTCAGGGGAAAAGGGGAAGGATTTACAGGAACACGCATAAAGGACACATGGACAAAAACTAAGGGGGGTAAAAATGAGAGGGAGGTGGGTGGGATGGGAGTAGAAGACAGAAAACTGTACTTGAGCAATAATTAAATAAAAATAATAATGAAAGAACTTATATGTACAACCCATGGACATGAACTAAAGGGGGGAATGTGGGTGGGAGGGGATGTGCAGGGTGGAGGGGAGTAAAGGGGGGAAAATGGGACAACTGCAATAGCATAATCAATAAAATATATTGCAAAAAAATAAAAGCACAACTTGTCAAAACTTGTAGAATGCAGTGAAAACAATGGTTAGAGGTAACTTACAGCACTGACTGCATACATTAGAAAAGAAAGGTCTATCAGTAATCTAAGTTTCCATCTTAGAAAACCTGAAAAAGAGGAACAAATTAAATCCAAAGTAAGCAGAAAAAAAGTAATAATGAAAATTGAAACAAATCAAAGAAATTAAAAACAGGAAATAGAGAAAATCAATGAAACAAAAGCTTTCTTTGAAAAGATTAATAAAATTGACAAATGTTCAACCAGGCAAATCAAGAAAAAAGAAAAAACAGTGAGTATACAAATTACTAATTTTGAAAATGAAAAAAAAGACATCACTATAGATCCCCTGTACATTAAAAGGTAAATAAAAGAATACTATGGGAGACTTCCACCAAGATGGAGGCATAGGTGGAAACACTGTGCCTTCCCCCACAACCAAGTTTGAATACAACAAAGGTTTGGAGAACAAAGACACAGCCACAAAACAGAAAATTGAATTATACGGAAGTCCGACAACCACAAACCGTTCAACGGGGACGGTAAGAGGGGCGGAGCCACCACCGGAGCAGGGTCGGGCAGGACAGATCCCCCAACCTAGGGGAGCAGGCAGCCTGGAACCAATCGGGGTGTGGGGCAGACTGACCTCGGTCACACATTCACGCACAGTGAGACGGACCACACAGGCCCCAGGGGGCGAACCCAGTGGTGGAGGGCTGATGGCAGTGGCACACTCGAATGCAGTGGAACGAAATGCGTGGGCCCGGTGATGGTGGCAGCTGCGGCGATGGTGGGGGCCTCGGCAGCAGGCGGCAGACGGGACGCCATTGCTCCTCGTTGACCCTGCCCCCCCATACAACATCACAACCCAGCGACTTATCTGCCCTGCTCTGGTGAACACCTTAGGTCTCCAATTCTGCAATGGAACAGGCACAAACAGCCCAAAAGATGGCGCAAGAAGAACTCAAAGTCCCAGGGCCGATAACTCTTGGCTACCGAAAAATTGCCAGCCTCTCAGAAGCACAATTCAAAACACTGTTTATCAGGATGCTCACAGAACTGGTTGATTATAGTCACAAATTAGAGGAACATATGAAGGTTAAACTAATTGAAATGAAGGGAGATACACAGGAAATCAATAGCGATGGAAAGGAAACTGGGACTCAAATCAATGGAATGGACCAGAAGGAAGAACAAAACAACCCACCAGAAGGGAATGAAGAAATGAGAATTCAAAAAAATGAGGAGAGGCTTAGGAACCTCCAGGACATCTTTAAATGTTCCAACATCCGGATTATAGGGGTACCAGAAGGGGGAAAGAAACAGCCACGAGTGGAACACTTATTTGAACAAATAATAAAGGAGAACTTCCCCAGTCTGGCAAAGGAAATAGACTTCCAGGAAATCCAGGCTGCTCAGAGAGTCCCAAAGAAGTTGGACCCAAGAAGGAACACACCAAGGCACATCATAATTACATTAGCCAAGATGAAAATGAAGGAGAGAATCCTAGAAGCAGCAAGAGATAAGGGGACAGTCACCTACAGAGGAGTACCCATCAGACTGTCAGTGGATTTCTCAAAAGAGACCTTACAGGCAAGAAGGGGCTGGAAAGAAGTATTCCAAGTCATGAAATCCAAAGACCTACAGCCAAGATTGCTGTATCCAGCAAAACTTTCATTTAGAATTGAAGGACAGATAAACTGCTTCTCAGATAAGGTCAAGTTCAAGGAATTCATCATCACCAAGCCCTTATTATATGAAATGCTAAAGGGACTTATATAAGAAAAAGATGAAAAATGTTAACAGTGAAAGGACAGCAAACTCACAGTTATTAACAACCACACCTAAAACAAAAGCAAACCAAGAGGACAGCTAGATCAGGAGTGGAACCATAGAAATGAAGAACACATGGAGGGTTAGCAACAGGGGGGTGGGAGGAGGAGAAGGGGGAAGAAGGCACAGAAAATAGCATAGACAGTAGGTAGAAAATAGATAGGGGGGAGGGCGAGAATAGTGGGGGAAATATAGAATCTAAAGAACTTGAGGCACGTGGTTATAAACTAAGGGGGGGAGAATGGTGGGGGAGGGAGTGTGCGGGTGGAGGGTAATGAAGGGAGGAATAGAACAACTGTAATGGTATAATCAATCAAATATATTTTAAAAAAAGAAAATGTCTAAAAAAAAAAGAATACTATGAACCATTCTATGCCCACAAATTTGTAAACCTCAATATAATGAACCAATTCCTTGAAATACACAATTTGCCAATACTCAGACATGAAGAGACAATCTGAATAGACCTATATCTATTAAAGAAATTGAATCAATAATTAATAACCTTCCAAAACAGAGGGTTCACTGGTGAATTATACTGAACATTTCAGAAAGAAATGGGTTCCACTTCTCTATAATCTCTTTCAGAGGAGAAAAGCAGAAATAATATTTCTGAACTCAGTCTATAATGCCAGAATTTCCCTAATACAAATATCAAACAAAGACATTACAATAAAACTACAGACAAATATTCCTAAACATAGAGCCAAAAATTCTCAATGATATATTAGTAAATCAAATCCAAGAATGCACAAAAAGAATTACGTACCACAATCAAGTGGGATTTATCCTAGGTATGCAAGACTGGTTCAACATTGAAAAATCAATTTATGTAATCTATCAAAACAGGCTAAAAAAGAAAAATCACACAAGCATATTAATAGATGTAGAAAAAAGCATTTGACAAAATTCAACACCAAAGAGTCATAATAAAAACTCTCAGTAAAGTAAGATGGGGAACTTTCTCAGCTTAATAAAGAATATGAAAAAAAATAAACACCCCTACATCATACCTAATGGTGTAGCACTAAAATAAAGGCTTTTCTACCACCATGAAGTACAAGGCCAGAATGTCTTCCTTTCTTATCACTCTTCCTTTACATCATAGTGGAATTTTTTGCTAATGCAATAAATCCAGAAAAGGGATTTGGATTAGGAAGGAAGAAATAAAACTGTCGTTGTTCACAGATGACATGATCATCTATGCAAAAAATTCAAAAGAATAAATCAATAAACTTCCAGAACTAAGAAGTGATTTTATCAAGGTTGCAGGAGAGAACAGCCAATATTTAAATAAGATAAGCAGATAGCAAATAAGCATAAGAAAGGACGTATCACATCATATGTCATCATGGAAACACAATTTAAAAAGAGATCCACTACACACCTATAAGAATGGCCAAAATCCAGAACACTGACAACACAAAATGCTGGAGAGGATGTGGAACAACAGGAACTCTCATTCACTGCTGGTGAAAATGGAAAACAATACAGCCCCTTGGAAGACAATTTGGTAATCTGTTACATACTCTTTACCATATGATCCTGCAATCATGCTGTTTTGTATTTATTCAAAGTAGGTGAATACATGTTCACACAAAAAATGCACATGTTTATAGTAGTTTTATTCATAATTGCAATAACTTGGAAGCAATCAAGATGTCTCTCAGTAGGTGAATTGACAAACTGAAAATACAGATAATGAAATTTTTTACAAAGAAATTAAAATTTTATTTAAAAATCCCCCAAAAGTCTCCAAGGCAAGATAGAGAATTATACAAATTATTATTTTCTATTATTGTTCTTAAAGTACAGTTGTCTCTCTTTTCACCCCACCATGCCCTACTCATCCTGGCCTCCCACTCTCAAACCACTCTTTGTCTTCATCCATGGGTCCTTTATACGTGTTCCCTGATGGGCCTTCCCCTATTATACTTGTCCCCTCTCCTCTGTGGTTACTGTCAGTATGTTCCTTATTTCAATGTCTCTGGTTGTATTTTGCTTGCTTGTGTGTTTTGTTGATTAGGTTCAACTTACAGGTGAGATCATATGGTATTTGTCTTTCATTGCCTGGCTTATTTCACTTACAATAATGCTCTCCAGTTCCATCCATGATGTCACAAACAGTAGTTCTTTCTTGCTGCTGCGTAGTATTCCACTGTGTAAATGTACCATAGTTTTTTGATCCACTCATTTACTGAGGGGTACTTAGGTTGCTTCCAGCACTAAGCTATTGTAAATTGTGCTATGAACATTGGCATACCTAATAGGTTGTTTTGAATTAGTGTTTCAGGATTCTTAGCGTATATTCCCAGCAGTGGAAATGCTGGGACAAAAGGCAATTCCATTTTTAGTTTTCTGAGGAAATTCCATACTGTTTTCAACAGTGGCTGCCCAGGTCTACATGCCCACCAACAGTACACTAGGATACCCTTTTCTCCTCAACCTAACACTTGTTTGTTTATTTGTTTATGATGGCCATTCTCACCAATGTGAAGTAGTATCTCATTGTGGTTTTAATTTTTATCTCTGATGGACAGTGATGCTGAGCATCTTTTCATGTCTCTGGGCCCTCTTTATGTCTTACTTGGAGAAGTGCTGTTCAAGTCTTTTGCCCATTTTTTAATTGGCTTGTCTTCAGGGAGTGGAGTCATGTGAATTCTTTATATATTTTGGAGATCAAACCCTTGTCTGAGATACCATTGGCAATTTGTTTTCCCATATGGTTGTTTCTGTTTTTGTTTTAATGCTGTTTTCTTTTGCCATGCAGAAGCTTTTTATTTTGCTTAGGTCCCATTTGTTTATTTTTCATATCCCTGGCTCTAGAGGACATATTGGTGAAAATGCTGCTACAAGGAATATCTGAGATTTTCCTGCCTATATTGTCCTCTAGGCTTTTTATGGTGTTACGACTTATATTTAAGTCTTTTACCCACCTTGAATTTATTTCTGTGTATGGTGTAAGTTGGTGATTTTCATTTTTTTTGCATGTAGCTGTACAGTTCTCCCAACACCATTTGTTGAAGAGGCTATTTTTACTCCATTTTATGCTTCTGCCCCCTTTGTCAAATGTTAATTGATCTTAGAGACCTGGGTTTATTTCTGGGCTCTCTATTTTGTTCCATCGATCTATGTGTCTGTTCTTATGCCCGTACCAGATTGTTTTGATTATGGTGGTCTTGTACTATAGTTTTTTTTATCCTGTACAGACAACGGAATCTTATTCAGTACTAAAAAGAAATAAGCTATGAAGTCAAGAACAGACATGGAAGAACCTTAAATGCATATTACTATGAAAGTAGCCAGTCTGAAAATGTGACATACCGTACAATTCCATGCCACATTCTTGAAAAGGCAAAATTATCATTCATAAGTGGCTGCCAAGGGTTGGAGAGAAAGGGGGGATGAATGAGTGGAGCACAGAGGACTTTAATGGCAGTAAAAATACTCTGTACGATGCCATAATGATATATATATTAAATATTTATCCAAACCCATAGTATGTACAACACCAAGATTCAACCTTAATGTAAACTATAGAGTTTGAGTAATCATGATACATCATTGTTGGTTCATCAAGTGTAATGTACCACTCTGGAGAAGATGTAGCTAATGGGGTAGGTTATATATGTATGGGGATAAGGGGTATATGAGACCTCTTTTTATCTCCCCCTCAGTTTTCCTGTGAAACTAAAAGTGCTCTAAAAAAATAAACCATTAATTAATAAATTACCTTTTCCATTTAAGTTCTTAATTTTTTGTAATTAATTTTTATATCATGTAAAGTGTATCCAATATCATTTCTCTACACAGACAACCAACTTTTCAGTATTATAAATTAAATATCCGATTCTCAGCCTGTAATGCGCATTGCCATCTGTCAGAGATGCTAAATACTCCCAACTCATGAATCAGTACCCCATGAAGACTTGTACCACTCAAAAAACGAAGTGTGCCATTAATAAACAGTGGTTTAAGTCAGCCACTGAATTTTTTAAAAACCTTTCTTATTCCTCTAAATTCTGATTCTTTTCAAATTTGCCTGGACATTTTTCATAATTGTTTGTTCTGTGCTGCTTTTTCAATAGCATCTTTTACTTCGTAAACATTTTAGAGCCTGCATTTCATAACTCCGAAACATAAAGTACTTGGGGGTCTAAATATGCTACTTGTTACTTCTGTATGCTGTTACCCATGGTGACATATTTCTGTTTGGTGGTTTTTGAATTATGAGCTCATACTCTATATCTTGTGGGCCTAAGTTGGGATGACTTTCTTTCTGAGAGAATTTGTATTCTGAGAGAATTTGCTTCTGCCAGGAGGTGTACACAAGTAGGAGCGTTTAAGCTTCCTTGGAGGACACCACGCTTCCAAGCTTAATGTGAGAGTCTCACACTTAGTTTCCCCACTTTGCAGCAGGCCACAGACTTACCCTAAAGATCTCAACTTATATGGACATTCGTCCCCAGCATAACTTGGCCTTGTGTTTACTGACTGTTGTTATTTGGATTCTAACAAACTACTCCTCTTATTTTCTCCCCAAGGGGAATAGAAGTACATGGATATTTATTTTCTTCAAAGCCCTGTGATTCCTTAAAAAGAATGTTATGGGTTATCTGAATTCCAATTATACTGAGTGAAAGCCATTTCAGAGTAGTTAGTCACATTACTTGCCTCCCTTCTATTTTGTCCCCTCTGGTGGAACTGAGATGGTATAAATCATCAAGTCTCCTGAGAGCTGGATAGACTGTCACTGAGTATCCTTTTCAAGGTCTAGGCTTATAATAGGGAATGTATACCCCTGGAATGGGAGAGGGGCTTGAGGGGCGAATACGTGACTGAAGACTTTGCCTCCTTGCTAAACAGGGAAGCCAGGAGAAGGCAAAAGGTAAACATGGCCAACACTGGCCCTTTTTAGTTGGAAGAATGGACACTTCCACTGGCTTTCAGCAAGCATGGGAATCTGAAACAGAGAGCTCCAAGAAGTGAAGTCAGTTGGTTTTCTTCCCCTCCCACAGCAGGGTGCATATCAATGGTAACCAGCAGACCTGCCAACAGTGGCCAGTGCCTGCCTGTAATTAAAAGCCTGGGTGCATAGACTCAGAAAGATGCCTGTGGCTGAACAGCAATGGAGACCAGTTAAGGCACCTACATTTATGATACTTTTGGGTAGGAGAAGAGCTTCCCCATACAATCTTGAACTGAGCTGGCAGAAAGTGATAGGGTGATTTTTCTTTAGGTATCCTAGAAGGAATGAGCTTTGAGGCAGAAACTTGCTGTTATTTCCAAAGACCTTGGTAGTAACAGTCAGCACTGTGAACGGATTTTTGTTCTTGTGTTATTTTCAGTTCTTGAACCTATATAGTAGTTGCAATAATAAATATCTAAATAGCTATTTTGATGTCATACTCTGACTTTTCCTTTCCCCTTACTTTTTAATTTTTTAAAAAAGTATATGTTATTGATTATGCAATTATAGTTATCCCATTTTGTGCTCCCCTTTATTCCCCTGTCCTGTATCCCCCTCCCACCATCATTCCCCCACCTTAGTTCATGTCCATGGGTCATACATATAAGTTCCCTGGCTTCTCCATTTTTCCTATATTATTCTTAACCGCCCCCTGTCTATTTTGTACCTACCACTTATGCTTATTCCCTGTACCTTTTCCCACATTATTCCCCTTCCACCTCTCTACTGATAACCCTCAATGTGATCTCCATTTCTGTGAGTCTGTTCCTGTTCTAGTTGTGCTTAGGGTTTTTTTTTTTTTTACACGTTCAGTTGTTGATAGTTGTGAGTTTGTTGTCATTTTATTGTTCTTATATTTAATCATCTTCTTTTTTCTTAAATAAGTCCCTTTAACATTTCATATAATAGGGGCTTGGGGATGATGACCTCCTTTAACTTTACCTTACCTAGGAGAAGCACTTTATCTCCCCTTCCATTCTAAATGATAGCTATGCTGGACGGAGAAATCTTAGATGTAGGTCCTTGCCTTTCATGACTTCAAATACTTCTTTTAGTGCCTTCTTTCCCGTAAGGTTTCTTTTGAGAAAAAAGGCTGATAGTCTTACAGGAACTCCCTTGTAGGTAACTGTCTCCTTTTCTCTTGCTGCTTTTAAGATGCTCTATCTTTTTAAAAAATATTTTATTTATTCTTAGAAAGAGAGGGAGGGTGAAAGAGAGGGAGGGGAACATCAGCTTGTGGTTGCCTCTCATGTGCCCCCTATTGGGTACCTGGCCCTGCAACCCAGGCATGTCCCCTGACTGGGAATATAACCAGTGACCCTTTGGTTTGCAGGCCAGCACTCAATCCACTGAGCTGCACCAGCCAGGGCAACTCGTTGTAATTTAGTCTTGGGTAATGTAATTATGATGTGCCTTAGTATGTGCTTCCTTGGGTCCAACTTCTTTGGGACTCTCTGGGCTTCCTGGAAGTCTATTTCCTTTGTCAGATTAGGGAAGTTCTCCTTCATTATTTGTTCAAATAATTTTCCCATTTTCTGCTCTTCCTCTTCTCCTTCTGGCACCTCTATGATTTCAATGTTGGAACATTTAAAGTTCTACTGGAGGTTCCTATGCCTCTTCTCATTTTTCTGAACTCTTATTTCTTCATCCTGTTCTGGTTGAATGTTTATTTATTCCTTCTGTTCCAAACCATTGATTTGAGTCCCAGTTCCCTTCCCTTCACTGTTGGTTCCCTGCATATTTTTCATTTCATTTTGCATAGCCTTCACTTCTTCCTCTATTTTGGACCATACTCAACCAATTCTCTGAGCATCCTGTTTACCAATGGTTTGAACTCTGCATCTGAAGGCTGGCTATCTCTTCATCAGTTAGTTCTCTTTCTGGAGTTTTGATCTGTTCTTTCACTTGGGCAATATTTCTTTGTCTCAGCACACCTGTTACATGTAGAGGGTAGAGCCTTAGGTATTCACCAGGCCAGGGCAACCTACATCTCTGCATTGTGGGTCTGTATGTGGGTAGAGGCTCAGAGAGGGAACAATGCTGCTTGCTCAGTTCTCCCCAGCTTTCAGTCCCTTCCCCCTACACACAAGCCAATTGGGCCCTTCTGGTGCTGATTCCTGAGTGGGTGGGTTCATGTATGTTCTAGGACTCCATGGGTCTCTCCAAGGAACTCTCCTGTGAAGCTGGAAGTTGCTCCTGCCACCTCAACCCCTACAGATTTTTTCAGTCAGAGGTTTTGAGGCTTTCTTTTCCCATGCTAGAACCCTTGGTTGCATGGTCTGCCTTGCTCCCAAGTTGTTCCTCCCAGTCTATCTGCATACAAATGTGGGACCACCCAGTCTGCCAGCCACTGCCTTACCCTGCATTTCTTCTGCCCTGGCCATCTGTCTCCACCCCTTCTACCAGTCTGAATGAATGTTTCTTCTTTAGCTCCTTGATTATTAGACTTCCATGCAGTTTCACTTTCTGGAAGTTCTGGTTATTTTTTTGTTTTTAAATTTATTGTTGCCCTTCTTTTGGTTGTGTGAGAAGGCAAAGTATATCTACCTACGCCTCCATCTTGGCTGGAAGTCCCCTTTTCTGTTACTTTTGTTACCCAGAAATTTTAGGTAGAAACTTGACATTAAATACAGTGTTCTTTTCCACTGAAGTCTGTCTTTGGACATTTGTCTGGTAGGTAGGTGGTGAGTGGTAGGACCCCTCTCTTGGTTGGGTTCAGTAACAGACTTGGTTGGGCAAGTTGGCAGGAGATGTAATGAAAGACAAATACCATTAATAAAGCCTAATCCGGCAAAGGGCAAACCCAAGTCTAGTAATAAAGTTGATGTTTTAATTTCCATCTGTTTGATTCATATGTCTGTTTTTCAGCGATTGCAAAATTAGAAAGAACTCCATTTATATGAAATGGTCAGAATATACAACTTCATAAAAACAAAGTAGATTAGTGGTTGTTTAAAGATAAGCGTAGTGGAAATGGGAGTGACTACAAATGGGTGAGAGGTTACTTTCTGAGATGATGAATATGTTATAAAAGTAGGTAATGGTGAGGTTGCATAACTCTGTGCATACACTAAAAACCAGTGAATTCTATACCTGTAAGGGGCAAATTTATGATATGTGAATTATATCTCAATAACATTATTATAACATTGAGAAAGACAGGGATATTACTTCTTGATATAAAACACATCTTCAAAATGCATATAAAACATAAAATTAAAGTTCAGTGAACTGTCACAAAGCAAATATACATTTAACCATCACCCAAGTCAATAAATAAGACACTGCTAACAGAGCAGATACACTTCACTTGTTTTCTTATAATTATGTCCCACTCCCTCCAACTGTAGGACTTCTAACCACAGCATACCTTCCTTTTCTTTAATGATCTAGGAACAATAAATCCTGAATAAAAGATGTATTCTAATTATGAGCGCCAAATATCTTCTCATATTCCAAGGCTCTTATTTGTACTTTTAATGGTATCTTTTGATGAACAGATGTTCTTGATTTTAACATAGATAAATTAATACATGTTTTCACAATTAGCGCTTTTGAGTCATTTCCCCAATAACAGGGAACTATTAAATGATTCCCTCAAATACTGTTATTGAATATATATTCTTTAATCAGATCCATGTACACAGGGGTGCAAAAGTAGGTTTATAGTTGTTCATATGGAAAAAATACAAAAAAATAACTAATAATACAAAAATAAACTGTTTTGGGTACTTACAACTGTATCTTTTGCCACACCCTGTATCTTTTTTTCCTTTCAGTTATTTTTCCTGACAAATTTTAGAAAAGAGGATATGTATTTTTCCCAGATTAGTACTTGAATAAAGTGAATTCAGATAAAGCAAATAAAGATGTTTACACAGAAATTAAATTCATAGAGATATTTATATTTCCTCATTTTCAGAATAACCAAATCACAGTTATTATCAAGAAAATATTGCTTTATACATTAAACTTCCATTTACCTACAAACAAAACAATGGAAAACTAACATACCTAATATTTAAAAATAATACTGTGCGCTGATAACTAATGTTCAAAATTTTGTGCCTAGGAAATTGCAAAACTCCCAAAGATTTTATTACATTCAAAATATGTGTCAATATTTAAATAATAAAACTTTTAAGGCTAGCAGTTTAACATTTTATATATATATATATATATATATATATATATATATATATATATATATTTTAAATGGGCTTTCTTTATTTTATTTTATTTTACTTATTTATTTATCTTTAGAGGGGAAGGAGAGAGGGAGAGAGACATCAATGTATGGTTGCCTTTCGTGCGTCCCCTGCTGGGAGTTGGCCTGCAGGGAACTGGCCTAGGAAAGTCATGTGCCCTGACTGGGAATTGAACCATGATCCTCTGGTTCGCAGGCCTGTGCTCAATCCACTGAGCTACACCATCCAGGGCTTAACATTATATTTTGATTATGCTAATACAGTTGTCCTGATTTTTTTCCCCTTTTTACCCTTTTAGCCAGCACAACCCACTCCCTCAGGAAATCCCACCATGGGGTCATGCGTGTAAGTTCTTTGGGCACTCCATTTTCTATATTGTACTTTATATCCTCATGGCTTTTCTGTAACTACGTATTTGTAATTCTTAATCCCCTTATTTCTTCACACATTCCTTCACACTCCCCTCCCATCTGGCAACCATCAAAATGATCTCTGTATTGATGACTCTGTTTATGTTCTTGTTTGCTCAGTTTGTTTTTTACATTCAATTGTTGATAGGTTTGTATTTTTTGCCATTTTATTGTTCACAGCTATGATATTTTTCTTTTAAAAGTCCTTTTAACACTTTATATAATAATGGTTTGGTGATGATGAACTCCTTTAGTTTTTTCTTGTCTGGGAAGTCTTCTCTGCCCAATTCTAAATGATATCTTTGCTGGGTAGAGCATTCTTGGATGTAGGTCTTTGGATCTCATGACTTGGAATATTTCTAGCCAATCCCTTTTGCCTGCAAAATTCCTTTTGAGTAATCAGCTGACAGTCTTATGGGGACTATCCTGTAGGAAACTAACTTCTCTTGCTGCTTTTAAGATTCTTTCTTTACCTAATTTTTGACATTTTAATTATGATGTGTCTTAGTGTGGGCCTCTTTGCATCCATCTTGCTTCTAACTATCTGTGCTTCCTGCATTTGCATGTCTATTTCCTTCACCAAATTAGAGACGTTTCCTTTCATTATATTTTCAAGTAGATTTCCAATTTTTTGATCTTTGTCTTCTCCTTCTGGCACCCCTATGATGCAAATGTTGGACTTCTTGAAGTTGTCCCAGTGGCTGCTTATACTATCTTCATTTTGGGAGTTTCTTTTTTTCTTCTTGTTGTTCTGATTGGTTATGTTTTGCTTCCTTATATTCCATATCATTGATTTCATTCTAAGCTTCATCCATGCTACTGTTGTTTTCCTGTAAATTGTTCCTTATTTCAATTAGTGTATCCTTCATTTGTGACTATGTCTTTTTTATGCTGTTGAGGTCCTCACTAAGTTTCTTGAGCATCCTTCTAACCAGTGTTTTTAATCTGCTAGATTGCTTACCCCTATTTTGTTTAGCCCTTTTTCTGAAGTTTTGATCTGTTCTTTCACTTGGACCATGTTTCTTTGTCTCCTTGTAATGGCACCCTCCCTGTATTTGTTTCTACGTATTAGGTAGGCTGCTTTGACTCTGTCTTGGTAGTGTGGCCTAATGTAATAGGTATTCTGTAGAGTCCAGTGGCACAGCCTCTCCTATCAATCTAGGTGAGTACTTAATGTGTACCCTTCATGTTGATTGAGTACACCCTGATCTTGTAGTTGAGCCTTGACTGATATTAGAATGGTGATAGGAGGGATTTACCCAGGCTAGTCAGCTGCAATGATTGGATGTAACCACTAACCTCCACATCTCCATGGGGATTATCTGTGCAGGAGCAGGGTGGTAGTGCTCCAACATGGTGTAGCTGTTCACTGGGTGTGCTGGCCCTGGGGTTTCCCAGAAGGTTCAAGCCAAGGTCAGCCCCTACTTGTGTTTTGCCTGGGACCAGCCTACTTGAGCTTTATTTATTTATTATTTTTTAAAGACTGAATTTATTTATTTTTACAGAGAGGGCAAGGGAGGGAGAGACAGAGAGAGACATCATTGTGTGACTGCCACTTCCAGCCAAGAGGAGGTATAGGCATGTACACTGTGCCTCCTCGCACAACCAAAAGAAGGATAACAACAAATTTAAAAATAAAAAACAACCAGAACTGACAGAAGATCAAACTGTATGGAGGTCTGAAAAACAAGGAGTTAAAGAAGAAACATTCATTCAGACTGGTAGGAGAGGTAGGGATGGGCAACCAGGCAGACAGAACTCATGGCAAGGCAGCAGCTGGTAGACAGGGCGAGACAGTGGCTGGTGGACCAGGTGGTCCTACATTTGAGTGCAGATAAACTGGGAGGAACAACTGGGGAGCAAGATAGATTGAGCAACCCAGGGCTCCAGTGTGGGGAAATAAAGCCTCAAAACCTCTGACTGAAAAAAATCTGTGGAGGCTGAGACAGTGGGAGAAACTTCCAGCCTCACAGGAGAGTTCATTGGAGAGACCCACAGGATCCTAGAATGTTCACAAAACCATCCACCCAGGAATCAGCACCAGAAGGGCCCAAATTGCTTGTGGGTAGCAGCGGAAGTGATTGAGAGCTGGTAGAGAGATGAACAAGTGTCACTGTCGCCTTTCACAACCCTTCCCCACATACAGCCCTACAACAGAGGAACATGGGTTGTCCTGCCCTGGCAAATACCTAAGGCTCCACCCCTTACTAAATAACAGGTGTGCCAAGACAATAAAATATGGCCCAAATAAAAGAACAGATCAAAGCTCCAGTAAAAATACAACTGAGTGATAAAGAGGTAGCCAAACTAGTTCAGATGCACATTTCAAAACATCGGTAATCAGGATGCTCACAGAATTGGTTGAGTATGGTTGCAAAACAGAGGAAAAAGTGAAAGTTATGAAAAGTGAAATAAAAGAAAATGTACAGGGAACCAACAGTCATGGGAAAGCTACTGGGACTCAAATCAATGGAGTGGACCAGAAGGAAGAAAGAAACAACCAAGCAGAAAAGAAGGAAGAAACAAGAATTCAAAAAAAATGAAGAGAGGCTTAGGAACCTCCAGGACATCTTTAAATGTTCCAACATCTGAATTATAGGGGTACCAGAAGGGGAAGAGGAAGAGCAACAAGTGGAAAACTTATCTGAACAAGTAACAAAAAAGAACTTCCCCAATCTGGCAAAGAAAATAGACTTCCAGGAAGTCCAGGAAGTTCAGAGAGTACCAGGGAAGTTGGACCCAAGGAAGCACACACCAAGGCACATCATAATTACATTAGCCAAGATTAAAAATAAGGAGAGAGTCCTGGATGGTGTTGTTCAGTGGAATGAGCATCAGCCTGTGAACCAAAGTGTTGCCAGTTCAATTCCCAGTCAGTACACATGCCTGGGTTGTGGGCCAGGTTCCCAGTATGGGGTGCACAAGAGGCAACCACACACTGATGTTATTATCCTTCTCTTTCTCACTCCCTTCCCCTCTCTAAAAATACATAAAATATTTTAAAAATGAGAGAATCTTAAAAGCATCAAGAGAAAAGGAGACAGTAGCTTACAAAGGAGTTTCCATCAGACTGTCAGCTGATTTCTCAAAAGAGACCTTATAGGCAAAAAGGGGCTGGAAAGAAGTATTCCAAGTCATGAAAGGCAACAATCTACATCCAAGATTACTCCATCTAGCAAGCTTTCATTTAGAATGGAAGCGCACATAAAGTGCTTCTCAGATAAGAACAGTTAAAGGAGTTCATCATCATCAAGCCCTTATTCTGTGAAATGTTAAAGGGACTTATCTAAGAAAAAAAGATAAAAAATATGAATGGTAAAATGACAATAAACTCACAACTATCAACAACTGAACCTAAAAAAAAAAACTAAGCAAACAACTAGAACAGGAAGATTCACAGAAATGAAGATCAGATGGAGGGTCATCAGAGGGCAGGGGAGAGGTATAATGGGGGAAAAAGTACAGGGAGTAAGTAGCATAAATGGTAGGTAGAAAATAGATAAGGGAAGGTTAAGAATAGTATAGGAAATGGAGAAGCCAAAGAACTTTATGTTTGACCCATGGACGTGAACTAAGGTGGAGGGAATGTGTGTGCGGCGGGGGCAGGTGCTGTGTATGATGATGGGAAATAAAGGGGGTGGGGAATGGGACAACTGTAATAGCATAATCAATACAATATATAAAAACGAAGTTATAAAAATCATAAAAAACAACTATGGTACATTTATACAATGGAATACTTCTCAGTCATAAAAAGAAGATAATTTTACCCTTTGCGACAGCAGGGATGAACTTGGAGAACATTATGCTAAGTGAAATAAGCCAGTCAGAGAAAGACAAATACTATATGATTTTAACCATATGTGGAATCTAATGAACAAACTGAACTAACAAACAAAACAAAGATGGACATGTAGATAGAGAGAAGATGACAGCTGGGGTAGAAGAAAGGTTAGGGGATGGAGGAATTGATCAAAAAGGGAATAGGACTAATGGACATGGCCAACAATGTGGAGATTGCTGGGGGCAAGGGGATATAAGGGAATTAAATGGTAATTAAAAAAATACAATAAAGATAAATAAAAAGATGCAAAAGAAAAAGTGTGTGGTTGCCTCTCATGCTTTTCCTACTGGGGACCTGGCCCACAACCCAGGCATGTGCCCTGACTAGTAATTGAACCAGTGACCTTTTGGTTCGCAGGCCAGCACTCAATCCACTGAGCCACACCAGGCAGGATGAGCTTTGAAACAATCTGAAATAGCTCCTACTTGTGCTGAGACTGAAGAGTCCTAGGCAAAGCCATGCTGGGAATCTAGGATGGCTGCTGCTAGTTAGGACCTGGTACTCACTGAGGCCAGCTCTTGCTTGTTTGATAGGATTTTGTAAGTTGTGAACCATGAGGCAAAACCAGCCATTCATATGGAAAAGCAGCTTGGGTGGGCTAATAATTTGGGTGGGGTGAAGTCTCTGGAGAGCCCCAGGGTAGAGCATACATTGGTAACCAGGATAATTGAGTCTCAGATATGGCACCAGCTTGCAGGCTCAGGGTAGCAGGGAATGGAGGTTTAGAAAAGGGAGAATGGCCTCTGCTCTCCTTGATACCAAACATTTCAGTTTTTCTTTGTATACCACTAGTGCCTTTCACGCTGCCACCCCGCTGCTGCAGCTCAGAGGGAATGAGTGTGAATGGGTGAATCTGTGTCTGGGTTCTTTAAGAGGAACTGCTTGGGGTTCCAGCAGTTTATTCCACTGACTCCATCCCTGCTAGTTTTTGCAGCCAGAAGTTGTGGCTACTGGAACCCTGGGCTGGGCATCCTGTGATGGGCCTGGGACTCCTCACTCCTAAAATATCTCTCATGAATTTGTATCCACCATGCATGGATGAGAGACCAGACCTTTCCACATTTGATCCTCTCCTACTGGTCGGATGAATGTGCTTTCTTTAATTTTGTTTTAATTAATTCCTATTTCTGACGTTTCTGAGTGTTTGTTGTTCTATATTTTATTTGTAATTTTGAGGTAGTTGTGCAAAGAGGTGATCCATGTCTGCCTACACCACCATCTTGACCAGAAGTCCTGAGGACTAGCAGTTCACTTAAGGTAGCTGTGATGACTGATAATTAACTAAATTATGCAAATAACTAGAATATTTCCAGTCTCTGAGAAATCTAAACAAGTGTGGATTTACTCAAATAAGAATGTATATATCCTCACAATTTGGCCCTGGTTCCATCTGTGTTAATTATATGCAGTTTTCCTTTCAGACTATCCAAGAAGCTTTTGTTTTGGTATAGAAGAGCATTATTGTTTACTGTTTCATATAAATTTAATTTATAAAATCAATTTCTATATGAGTATTTTTATTAAACTGCAGACTCTGCAGGATTCTTAGCCAGTACTTTCCATCACACCTAGCATATGGTAGACACACAGATGCTTATAAGCAAACTGAATGGCAAAAATTGAACCTGCAAGAAGTGTATGCTCTATGACAAGGGTGCCAAACTCATTTTCACCAGAGGCCACATCAGCCTCGTGGTTGCCTTCAAAGGGCTGGATATAATTTCAACTCTTTAACAGTTAAGGAGTAGTTACATTTATATAGTCACAAAATTATTTTGGCCCTGTGAAGGCAACTGTGAGGTTGGTGCAGCCCCCGGTAAAAATGAGTTTGACATCCCTGCTTTAAGACTATGTCAATTCCCAATACCTGATCATTAAAATTCACAATGTACTCTTTCTTCTCAGCAATAAAATTAACCTCAATAAAGTATTTATAAATACTTACTCTCTTTGCTTTCAGGCTCGTTTTGTTCAAGAACACAACTTCTTGATGGATTCAGTTGCCACTGCAAAAGAGCACAAACATTTTCTATACATATTTATGAAAGTTTTAATAAATAGTATTATTAAATACTATTCTTTAAATATTGCAACCTGCTTTCAAATATTAAAATAACTTTAAAAATGTAAGAAAAAGAGTTAGCATGTTTATACCAACCAAGCCCTAATGATGCCAAAAGCCCCTGAATGTTATGACTTCTGGGATCAGAATCAAAATTCTTAGAGAAGAAACGAACTTTAAAGATCATTTATATTATTTTATAGGTAAGGAAGTGGAAGACTGGAAAAATGTAGCAACTTGCCCAAGGATACACAGTAACTAAAGGCAGCAATAGAATTAGATTCTGGGTCAGCCTGTGCCCAATACTACAGAGTCTCTACCACTTCATAATCTATTTCCAGGTCCTACACATCTTATAACTAGAGAAGCCCTGGATATTAAAGAATGAAAATAGAGCCAAGATTATCTTACCTTTTAATAGAGTTTTATCACATAATATATAATATTAATTCTATCATCTCACATCACATCTCTGATTAGATTTCCATCTTAACTATTCACAAAAAAATAGCAAAGACTAAAGATTCTCAGATATTACAGAGAAGACAGGAGCAGCAGATAAGAAAACCTCAGTGCAGTCAGAAACTCATGGCATATCCCTTCCTTACTTCCTTGGCTAGAAATCCCCATCATCAGAATCACTTTGGTTAATGACTTAACCAAAAAGGCCCCAATAGGATTATCTCCAGAAAGACACAGTTAAAGCTAATATCATTGGCTTCAAAGGGGGAACAAGACGCAAGACTTTACCATACGAAATACAAGTCCTTGGAAGTGGAGCACATTAAGAACTAGTTAGTCACCTATAGAAATGGGATGGTGAGGTTTAGCAGCAGGAAAAAGATTTATAAAGGGCGGGAAGTTAGATATGACAATTTTTTTTAAAGACATGTTTTAAAACATGTCAAACCACTAATATCTATTATTTTGGGGGGGAAAATCCCTAGTAACCCTGAATTTACATTTAAAGATAATCATACGAAGACTTTTTACAACTGTAAAAACTTAGAAGTAATGTAGGTGTCGAACAACAGAAGAATGGTTAACTAAGTAATATTTATAAATTGAAATATATAATTATTAAAAATTATTTTTGGAGCCCTGGCTGGTGTGGCTCAGTTGGTTGAAGCCTTGTCTCATAGACCAAAAGGTCACAGGTTCAACTCTGGGTCAGGGCACACGCCCAGGTTTTAAGTTCAATCCCCAGTTGTGGGTTTGATCCCCGATTAGGGTGCATACGAGATGGTGGCCATTTAATGTTTCTCTCTCACATCCATGCTTCTCTCTCTTTTCCTTGCTCTCCCTCCTTCCATCCCTCTTTGTCCTCTCTCTCTAAAGCAATGAAACAATGTCCTTGGGTGAGGATAAATATAAAAAAAATTTTTTTGAACAATTTTCAATGACATGGAAAATATAACTTTTTAACAATAGTATCTATGAGTTGTAGGATAATATCAATTATTTTTTATGTTCTTAGTCCTCTACAATGAGCATATATTTCTTTTATAATATAAAACCTGATATGACCTAATAGAGAAAAATTCACACTTATCAAATTAAAAAAAGGAGTTTATGAGTAAATGGACATGGATTTACAATAGCAAAATCTATTCTTTTTTTTTTTCAGTTATATGTGTTTCAGTTTTATTGATAGGTCTCATAAATCACTACTGCTCAAACTTTCTCCAATCTATTTATCTTTCTGCTTTAGCTTACACAATTTTTATTTCTTTTTATTTTATTTTATTCTTTATTTATTTTTTTAAATTAAATTTAATTTTTAAATTTAATTCTTGTTCAAGTACAGTTTTCTGTCTTATATTCCCAGCCCTGCCCGTCCCCCGCCCAGTGTTCCCCACCTCCCCCCCATTTCCGCCCCCCACCTTAGTTATTGTCCATGTGTCCTCTATACTTGTTCATGTGATTCCATCCCCTTTCCCCTATGATTCTCTCCCCAGTGCCCTCTGGACCCTGTCAGCCTGTTCTGTAGCAAAATGT
Organism: Sturnira hondurensis; assembly: GCF_014824575.4. Classification (NCBI taxonomy): domain Eukaryota; kingdom Metazoa; phylum Chordata; class Mammalia; order Chiroptera; family Phyllostomidae; genus Sturnira; species Sturnira hondurensis. The sequence continues at coordinate 1,420,947 of NW_028074549.1, forward strand.
ATTCTTTTGAAAATAGTGTTTTGAGGCCTTATTTCCTGGCCCTAGGACCCTGGGTTGCTCAGTCTCTCTCGCTCCCCAGTTACCTGTGGGCCTGCCGCCAGGTCAGCCAGCCACCTTGTGTACGGTGCCCCTCTTCTCAATTGCTGCCTCACTGGGTCTGCCCATTGCTACCCCACGCCCGGGGTCTGCCAGCCACCACCTGGATGCCCAGGGTCTGCCCAGTGCTTCCTTGCATGCCCGTTGCCACCTTGCGCACCAGGGGTGCCTTGCACCCCTGGTGTCACGGCTTCCTCTGTTACAACACCTCTCTGCTTGGCTGACCGACTCCACCCTGCTTACTGGTCTGGACGAATGTGTCTATTTTAACTCCTTGGTTGTCAGACTTCCATATAGTTCAGTTTTCTTTCAGTTTTGGTTGTTACTTTTTTTCTGAATTGTTGTTGTCCTTATTTTGCTTGTTCAAGGAGGCACAGTATGTCTACCTATGCCTCCATCTTGGCCTGAAGTCTGCAAAATCTATTCTTGAAAATACTGTTGCCCAACCCTAGCCTAGTTGGCAATAACCCTGCAGAACAGAACCACTTATCTTAAGGTATATGGTGATACCTCAAAAAAACCCAAATATTTTTCATACAATTAATTTCAACATGCTTTAATTTGTAAAATTATCAAATTTATTAACACTCTTAAACTACTTTTGACACTATAAAAGTATAATAATTATTAAAATTCAACCTTGGAACAAATATAAGATCATGTTAGTGGTATTTACAAAATTAGGTGGTTAGTTAACTAGGTAGTTTAAATCATTTACATAATATTGTAAGCCAGGAGAGATGAGGGAAAAGAAGTGAGGGTAGAAAGCTATTATTCACTGGGAGGAGTAGAGAAAAAACATGTGTACCCAAGTGAGTGTGTTCCTGAGCATTTCTGTAGGCTCTCTACTCAGATAGCCTTTACTCCCTTTGTCTTTCTGGTTCCTTTCCCTTCCATTGTCCTATTTTAAATTCATCTGATCTCTTTTATCTTTTTACAATGGAAAGACTACTAAAATCTACCCGTAATGAAGATATTTCTGAATTCACTTAACCTATCACATACATTCCTGAAATGCTAGATTACTTAACCTTTATGAAGAGAATCTTCCCAGCTTCAGAAGGAATTAAGAAATAAAAACCAAAAACACAGAAATTGAGATTTCTCCTTAATTAGTTGGATGTAAGTTTTTGTTTAGTTTTTAAAGAGAGGTACCTTTCCCATCTCTCCCTCCTTTTAGAGCTGCCCCCTTTTCTTTTTAAAGCAGTGATAAACTTTAAATAAAACTGGAGATAAAAAATAAAAGTGCAGAATAAAAAAATGATAAAAATTTATGAGACCTCATACATAGAAACTAAATAGTATGTTGTTACATTTTTAAAAATTTAAGTATTGGAGTGAGAGAGAAGATGGTGGTGGAGTAGGACAAAGGATTTCGCTTCCCTTCACCCACCAGAGAAAAACGAGGCTGCTCTGCAGACGAGCACAGCGAACACCTAACAGGGACCCAGCATATGGGACAGCAGGACCCCAGAAAGTATAGCGGACACTGAATGACCAGAGGTTGAGGAGAGGAGACAGACCGCAGATCAACAAGGTAGGAGGGAACAGCGCAGATGCTGCAGGCCCTCTGCCGGGCAGCGCCAGGGCCCTGGCAGGGCTGTCTTGATCTCTGAGAGCCGAGGGAGGGCAACAACAACAACCCTGGGAGAGAACTAGTCACTGGCACACTCTCTAACCAGCAGGGTGCATATTGGAAAACACCAGGAGAGATCAGTTTGCCTGTAGTGGCAGAGAGAGGAGTGGGCATTGGGAAGCAAACTGGAGAGCTCTGATACCCCGTGGAGTCAGGCTGTGGTTTCCAATTTGGGGAACTGAGCGGCCCCGGCATTCCCAGTAGCCTGAGCCGGCGCCCCCACAGACTCGGGGAGCTTTGGGATACCGGCAGTGCCCCTGGAGGAGCACCAGTCACCAGCTCCCTCCCTACCCAGCCGGGCGCAGACTGAGAAGCACCAGGAGTCCGGTTGTGCTTACCGGCTTGGAGATCTAAGAGTCCCCGTGCATTCCCAGTAGCGCACATTCCCGGTGGCGCGCATGCCCTATAGCGGAGACTCCAGCCGGTGCTCACACAGCCTCGGGAAGCTGTGGGCTACTGGTAGGGCCCCTGAAAGAGCTCCAGTGGGGAACTGAGAGCTCGGGACTTGGGCCTATGCTCCCACAGTCTCGGGGAGCTGCGGGCTGCTGGCAGGTCCCCTGGAAGAGCGCCAGTAGCCAACTCCATCCCTACCCAGCTGGGCTCAGACTGAGAAGCACCGGGAGTCAGGCTGTGGCTGCCGGCTTGGAAGAATTATGAGTTGCCCAGTGTGTGCAGCCACACCACTGGGAAAGGTACAAGCCCAAGCCTGCGAGACCAGGAAAGCCTGGCTGGGAGTGCGTGCCCTCACGCCAGGCCAGAGCTGGGAAGCCTGGGGAAAAACCTGCTCTCAGCAGGGCACGGGAGAGTGGAGCCATTCTGGATCTTGGGAGGGCACTGGTGAGACCGGCTAAGTTCACCGAGACAAGAGAAAGGCCACACTAATAGCCCCTCAGGCTGCTGCAGCTAGTGAGACGAGAAGAAAAGGTTTGACCAGCTGGAAACCAACAAGAGGAGTAGGTGGAAGTGGAGAACACCAAGATAGCTGCAGGAGACTGCACCACTGAATCTCAGAGGCATCTTACCACAAAAGTTCACACCATAAACCCAGGGAACGAGAACAGATCACTTTAAAAAGCTGAGGCCAAGAAGAAGAGCAACACAAACAATGGGAAGACAAAGAGACAATCACCAAATGAAAGAAAAGGAGGAAGTCTCAGAAAGAATGTTAGATGAAATAGAGGCAAGGCAACTATCAGATATTGAATTCAAAGCACTGGTTATCAGGAAATTTAAAGAGCTTACATCGAGCTACCAGAAACTACAGGGGAGCTACAATGAACTCTCTGCAAACTACACCAACATGAAAAAAGGAAATACAAACCATCAGTAAAGGGCAAGAGGAAATGAAGAATACAATTTCTGAACTGAAGAACACAGTAGAAGGTATGAAGTATAGAATCGATATGGCGGAAGATCGCATAAGTAAGATAGAAGACAGGATAGAAAGAATCTCCCAGACAAACCAAATAATGGAAAAGAGAATCAGAAAAAGTGAGGAGAATTTAAGAGAAATTTAAGAGAAATGCAAGACAACATGAAACGTAATAATATCCGAATAATAGGAATACCAGGAGAGGAAGAAGAACAAGGGATAGAAAACCTACTTGAAAGAGTAATAATGGAAAATTTTCCTAAGTTGAGGAGAGAGAAATTCACACGGATTCAGGAACCACAGAGAGTCCCAATCAGGTGGAACCCAAAGAGGCCTACTGCAAGACACATCATCATTAAAATGGCAAACCTCCAAGACAAAGACAAAATCCTAAAGGCAGCAAGGGAGAAAAAGGAAGTAACATACATGGGGGTCCCAATAAGGTTGGCTACTGACTTCTCCATGGAAACATTCCACGCAAGAAGAGAATGGCAAGAAATATTCCAAGTAATGAGAAACAAAGGCCACAACCAAGGCTACTTTACACAGCAAGGCTCTCAATCAAGACAGAAGGCCAAATAAAGAGCTTCCAGGACAAAAGAAGTCTAAAAGAATATGCCTCCACAAAACCAGCTCTATAAGAATTACTAAAAGGGCTGCTTTAGGAAAGGAAGGAAAAGAGAGAGATAGAGAGGAACACAGGTACACAAATGGCAATGAATAAGTACCTTTCAATAATAACCTTAAACATAAATGGATTAAATGCACCAATTAAAAGACATAGAATAGCTGAATGGATAAGAAAGCATGATCCACACATATGCTGCCTACAAGAGACCCACCTCAGATCAAAAGACCACCACAGACTAAAAGTGAAAGGATGGAAACAAATTTTCCAAGCAAATGGTCAAGAAAAAAAAGCCGGGGTAGCAATTCTCATATCAGACAAAATACGCTTCAAAAAAAAGGGCCATAAAGAGAGACCCAGAAGGTCACTTTATAATACTCAAGAGAAGAATCCACCAAGAGGACATTAACATCATAAATATATATGCACCCAACATAGGAGCACCCAAATATATAAAGAAAATTCTGGAGGACCTCAAGAAAGATATTGACAGCAACACAATTATAGTAGGGGATTTTAACACCGCACTGTCTAAAATGGACAAATCTTCCAAACAAAATATCAACAAAGATATTGCAGCATTAAATGACACCCTAAACGAAATGGACCTAATTGATATATATAGTGCCCTATATCCCAAAGAAGCTAAATACACTTTCTTTTCAAATGCACATGGAACATTTTCAAAGATAGATCACATGATATGACACAAAACGAGTCTCAATAAATTCAGGGAAATAGAAATCATACCAAGCATTTTCTCTGATCACAAGGGACTGAAATTGGAAACCAACCCCACAGGAAAAAAACCCGAAACTCCCAAAATCATGGAGACTGAATGGTATGCTATTAAACAATGAATGGGTTGAGAATGAAATTAGGGAAGAAATAAAAAAGTTCCTGGAAACAAATGAAACTGAACTCGCAATAACCCAAAACTTATGGGACACAGCAAAGGCAGTCCTGAAAGGGAAGTTCATAGCAATACAGACCTACCTAAAGAAGATAGAAACATTTCAAAGAAACAACCTAACCCGACACCTGCAAGAACTCGAGGAACAACAACAAAGACAGCCCAGAGCAAGTAGAAGGAAGGAAATAACCAAGATCAGAGCAGAATTAAATGACATAGAAACTAAAAGCACAATTCTAAGGATCAATGAATCCAGGAGTTAGTTTCTTGAAAAGATAAACAAAATAGACAAACCTTTAAGTAGGCTCATCAAGGAAAGAAGAGAGAGGACCCAAATAAACACAATCACAAATGAAAGAGGAGAGATTACAACTGATACCACAGAAATACAAAGGATTGTAAGAAATTACTATGCGGAACTGTATGCCAAGAAATTTGAAAACCTAGGTGAAATGGACAAATTTCGAGAAAAATATAATCTTCCAAAACTCAATGAACAAGAAGCAGAAAACCTGAAGAGGCCAATAACAGTGAATGAAATTGAACCAGTAATCAAAAAACTCTCATCACACAAATGCCCTGGGACCAGATGGTTTCACAGTAGAACTCTAGAAAGCTTTTAAGGAAGAACTAACCCCTATTCTTCACAGACTATTCCAAAAAAATCCAAAAAGAGGGAAAATTCCCCAACTCTTTTTATGAAGCCAGCATCACCCTAATTCCAAAGCCAGATAGAGACACAACAAAGTAAGAAAATTATAGGCCAACATCGCTGATGAACATAGATGCTAAAATCCTCAATAAAATATTATCAAATCTCATCCAACAATACATCAAAAAGATCATACACCATGACCAAGTGGGATTCATCCCAGGGATGCAAGGATGGTTCAATATATGCAAATCAATAAATGTAATACACCATATAAACAAAAGCAATCACAAAAACCACATGGTCATATCAATAGATGGGGAAAAAGCTTTTGATAAGGTTCAACACCCATTTATGATAATGGTACTCAGAAAAAATGGGAACAGAGGGAGCATTCCTCAACATAATAAAGGCCATATATGAAAGACCTACAGCCAACATCATACTCAATAGGCAAAAACTAAAGGCTTTTCTACTAATATCAGGAACAAGACAAGGTTGCCCACTTTCACCACTTCTATTCAATATAGTATTAGAAGTTCTAGCCACAGCGATCAGACAAGAAAAGGAAATAAAAGGCATCCAAATTGGAAAGGAGGAAACAAAACTGGCATTGTTTGCAGATGACATGATAGTGTTCATGGAAAACCCTATAGCCTCTACCAAAAAACTGCTGGAACTAATAAATGAATTTGGCAAAACCGTGGGATACAAAGTCAATATCCAGAAATCAAAGGCATTTTTGTATAACAACAATGAAGCAGCAGAAGCAGAAATCAAGAAAAAAATCCCATTTGATACAGCAAAAGCAAAAATAAAATATCTGGGAATAAACCTAACCCAGGCAGTAAAAGACCTGTATGCAGAAAACTACACAACACTGAAGACAGAAATCAAGGAGCACACAGTAAATGGAAATGTATACCGTGTTCATGGATTGGAAGAATTAACATCATCAAAATGTCCATACTACCCAAAGCAATTTACAGATTCAATGCAATACCTATTAAAGTACCAATGGCATATGTCACAGACATAGAACAAACACTTCAAAAATTTATATGGAACTATAAAAGACCCCGAATAGCAGCCGCAGTTTTGAGAAAGAAGAACAAAGTAGGAGGGATCACAATACCTGATATCAAACTGTATTACAAGGCCACTGTAATCAAAACAGCCTGGTACTGGCATAAAAACAGGCACATAGACCAATGGAATAGAACAGAGAGCCCGGAAATAAACCCAAATCTCTATAGTCAATTAATATTTGACAAAGGGAGCAATAACATAAAATGGAGTAAAGACAGCCTTTTCAACAAATGGTGTTGGGAGAACTGGACAGCTACATGCAAAAAAATGAAACTTGAGCACCAACTTACACCACACACCAAAATAAATTTAAGGTGGATAAAAGACTTAAATATAAGCCGGGAAACCATTAAAGCCCTAGAGGAGAGCATTGGGAAGAAAATCTCAGATATTCCACGCAGCAATATTTTTACTGATACATCCCCTAGAGCAAGGGATATAAAGGAAAGAATAAACAAATGGGATCTCATCAAAATTAAAAGCTTCTGCATGGCTAAGGAAAACAGTATCAAGATAAAAAGAGAAGCAAC